>NW_016690200.1:6219617-6603277 GCF_001604755.1 Lepidothrix coronata
GCGGTGGGTCTCGGATGCTGGAAGCGGCAGGAAAAAAAAAAAAAAAAAAAAAACAGGAAAAAAAAAAAAAAAAAAAAAAAAAGAAAAAGAAAAGAACAAAACTGGGGGGGAGGGGGAACCCAAACTTGTTTGTGTCGGACTGAGGAGTGGCAGATGTGAGCGGTGCTGCCGGTGCGGAGTCGATGCGGTGGTCGCCACCGCCGGGCTTTAACTCTGCCAGTCGGCAGCGAAGCGATTTCACTGTCCCGACCCGTCGCACCGCCGGCTCCCGACAGCCGGCTGTGCGCCGGGATGCTGGAACGAGCCGCTCCTAGGGATGCGCGCCGGCCGCTGCAACGCTGCCAGCAAGCAGCCAGCCCTTACGGAAGGGAAAAGGGAAGGTGCCGACATTCCCCGTGGTTCGGGCAGCCCCCGGTGCCCCGCGCATCCCGCCAGGAGTGCGGGGCCGGCCGGCGGCAGCGCCGCGTTCCTCCGGCTGCTGTTCCGCCTGCGGTGCTGAAGTGGGTTTTATTCCCCGCTCTCCTTCTGCCCCCAGGATTTGGGATCCGGGAGATAAAGCCCACCCGCTCCACGCTCCCGCCGCCGCGCTGACAACGCGCAGGGGGCTCTCGGGGTTTTCCCCGCGAAAGGTTCCTGCGGGAGGTCCCCAAATTCCGCTCCCGAACCGGTGGCATCACGTCGGTATTGGTGGTCAAGTGCAAGGCTCGAGGGGCTGAATTGAGAGAGGGGGATGGATTCGTTGTCAAAAACTGGGGGAGGAAAAGCAATTACGCATTCCCTCCTTCCCTACAACTTCCAGCAGCCCCTTGGCAGATCAAAGCCCCACCCACAGGTGCAACAAATTTTAAGTTGGGGATTTAATTTCTTCAGTGTCCCACCGAGTTTTCCTGGTGGGATTCGTATAAACGACTTTTTTTCCGACTGCCAGGTTGATGCTGGTGCCTGTTAGCCTCGGGAGGGGACCGGAGCTGCCCGGCCATCCAGGCCCAATCCTGCGGATCATCTCCCTTCTCTCTCCCGTTCCTGCTTTTGAGTTGAAGTACCTGTGCTCTGCCCCTCTCCTTTTCAAGTGCCCGTGAAATGGGCTGTGTATCTACAGATCAGTGTTTCAGATAACCTCTGCTATTATTTTATCAAAACTTTCAGGAGTTTTGTAGAAATTAGTAATGATTTTAGCTGAAAAGAGTTAATAAAGTGAGAAACAGTTTATCCTTCTTTCTTTCCTTCCTTCCTCTCAGAGTCTTCTATTCATCCGCTGTACACAACGTTTGTGTTTATCCCTCCTTCCCATCCAATTTTGGGGGGATTTCTTCCTCTGGGTTCCTTTCTGCCATTTATCCAGGCTGCCCCTGTGCCGTGGAGACCACCTCCAGCGTGCCTTGTTTCCCATCTCCCTGGGCCTTATTTCCCTGCCTCACTAAGCCTCTTTTTATTCCATATTCCCTCCTTCAAATTCATCCTGAAAGGAGGAAGAGGCTGGAGCTGGGATATAAAGTAGTCTTCCAGGAGCACTGCCAGAACTGATCTGTTTTACTCTGCTGCTGCTGTTGCTGTTCTGCTGTGTCATGGGAAGAGTTTTTCTCGCCACACCAGCCCTGGGAAGCGGCACCTCGGGCAGAGCCGCTCGCTGCAAACCCCGGCCGTGCTTTACAAAGCTGGAGGGTAAGTTTGTGTGGCGCAGGATTGAGCCTGGAAGGAGGAGGCACCGCTCGCTTCCCGGGCTCTGACCGGGAGATCGGTGCGCGATGTCGGGTGATTTGCGGGAGGCAGAGTGTCGGCAGCGGCAGTGACAGCGCACCATCACTCAGCTTTATTTCATTTTCTCCAGCCAAGACGCTTTAGGTTACAGCCCAGCAGGAAAGCAAAACGATGCATTTCTGTAAAAAGGGCGCCTTTTCCCCCTAATTCGCTTTAAATTCTTGCAAGGAGATCTTGCGCTTAAGAAAGAGCAGGGATTCTGCCTCCTCTCAAAAAAATATGTTAGTTATAAAATCCTGACGATCTTGGCTCCTTCCACCTGAGCCTGTCTCCTTCAAAAACTTACTTTTAAAAACGTGAGGTTTAAACATGACCCTTCTCCCTCCCTCCCCTCCCGAGTTTCTGTTCCCTGGAAAGGCCTGAAGAAGCCTCAGGCTGTGTCTGGCTGTGAATGGAGAAGGTTTGAACAAACACCGGCACACACATAAACGTGTATACCCGTGCCCGCACAGGATTTAAAGCATCCCATTGAAGTCCACATATAGGAAAATCCTTCATCATGTGATAGGCTTTAATATCTGCCTTAAAATTAATCCCTAACTGATGGACTCTGTGTGGTAGCAGATCACAGGAGGCTCAGTAGCTGGGGTTCTTGTGCAGGTTTTTAAAAACTGCCAAATAAAATCCCCTGTTTGCTCTTGGATTAATTTGTGTTTTCACAGCAGCTACCTGGGAAATGCTCATCTTGTGAAACCAAGTAAGAAAACTTTACGAGGCTCTGGTCTTGCTTTTTCACAATAAAACAAAGACCTTGTCATGAGGTCAGGACAAGATTTTATGCTATTCCATAAGGAAGTATTTAAAGGGCCTGCTAAGTTCTTCAGTTGTTCTGTTGGAGATAACACTCCTGGATTTTATTGCAGCTTGAGCTTTGGAGATGGTCCTGACTCATTGTCAAAGATGTCTTTGCTTCTTTTTGGTTCATTTTTGTTGTTGAAACTGAATCTTCTCATTTCACTTCTCTTTCGAATTCATTTCACTCTTTAGTTCCCGTGTGTTAGAAAGTGCAGTTTCATTTAGACTCTTCATAGAAGAAAAGAAAGTCTGATTCCAGAAGGCAGTTTGCAGCAATATATTTTCTTTGCCACTCACACAAAAACATCACTATTGCTAAAGATCTGGGTATAAACAATGCTGACAGGCCCTCAAAACCAAAACCAAATTGTGACATTGAGGCAAATAGCCCAGAGAACCTGAAATGTTCTGTTTTCTAAAACTGTGGCTGCTGTCAAAAATAGTGTAAAATAAAGCTTTGTTTATGTGTCGAGCAGAGTGTTTGTTGATCAAGTTTCTAAGGTGATGTACCAGGAAATACTGATCTTGGGGAAAATGACATGAACAAAGCATGAAACTATAATTCAGCAGCTATTTGTCGACTGATAACAGAGAAAAAAAAATAAAAAAGGGTGTTTAGAAAGCAGTGAGAGATTTTCATTGAACTTTTTTCTCTCCTTTCATGGCAAATATGAAAGCAGCTTCTCACCTGCTCTGCTCCTGGATATAACTATTTGCGAGGGCAGAGCTAAATCATTTATCAGGAGGAATGTTTCCGTCGGATGCAAATATCCACAGTAGCTGCTGTTTCTACGTCACGTCACGGATCAGATTGATGCTCAGGCAAGGTTATAATGTACCTGCATATTCTCCAGATCAGTGCCAAGCCTGCTGAGTCATTTTCCCTGTTCCCATTCTGCAGTCGGCTGCTTGCTTGCTATTCCCTGTTATTTGTGTGGGTCGTAAGCTCAGCAACAGAGGAGAATAAATGCTAATATTTCTTTAGGCTGCTTCCCTAAGGAAATAAAGGTTCTGCTGTGCTGCTTTTCCGTGCATGTGTGTCCATCCCCCTCTCCCAAAAGCTTCTGAGCCCATTAATGAATATCAGATGAATTTGGGAGGAAGCAGATATTTCAGAGGCAGTTATATTCCTGCAAGTTGCACACAGACAGGAGGGAGAGAGGCTGGGATCATAAATTGAAGCGGAACTTAGGGATAACACCTCCGGGTTGGCAGCCACCTTCCAGCCACCCAACCCATCCATACCAGGCAATTAATCTGTGTGTAGTGACTCTGAGCCTAGCCTAGTGTCCTGGCAGGCAAGGGATATATCATGGAGAGGCAGAGGAGCCAGGGTAGCTCTGGGAATAAGTAATTTTCAAAGCAAAATAGTAGAGGAATTTAAGGAGTCTCACCATATGCAAGGGGAAAATTAGTACCTGGGAAAGGCTGTGCGTTCTTTTTGTGAATGATCTGGCTTTGTGTCAGTCTCAAAACAAACTATGGCAGAGGAGCCAGGTTGGGCTGTTCTTAGAGCCAGCACGGCTGTCAGTCTGGTGCTCTGTTGGCCTTGGCACCAAAGCTAAAGGCAAAGATCCCCCATCAGCACCTCTTCCAGACGTGCAGCTCTTCCAGATGCATTTCCACTGCGATGCCAACATGAGGTGAGGAGCAGCCTCAACCACAAGCTCAGCCTGCCCAGTCCTGCAGCCCCACCCTCCCATCCTCCTTTCTGGTGTAGCCTCGCTGAGGCTCAGAGTTGGTTTATGCTTGAGAAGAGCCAAGCCTGGAGTGTCTCCTCGTGGATAGAAGGAAAGTCCTGAGTCCCTGCTTGGCTGGAGCCCTCCCAGAGATTATGGCATGGAAGAGCTCCAGCCCTGCATCTTCTCCTCAAGGGATGCTGGTCGGGTCAGGACTGTGGACGGGATCAGATCCATTCTTACCTGAGAGCAAAGGGCTTAATTCATGTGCCCTTTCTCTACCAGTTGCACCTTGCTGGCACCAACCACTGCAGGACAGACACCCAAACACATGTCATACACGCTCATCTCCATTGCTATTAATCTGATGCAACAAACAGTTTCAGCGTGACAAAGCCCAGGCTAAAAAAAGCCAGAACTTCATCTGCATAAACTGGATGCACAAAGTAAGTATTGTGTGTCACCTCCCTTATGTCCCACATTTGTTCCTGCAGCAAATGGCATATGCTCCAGCAATACCACATGGTCCAAGTGGACTCCTGGAAATACAGGAGGGATCTGGCGCTGGTGCACTTTGAAATTAAGATGTTGGTTGTGATCCTGCTTATGGACCTCTTCTGGAAGGAAGGCTTTTACATATAAATAAAGATTCATTAACCTCTGAGGATTAATTTATAAAATTAGAGTCAGCCTCTCCATTGAGGAGCATGGTATTATCTTTGTTACAGCTGTTAGACACCAACTGAGACCAGGAGCCTCGTTCTCCTGGACACTGTGTAGTCACACTCTAGGAGATAACCTCTGCCTTGAAGGGCTTACAACTCAGAACAACAAAAGAGTGAGCAATGTAACACTCAGGCAGAGCAAACACAGTGACCTTTTGCAAATGTCAAGTTAATACCATGATCTGGAAGTGGAAGGGGTTTATCAGAGGGTGGGTGGGTCAACAGGGATGGGAGACAGTCAGGGTTGGGGGGGGATGAGATGAAGGAAAAGCCATAGCAGAAGGTGTGTAATGTGAGATGCAGAGGAAGCACGTGCAGAGCATTCTGTGGTCATTTGGCACATCCAGGATAAAAAGCAGGGGGAAAAGAGTTTGATGACCCTGCCCACAGCTCACAGTATGAGCAGCTCCCCAAAGTCTCACAGCCTGGAGAGGGTGGATGGTTCCTCCCTCGTGCTGGTTCCACACAGATGGCTGGAGGTGTGTTTTGGGGCTGTTTTTCTTCGTGGCTCAGCCCTCCTGCAGCTGTGTTTGTTGCAGCTGAGCCTCAGGGCTGAAGTGAGATGTAGTTCAGTGCTCTAAGTCCAGGGCAGCACATAACTGAATATTAACAGGAACAGCTCCAGGAGCTACTGGGACTCAGGAAGTCGCAATTCCTTCTCTGCTGCTCCTTCGCCTTCGTGGGAGGCGATTGCTGGAGGCCTTAATGGATGTGAGGCATAATATGCTCCCCTCACATTAGCCCCAGTTAGCAAACCGAGGCTTTAACCACATCCTACCCTCTCTGATCATTTCCTCATCCACCTCTTCAGCAAACAGAAGTGCAGTAGCTACAGCCACCCCAGCATCCTGAGAGCGACCGAGCGAAGAGGTGCAGGGACCATATGCACATTGATTTCCCACCTCATTTCTCCAGTGAGCAAAGGGGTCTCACCCTCAAGGCTTATCAAAATCTGCCAAATATTCATTATTGATCTCTTTGCCTCTGTTTTATGCTCCTGAGAACAGGAGTTATTTAGTCCCTGAACGGGGGTGCTGCAAGCATCATACAAGATCCATAAAGTGATTTTTGAGTTGAACACCTTCAGTATCATGCCTTTGTAAATAGTCAAGGTAAAACATAGCAACAAATTCATAGGTGTTAGGGACTCATCGTGCTGCCTGACACAATGAGCTGGTCAGTGCTCGGTTGCTCCCTCTGTAAAAATATGGATGGACATCATGCCCTCCCCAAAACCATGCTGCATATCTACACTGAGAAGGTCAGTCCACAGTTATGCTACTTGTATAGGGGAAACAAAGTGTTTTAGAAGAAGAAAGATGCTCACAGAAACCCATCCCTGCTGTCTGATCAATTCAGAACTCGGTGTTTAAGTCTAAGGAGGGAGAAGGCAACACCTTCAAAGTACCAGAAAATTCCTAAAGACCCTAAGGGCTGTGCTGAACAGCAGGCAAAATCTGAAATTCCTTCTCCTCTTTTTTCCTCTCTTTCCCTTTTTTTCTCTTTTTTCTCACTTTACAGTTCACAATATCCTTGATGTATCATTGTCCTTCAGATCCACTAGCACTTGTTCATTGCATAACCCTTTTATTTCTCAAAAAACACCCTCCTCAATCTCCTTTTTTTTTATTAGTTGATGCACAATGGACTCTACCATGAGACTGCTCCTGGTTTTGTTTGATTTCTCCCTTCCTTTATCACTACCCAGAGACATCCAGCAGATTGTTTCATAATCTTCCCAGAGTTCAGAGAAAGTATATCCCTTCCAGATAGGAATATAGCTTGCAAACGCCCTCTTCCTTTTTCCTCACCACCTGCTCTTTCTGAACAACACTTCTGGCAAACTTTATCCATGTATTATTCCTTTATTTGCAAATTAAGATGTTCCTTGCTAGGAAAAAAGTGAGAAACACGCTGTTTTCCTGCTGTGCAATGTGTGTTTTTGCACAACTGCTTTGCACTCCAGCACATTCCCTAATTATTGTAGCCCTTGGGAGCGAGGACCTCGGCACCACATTCGTCCCCATCAACCACACACTGTCTGTGGGAGGTCTGCAGGAGAGGAGGCTCTTCATTCTGCTTCTTAGAGCTGTACTGGTGCCTTAGAAAAGAGAACTGGTGGAGCTCTGCAACACGCGGGAGGAGGGATTGATTTTGTTATTGGTCAGGGAAGCTCCGGGACTCATTTGGTACCACTGGCTTCCTGCTGTTGTTGGATAATTAATTAACACCAACAGAGTGTTTGAAGCTCTGCTGAAGCTCAAACACAGGATCTGCATTGATATTTTACATTCTGGGCAGACATGGGGAAGATGTAACAGTTGGCACACCTTGAGGAGACAGTCATGGAAAAGGAGAACTGGAGAAAGACCACTCTGAGCAGGATCCAACCCTCCCTGAGAGAAGCTAATCAACTTCCAGAGAGGGAGACTTAGGAATAAATTTAGAGATTTTAATTCAAAGAAATTTGCTTTGAATTAAAAAGCTTTTGGGTTTGATTTGTGGGGTTTTCTTCTTTCCCAGATATCCAGTAACAATGATCTTTGCAGGAAACCAGCCAATTTACTTCTGCAGGACCCAGAACAATTGTCAATATCTTTTTATAAGTCTCCTCTGCCTTAGAAGGCAGTTTTCATCTTCTCACACATTTTTTCCCCTTCTAGAAAAAACGAAGGAAAAAATCCTCTAATTTTTTTGAACCACTTATAATCCCTGTTGCTTTCCTCCAGCCCCTCTATGATTTGTCTACAACTTTCTTCTACTTTCTCTTAGCATGACATACAGACCCACACCTGGTATTTCACCTGAGCTCTTGTTAGAGTGGAATCATTGCTTCTGATGTTTCACTCTCGTTGATACACCCCAGAATAAGATTTTCCCCGTTTTGCAACAGCTTTGTACTCTTCAGTGCCTTGTTCATGGCTCTTTGTCCATTTAATATCTGCTTGACCACTGATTTACCACTTTGCATTGACATATTTTGTAGCTTATGACCTTACTGAACCAAATCTGGTTGATTTTTTGCTGTTACTGCAATTTCCCAGCCACAATTTGGAAGAAATTCTCTGGAGGATTTATATATTCTTTATTTTGTCGTCCAAATAACTAATGAAAATATTAGAATTGTGTCCAGGAGCAAACCCCGAGGGAGCCCTTTTGGAAAACCCTCTAAATCCAAAGGAAAGGAATTAGTAATTCTTGTGTAAATACAATTTTTTTTCTGTCAAGTCTGTCTTCAGATGATTTCACAGAGATCATAGTTCCCGGTCAGCTTATGGAAATGTCATGTGAAATGGTGTTAAAAACCCTGCCTATTTCAAAATACATGACATATCCTCCCTCTCCCTTATTCTACAAAACAGCTGTTGGGTTCAAAGATGGAAACTAGATGGTTTTAACATCACTCATTTATGACAAATCCAGTCTGGTCGATTGTATGTTTTTCTATTATCAGTCAAATGCTTAAATAAGTGATCATTTAACAGTTTATTGTATTGTGTTTTCTGCATTACTTGCTGAACTGACTGCTGTGTAATTCCCTAAGTCCTTCATCCCCCTGTTCAAAGACAGGAGCTGTGTTTGCCCTTCTCCCCCTCCTCTGGGATCTCCCCTGTTCTCCGTGAGCTCTCCTGGATAATTACTAATGAGTCAGATTGCTCTGGCCAGTGCCTCAAGTGCTCTGGGGGGAACTTCATCCAGTCCTGCTGACTTGAACTTGTCTAACTTCCCTGAATGATTTTAACGGGGTTTATTTGCTGTTTTGGCATTATCTTACCCCCTTGGTAAGAGTGGTTCTGATAAATACCAATTTATAATCTTTATTTTTTTTCCCTCCATGGCTAAAGCATAGAAACTAATGAGTGGTCCATTCTTTTCTCTGTCATTTCTGTTCTCTTACTGTCCCTTAATTCAGTATAATTTCCATTGCTTTCCTCTTATTTCAATACCTTTGCAGAGCATTCTTTTATCAACCTCTATATCCCTTCCTAATTGAAACTCATTTTGCCTTTGGTCTTTCTCATTTTAGTCCTCCAGAGTCACACTCTTCCTTTACAGACATCATTTTCCTAATCTTGTTTCCAGTCTTTGTGCAGCTTAATGTCCATCCTCCTTTTTTCTGCTCCCTTCACTCCTTCTTTTCCTCAGAGGAAGACGCTCCATCATTTTGTTATCTCTTTTTTTAATTAACCTCCACCTTCCTCACTGTTAGTCAGAGTCTAATCTCAGAGAGCTCCAATTTCCTCGTCCCACAGGATCTTTGCTCCAACACTTGAACTTTTGGTGCCAGCTTTCTCCAAACACAGTTTCACATCCTTCTGCTGGGCTTGCAAGGCAGTTGTTGTGCAGTCCCTCTTTGCAGAGGCTCATTTGCCAGATAGGAAACCATTATTCATTTTGCTCTGTTATTGCAGATCTAATTAATAATCAGTTTGTCTCCTAAACCCGTGTTCACCTCTGCAATATGCCAGTCCTTGCCCTGACTTTTACCTCCAGCCATAAGGACGAAAGAGGACATTTCCCATCCCCTCATCTCCTTCTCTCTTCTTCCCAGTGCTTAGATTTAGAGCTAGGAGGCTTTATTAAAAGCCTTTTTAGGATGGTTGGTTAAGATGATGGCTCCTGTAAGCATTACAGAGGTCACCTGCCTGCTGAGGTTCCCCTCTCCAGCTCGGTGTGAGACTGAGTAGGCATTTAGGAAACGGGAATGAAGAGGTCTGAGTGTACCATGCACTGAAACATCCCTTTACCCTTTGAGATTTATAGTGTCCAGCACACAGATGGTATTTTTTTTTTCCCACCCAAAATTGTGCTGTAAATCAGACAACAAACTCAGGCCCATATGAGATGTATTGAATTAAGTTCCCAGCTCTCTGGGTCACTGTTGTTCATAAAGTGATCACATCTCTAAACAAGGAAGAACATAAACCTGCAAAGTCACACAGACCTGCAGTTCCACCTACATCCACCTGCCTCTTCTTTCCCATTGACTACACACAGGTGAGCTAAGGCTTTCCTTAGGCTCTCCAGGCTCAGGAACACTCTCCACTGAGCAGGTGCAAGGACTGAGGCAGCATTTAAGCCAGGAGAATGAGTTTGTCCCTTCTATTTTGGCAGAGAACATTGAACAAGTAGCTCTCAGTACCTGAGCAGCCTGTTCCCCATCATTGGACATTCCACCACATTGGAGCCAGCACTGAGCCTACAGAGGGCATTTGGTGGGACCCAGGAGGGAGAGGTTATTGAGACAACAAGGCCTTCTGCTGTCACTAACTACCCATAAGAGATTATTGAAAAGACAGCACCAGATTTTTCTTGAAGGCGCACAGCGATAGGGCAAGACAAAATCAACCCAAGTTGCAGTAAAAAAATGTTAAAATTAGATATTGGGAGGGGGAGTGGAATACAACTAAAGCAGTCAACTATTGGAACAGGCCTCCAGAGGGCTTTGGGGATATCCATCCTTGCAAAAGTCAGTTTGGCAAGGCTCTGGGAAATCTGATGGAAGGGTGACGTTAGCCCTGCTGTGAGAAGGAAATCTGGAGTTTCCTGGAGATCTAGATCTTTTCCTCCTCAAATCTGTGTGATGCTGGGATCTGTGCAGATGGATCTGTGGTGGTTGTGTTGCTGTCCTCCTCATTCCAACTGACTGCCAATAAAATTACTATAGACTGCCTGAGCGTGTTGGTTCTGTTTTGCATAAATTCATAAGAATACTCTGTGCAGAATCCAGAAGACTGTATTGCATATAATGGGAAAAATCCCAGGTAATTATGAATTCATTGGTTTAACACTGATCCCAAACAGTATCAAAGAAAATCTGATATAGGCTGTGATTTGTAATGAATTAAAGGATGCTAACCTGATTGATATGCCTGAGCAGTTTTATGGAAAGCCTGTCATGTCACACAAATGAATGTTTTTTTAATGAGAATGTAAGTTTGGTTAATAAAGATAAGGCTGTTATAAATTACTTAGATTTCTGCAAGTTATTGAACAGTTCCTGAACACAGTCCCAATTAAAGAAAAACGGTACAAAACCTAATCTAGGATACTAAATGGATTAAAAACTATTTCAGCAAGAGATCTTATAATGTAATTTGAAATTCAATTAGACTGGAGATATTGAAGCCTTCCATTTATTTATTTTGGACCCTGGGTTGCTCAGTGTCTTTAGGATTGACCCAGAGGAAATGATAATAATCATCACTGATAAACTTGAAGATGACATGGAAGTTCCAGACCCACGGCAGGAGAGAGCCAAGGAAATAAGGTGAATTTAAATACAGCAAAGTGCAGTGTCACTGTTCTTAAATTAATGGATCACATTGGCAAGACAAAAGACAATGGTCCAAAGTGTGGGAACAATTAAACAGCCCAAATAATCCACTAAGTGGGAACATGCTGAGGGAATTTTGCAGCAACCCCAACTCAACTAACAGCACTCAAAGCTTTTTTTTTTTTTTTTTTCAGGAAAAAGACTTCAGGATGTTCTCGAAGATGGAGAAGAGATTGATTTGGCACCCAGGATAGCATTCAAAGAGCTGTTCCAAGGAGGAACAACCACCACGATGCAGGGATTTATATCAATAAAGGAGTAGAATTTTGCTGCTACCCACCTACTCTGCACTTTGCAGGCACTTGGGACATCACAGCAGAGATTCAGGATGCCAGCCAGCAGCTCCAGAAAGGAAACAAACGTCCATGACACGCTCCAGATTTCTCCTCTCATCCCCTTTCCTCACTGGCCAGCACTAGGCACCAACTGGTTTGCTGGTCCAAGGGAGGCTGCAGCCTCCTTCAGCTGTCACATCCTGAATCCCTGCCAGATCTGTGTTGCAAGAGCTGATGCCAGTGTTTTTAACCCGGAGTGTATTTGGCCCTTGGTGTTCTCCATGACATAGAATAAACACTAGGGAGGAGATTCAGGCTTCAATGAGAAATGCTTTCCCATGATACGTTTTCATTTTGGCATGCTCACTGTTTATGATGAAAGGATCCTAAAATAATTGTATTAGATGAACCGTCTGTTCTTCTTGCTTTGAGGCCAGTACAGCGTGACATTTCAGAGATAAAATGTTGTGGAACAGCCTCTGACTTACAGCCCAGTGGAACTTTTCCGAAGCCATCCTTCTTTCTCTTTTTACTCGCTTGAGGTTTATAACCTGAAAACGTCAAGCTTGCATCACAGGGTTGCCAAAAGATCGCCCTGTGCATTAGCTAAACCTTAAATTATCACCAAATTTAAGTTTTCTCCAGGAGGCTGATTCACAAGCAGTCAGCGGGCCCAAGGAAAAAAAAAAAAAAAACCTCCTCCCTCCAATTCAAAGGAATTCCAGGATTCACAAGAAGTTTCCAAGGGGAGACTGTGCGTCCTTAGGAGAACTTATTCCTGTGTGCAAGTTCAAGTGAGTCTACGGGACCTTAAATCAAAGCAGCCCAATGCCACTTGAGTTGCTGAGTAACTGATACAGATCATCACATCTTGACCAGCTGGAAGAATGACAGCAACAGTTTCTTGGGGTGGTGTCTGAAATCTTCTGCATTTTCTTTCCGTGCAATTAACTCTTGAGTGCAACCTGAACGAGGGGAGATTATTTTGAGTTGCAGATAGATGGGTTTGTGCCATGTCCTTTGGACAAAGGTATGTGATTATAAAGCCTCTGAATCATTATGTGCATTGCTTAGATTAGTGCAATTACAGGAGAGTGAGGAGAGCACCCTGTCAAATGCTTTGAGAGCCACAGGTGAAAAGGGCTAGCCAAAAGCCACATCATCCATGCTGGGCCAGACTCTGCCTGGCTCCTTTGGGAAGTGCTCTGTAGCTGGAAACCAAAGGGGAAAAGGTTTAGCAGGTCCTTGCTGCTATTATCCCTTATAGAATGGTTTGGGTTGGAAGGGACCTTAAAGATCATCCAGTTCCAATCCCCTGCCACAGGCAGGGACACCTTCCACTGGACCAGGCTGCTCCAAGCCACATCCAACCTGGCCTTGAACACTTCCAGGGATGGGGCAGCCACAGCTTCTCTGGGCAACCTGTCATAGATTCTACATTGTGGAAAGAGGTGGGATGCCATTGTGCTGTTCTTGGTGGAGAGACGTGATGCTCCTTGAAGGAATTCGAGGCCACCCCTCTACCCTCACCAGGCCACTCAACAGCAGTGCTGGGGGGCACAAGCTGTCCAGAACATGAGCTGTGGCATATGATGCACTTGGGAGAAGTCTCCTTTGCATGTCTGCAGCTGCTTTGGCTGCAGACAGTGACCACGCAGGGCACGAGCTGAGCCTTCACCAGCACAACTATTTATGTTGCCTTCACTTGGGCTGGTTGCTTCATAGCTGAGATTTTTGAAAACCACTGAGGACAGTGATGAATGGGAGGATGCTGGAAGTCTCAGCCTAAAACATGACAAGTCCTGGCTCTAGGAGCTTGGGACTGGCACTTCTGCCTGCACCTTAGCAAGGAAACGGGATAGACCGAGCAAGGCATTTTTGTTGGATCATTTATTTATTGTTCTGTGCAAAGCACAGGGTGTAACTATCACCAGTCATTTTTGGCTACTGAGCTAGCACCAGACATCACAGTGTTAGTATTAGAGCAAAACATATTAGCTAATCATGAATTTGCTTTTAGCCACGGTGACTGCACGGCTTTCCTGTTTTTGCGCAATGCTGGAGTCCGTGAGACAGATCCCACAGTCACGAATTCCTCCTGGGTGGAGACCTGCTCATTGCAAAGAGCCCCGTGGGGTGTGGGGGTGCACAGGGGCATGGCTGGGGGTTGTCTGTTGGGCTGGTTGGACCTTGGTCTGAGCCTACAGCAGTGACTAGGTGGGGCCAGGGCACAGGGTCAAGCATTGCCCATGATCTTAAATTTTTAGTGTGGTCCCTGGGCCAGTTTTGGCCAAGGCTAATGAACGATCTCCAGGATTATGTCAGGGCACAGTCCTGACATTAACTCTCCTGATGGGCAGTTTGACTATATGGTCCCTGTTTTTGAGAGTAGAAGAGTTTATCCCGGTGGCCAGATGCTGCTGGGAGTTTATCCCAGTGGCCAGGGAACACAGCCAGGATGGCTGTTACACGATTGTTCTTCCACGGTAGAGTTCATCATTACCCAGGTGTACTCCAAGCCTTTGGTTTGTCACAGATTTTTAATGCAGTGAATGCATGTATTCCCTAGTGGCTTAATACTTCATAGCTAATTTTCCCCAAAAATATGTCGAGGTACATTAATCAGTCCAAAAGACCTCTTGTTCTTTAGCTCATCCTTTTTTTTTTTTTCCAGCATCTCTTTTTCTGCCATCATATGACTTCTCTAGATAAGCACCTCAGAGAGAGGTGCTGGAAAATGCTTGGTAGCTGGGATTGTCCCAAAGCAGAGCACCTGGCAGCACAACCATCATGTATAAACCATGGCAGGGACAATGCCCAGGGCACTTGCCTGCTCTTTTTTGGGAGTTGTTGATGTGGTTTGCATGAGAACGTCCAAAAATGTCCTTTATGTACCAGGAATTACAGGAGTTACCAGGCATTACAGGTGTATGCTCTGAACTGATGCCTGTCTCTCTCCAACCACCATATGGAATGAGGGTCAGTCTTGGATGCTCTGGTGCCTGAAAGGGACAGTAGCTGTGCCCACACTGAGAAACCAGGTCCCTGGTTCCTAAGTCTAGAACTTCTTTTGGGTGTCCAAAGAAGACCTGTGGAGGTGGGGAAAGGTCTGGAACTCAAGTCTGATGAGGAGCAACTGAGGGAGCTGGGAGGACTCAGCCTGGAGAAAAGAAAGCTCAGGGAGGACCGTCTTGCTCTCTCTGCAGCTCCCTGATGGGAGGGTGGAGACAGATGGGGGTCGGGCTCTGCTCCCAGGGAACAAGTGGTAGGACAAGAGGAAATGGTCTCTAGTTGTACCAGAGGAGGTTCAGGTTGGATATTAGGAAAAATTTGTTCATGGAAGGTGTTGTCAAGCGTTGGCACAGGCTGCCCAGGGCAGTGGTGGGGTCACCATCCCTGGAAGGATTGAAAAGACGAGCAGATGGCACTTGGGAACACAGTTTAGTGGGGAACACAGCAGTGCTGGGAGGATGATTGGACTTGATGATCTTAAAGGTCTTTTCCAACCTTAATGATTCTGTGACTCTATGGCAAGAAAGCCCTGGCCATGTCCTAAATTCATATCCAAGACAGACTGACATGTGCACCAGCCTGTCCTCTGTGCAAGGGACACACAAGCCCCAATTTCTTTGTGCTGGGAGAGGATCAGGACTGTACCACAGCAAGCCCCATGAGGCAGCACCTGTGGACACACAACCAAACTCTTACATCTGAGACTCTTCCCGTGACTCCCAGGCTGGCTCCTTGCTCTTGGGGTGCCTCTGAGTCAACCACTACCACAGGACATCCTTCAGCTTTCCTGGCTTCCCAACCCTTCTGCAGGGCAGACGCAAAAGCCACCAACCATGGCATCATGGAATGGCTTGGGTTGGAAGGGACCTTCAAGATCGTCCAGTTCCAAACCCCTGCCATAGTTAGGGACACCTTCCACTAGACCAGGTTGCTCCAAGTCCCATCCAACCTTGCCTTGAACACTTCCACGGGGAAGGAGCTGCTTCCATGACCCGTCCTGGCAGTCGGGGGCTGTGCAGCCTCAATGGAGATATTACACACACTTATCTTTTGTTGACACTTACAGTTTTTTGTTAATTTGGGGTAAACAAGCTCCCTCCAGCAGACTAAGCTGTCTTTTGCATTATGCTGACTTTCTGCTGCTATAATATAAAAAGCACATGGGCTTCTGCTGACGTGGTTATTCCGCCAAAATATTTAAGTACGGGTTTAGCCTAATTCTTTGACAATATTCCCAGATTTATTACATGCAAAGAGCAGGCACAGAACAAGTATTTCACTGACAATCTCTGGATTGGAAACAGACACAAAGAAATCATTTCTCTTCTCTGCAACATCCTAATTGCCCCTTTTACTCTCTGATGGGCTGCCAGATTACCAGTTTCCTTTCAGGTTTCCTTACTCTGCCTCATACATTATAAAAGTTCCTATTTTTTCTAATGCCCTTTCCTGTTTGCAGTTTGTACTCTCCCTTAATTTTTTTTTGCAATATCCTGGTGGTACCAAACCTTCCAAGGTTTAAAGCTTAGAATTTCAATATATTTTAAATGACTTTAACATCACCTTTCTTTCAGTGTGCTTTATGCGATTTTTCTGCCGTGCTACTGATTTTTTAGTACTACGGAGTTGTACATTTTAATAAAGACTAAAATAGCTGAAAGACAGTCCACTAGCAAATGAAAATCAACTGCAATTTTAATGTTACGTAATACAACTTTATGGGGGGAAAAAAATCTCGTAGAACTGAGTAAGGAAAGAAAGCAGTGGGAGTCGATAGAAATGTAACTCAGTTTTATGGAAGTTATTTTAAAACGCTGTAGAGTTAAACAGAGAATAATTTAATTTTTACAGAGTTTTTAATAACCTCTAAAACTCTATTGCACTGATTTAATATCGGCTAAGAGCTCAACGGAAAGGTATAATTTCCTGCTAAATTCTATAGGATCATAACATAGGTTTGTAGCCTAAAAATAATTTTATGCCCAGGAGAGCATCGTCTCTGAGTAGGAGACTGCTTCCCCCCCCCAGCTGCATCTCTCTGTAAGATGCTTTAGCATCAGAACCCTTCGCTTGCATTTTGTTTCTAATATTTTATCTCTGCACTGTTGGGAGGAAAAGAAGGCTGCCTGTTTTTTTCCTGCTTAATAAACTCAGCGTCTTTCCCTGTTTGCCCAAATCCCTGCTTTTGGAAGCTCCATATCATGTCATAAATGCTACTTGTCCGAACAAACAGAGATTTATTTACAGAGCTGAAAGAACTTTTTGTGCTCCCTGCCTCATTTGCAACATTATTCCCGATTGATTTCTGCCATACCTATTATTGACTTGCCAGCAATATTCCAAAGTAAGGTTGTGTCTATGTCAGAAAAATTTGTTGCCTCACACTGAGCCTTTTTCAGCACCGTTTACTCAATATTGTTCCCCTACCCAGCTACTGCTCCAATAAACCAAAACAGCTCGCTGTTGTCTGAAATGAAGAATAATTGGAAACACCATGCCTGCTTCTCTCAGCACAAGTAACAATTCGGCCATTTAGGGCTCCTCTAACACTCCTGAGCGGTGAACGACTCAAACCTTGGCTCCCGCTAGACAGTAATACCCAGACTTACAAACTGCTGGCAGCCTTTGCCTCTGTGCTGCACGAGGTTGGGGATAAAACAGCACGCAGGGTCTGGATCACCTCACGCACAAAGCCGGTGGGCAGCGTCGCAGCATCTTACCTGAGTGCTTCCTAGCCCAGGGCTTGCCTGGCACGTGGCAATTAGTGAAGCCTTAAAGATGTTCTCCGGGAAATATCTGCGGTGGGTGGTCCTCTGGTGAGCTTTTCCAGGTTCCCTTTTTTTCCCCGCTGTGTTCTTGCAGACCCCTCGTGAGTCTTCTGTGCTCGCAGTGTGAGCCCCGGGATGCTGCTCCAGCACAAGCAGAGGAAGGGGAAAAACACCCATGTTTCACCTGGGATGCTTCAGCTCTCAAGAG
This sequence comes from Lepidothrix coronata, assembly GCF_001604755.1. Taxonomy (NCBI): domain Eukaryota; kingdom Metazoa; phylum Chordata; class Aves; order Passeriformes; family Pipridae; genus Lepidothrix; species Lepidothrix coronata. Next base: position 6,237,175 of record NW_016690200.1, read on the forward strand.
GGTTGGATGTGGGACCCTGGAGGACACGCAGGGTGCCAGAGGTAAGGCTGGGACAGATCCCACCAGGGCTGGATTGCAGCCTCCTGCTCCAAATACTCCAGTCCATCCCCCAGAGGGAATATTTCAGGACCTCACTGGGTGATTATGCTGAGCTGTAAACCCTCTGCCTTAGAGAGCAAAGGGGATGTGGACCCAGCACAAAGCACACTAGTGTTGTCTCCTTCCCAGCAGCTGGCTCTGACTCATCCCTTGGTTTCCCCTCCTACCCATGACTGGTGTCTGCAGGGTGATGCACCTGTGATGTCACCTTCTCCTCGGCTTTGAGCCCCCCCATGACACATCCGATGGCAAAACTCTCACCCCCACTTCTGATTCTTTGAACTTCAAGCTCTCTCCCGATGTCTCAGGATCACAGGGATGCTGTGTCAGCAGTTCTCTTTTGCTTAGGAAAAGACAGTTCAGTCTTTAAACACAAATGTCTCCTGCCTTTTCAGGAAGACATGGGCATGACATGCTGTACAGGTAGTGGCTCACCCTTGCCTGTCTGATTTAGAAGGTGCAGGATGCCCCGCCATCCTTTGATCCTTTCAGTCAAAGGTCTTTTCCAAACTTAATGATTCTGTGATTTGAGGGGGTTCACAGCCACCTCAAGTTTCAATGGGGAACCATCTGGAAATGTTTCTTTCCAGCAGAGTTCAGCTCAGCCCATTGTCACGGAAGGTCTGCGAAGCTTCCGCAGAGAAAACCTCTCCAGCACAATCTGAATCCTGGTTTTGTTGTGTTTTTAAGGATATAGACCCAAAGTCCAGGAGGAACATAGAGCAGTAGGGATTTGCATGGTGAAAATCTCTTAAAAAAAAAAATACATGGAGTTTGTACTTTGCTTTTGGACCTTGAAAATATAGAGCAGCATAATCCATGACTTGTCTGGAGGGGTGTTTGGATGGGCAGATGGATCCCTGTGTGAGAATGGCATAATGTTGGTCCACCTTCCAGCCCAGGCAATCCCACTGGGCTGGACTAAACCTGTGGCCCAGGCAGGAAAGAGGAAACACCAGGTAAACCCACTGCTGATCTCATTATTGATATAACTTGGCCAGTTTAGAGACTGTAGTGAGAGATGATGCACAAGGATGGAGAGAGGGATACAGAAGTCCATCAACAAACTTCACATCTGATGGCACAGCACACCTTTGGGAGCATGGATCTGCTCCTAACCTTTAGAATGGGCAGTAATTCAGGCACTAAACACAATAATGTGGTTATTTTGGCTCTGCCAAAAGGTGATTCCCATCCACTATGCGAAAATGGGTGAGTTAAACTGCCCAACAGCCCTATGAGTAAAACAGGTGCTCCTGTGTCCTTGTCATGGATAACAGAGAAGGAGAAGCTGGTGATGGATACCCAGGCCAGCAGAGCCAGCAGGGATTCTCAGGGGAGATGTCCTGGCTCTACTGAAATGGATGGAAATCTTGCCACTGGCTTTACTGGGATTTCAGCCCAGGACTTTTGGATGCTTTCTGCACACTTCTCTTGCTGCCTCTGCGTGATACAGTGAAGCTGCAAGAGCCATCAGATTTCGTCATTGCTTGGGCATCCCAGGAAAAAAGCCTTGTGCAATGCATCTCCTGGGCTACCAGAGTGATTTTTGCCACCTCATGTAGCACATCTCTGACTTTGTTTTTAAAGTATAACTGGCTGGCACGAAGGCATTTTATATTATATCATATTTATTATATTAGTCCCTGGAAGTCCAAAGTGGCACCAGGAGAGCAGTAGGGCCCAGCTGGAAAATGTGTTACAGCCCATAAAACACCATCCTTTGAGCATGAAAGGTTAGACTGAGCTATTCAGCCATCTCCTCGTTATTTGGAGGGGTTAATTACGGGATTAGATTGATGCACAGAAGACTTCCACCCTTGTCATACTGCTCAGGTTATGGCATCAGATTTTATGAATAGGGAAACTGAGGCATGTGTAGGGGAACAAGCACACAGATTTGCTGCCACCCAGCAGGTTGGACACAGCAAGGATGGAAGGTGTTCCCTCCACTTGGCCGTGACACCTGATGTCATCTCCCTCCCCTATCCCTAAGTAAGTTCTCCCTCACACAGGCAAAAAGCATCACCTGCTAGTTTATACACAGGTTTATACACTTTCCCAAAGCACCTGCCTTCTTCTCCCAAGTTGTGAGGAGGCTAAATCCCACTCTGAAAGATGGACCTGGTGAAGCCACCACCTTCCAGCTGTCCAGTTCTCCACATGGTGGGAGACTCCCGGGGGAGAAGGTGCTCTTTGAGGCAGATCACTCTGTGGAGCATCCTCCCTTCTCAGCCTGTGCTCAGACCGTGGGTGGCACCGGCTCATCCCTGCTCAGCTGAGCAGTCACGAGGAGTCATCTGGCTGGCAACGAGACCAGGGCTAGCAGCACCACCTGGGGTGCCACCACCCCAGCCATGGACTGCAAACCCCAAAATTCGCTGCCGGCGTCGTCAGCATCCTTCCATCCCAACCACGGCAGCCAAACAGCTGCTGGTGTTGAAGTGTCTGGCAAAAGCAGCCGTCAGGATTCGGGGAAATATTAGGGCTGAAGTCACAGGAGCCAGAGCTGGTGCAAGGAAAATGTCCAAACCCTGAAATCACTGAGCAGTCATTAGGCACACAAGCGACGGGTCAGGGAGGCAGATGGATCATGCACACGCGGCGCGTCCCTCCGTGAGTCAGGGCCCTGTCAGAGCCGTGTGACCGGCAGCAGGAACATGATAAAAAGCCCAAAGTACTGGAGCGAATCCCAGCAGTGAGTGGTGCACAGTTGGCTCAGAGGAGGCACTGCTGGCTCTGCACGGCTCCTCCTGGTGACGCAGAGCTCCCCTTCCAGGGCCTGGCGAGCGCCCCGGCCCAGGGAGGCTTGTGGGGAGTTCAAAGTCAGAGCCACACGTGGTGTGTGAGATCATCTGGTTGGACCGTTCTGAGATGATGAGCTGGTGCATTTCCCTGGTTCCCTCAGTGTGGGGGCCCATAGGCTTTCCCAGCAGAAGCACCTGCTCCAGCCCAGAAAAGCCTCATGCTGGGAAGGAGCCACTATTCACTTCACCGCTCATTCCAGTGGTAGGTCAGGTTTCCCGCTGTGGTCTTGAAGCTTTTCTCTTAATTGAGGTTGTCTGGCTTCTACTTTGAGTCATCAGGTCTTGCTATAACTGTTTGATGTTTAAAGAGCCCTTGAGAGCCTAGTGTCCCACATCCTGTGGAAGAACAAACCTCTGCCTACCTTATGACCAGCTAAAAAGCCAGAGCTTCCTGACCCACTCCCTCCAAAGCTTTGCCTCCAGCCCCTGAGGCACTGATCACAGAATCATAGAACCATTTTGGTTGGAAAAGCCCTCTAAGATCTTCAAGTACAACCATTAACCCAGCACTGCCAAGGCCACCACTAAACCATGTCCCAAGTGCCACATCCACATGCCTTTTGAACCCTTCCAGAAATGTTACAGGGCTTGACAACACTTTTAATGAAGAACTTTTCCCTAATACCCAACTAAACCTCCCCTGGTGCAACTTGAAGTTGCTTCCTCTCATCCTATTGCTTGTTACCTGGGAGAAGAGACCAACCTGGCTTCAGCCTTCTGTCAGGGAGTTGTAGGGAGTGATAAGGTCCCCCCTGAGCCTCCTTTTTTCCAGGCTCAGCCCCCCCAGCTCCCTCAACAGCTCCTCATCAGATCTGTGCTCCAGACCCTTCCCCAGCTCCATTGCCCTTCTCTGGATGCAGCATTTCTCTCCTGTTCCTTTTACCCCTTTTTCCAACACTCTCTCATAACCACAAGCAGGACAGAGCTCCCCACCATGCACAGAAAGGAGGACGTGCTTCCTACAGAAGGTTCCCATCAACCATTTTAACCAGTCTCACTCTGGGAGACCAAATTGAGTTCCTGGTCTCCCGAATTATTTCCACAGTTAATATTTTTCAGAGTATAATCCTTCAGCAGATGGGGATGATTGGCCATCCTTCTCTCTAGGTGGAAAACTCACCACTGGTGAGTGTTTGAATGAGCACAGTTTGCTCGGGGAGCCCAGGTCAGACTATTCATCCCCACCACGTGTCATCAGAAAGTGACACATCACCAGCAGTGAATTTTTTGTATTTACCATCAGATTCCTCATCCGTGTGACACCTCACCTTCCAAATTGCATTTGCTGCTAATTCCCAGCCAAAGCTGGAACTTGAGGTCTGCCAGGCAGCCAGTTTTTAATCCATTTTGCAAATAATAATTTGTGATAATTTAGAGTGCCAGTTTTTTAATGGAAATATATCATCAACAAGTGAGTATTGACTGTGGGGCACGAGGACAAAGGTCTGAGCATATTGCAAAGTCATAATTACCTCTCTCAAACAAATCTGTAATTTCACTCAAGAATGATAAGCCAAGCTCATTTGAAAATGCTGTTTTTCTATCAAAACCAACTTGATTGACGTTGATTATGTTCTTGTCATTTAATTCCATATGGATTGGATTGTGTGTCAGCATTTCCAGTGTTTTCCTGGGACCATGCCTATAATTACTTGTGCTGTCCTGTTTGCCTTTTCATCAGTCATCACTGGATGGGCCTTGGAGCAACCTGATCTAGTGGAAGTTGTCCCTGCCCATGGCAGGGGGTTTGAAATAGATGATCTTTCAACGTCCTTCCAACCCAAACCATTCTAGGATTTGATGATTCCATGATTCCCCTGCCCCTGGCCTTCAAGAGCTCCTCCATATTCCAAGGCTTGCAATAATATTAACACGAGCAATCCAGAGGCCTATGGGGCCTATGGGTCCTCTTAAGGACCACGTGATGCAAATTTCCTAGATGACTAATCTAAAAATACTTGTCTGTAGTAGATATCCAATATCCTCCTTGGTTCTACCAACAGATGAGACTCATCTCACCTAATTTTAGCTGCCAAAACGTCAGGTGTTCGGTGCGAGCCAAGTGTCTGGCCTCCCCCTCTCTAGTCAATGGAGGGAAGCAGTTTTAGAAAGCATCTCATCCCACCCATCTCAGGAGCGACTGAATCACTCTCCAGAAGAGCTGTCTCTCCCCATCAGCTGCTTAGAAAGGCAAAGCAGGCAGCTGCATCAGGAGATAACTCTTGGTAGCCCTCTTCCCTTTTGGCAATGATTTAACATCTCCATTGCGAGCCCTCCTTTTGCTCCTCATGTGCCCTAAATATTTCTCCTTATCTTCCTTATGCTCCTCAGCCCAACCACCACCATGTTGCCTCTCACAGCTACAGTTCCCTTAATTATTTTCTACATGACTCTTTCTACCTGGTACCTGTATCCCCCCCCCCTTTCCCCTGCTTTTTGTTTATTATATACTGCTTTTTATTTCTTCTTGCTGTTGACCCAAGGTGAGCACCAAAACACTTTAGTTTTTCGGACATTTCCAAAAAACTCTTCTTTGCGACCTTCCCATTTCCACTCGGGGCGTTGCATCCCAATGTTTTATCCCATTTCTCTCCGCAGCTTTGGGAAACCTACTGTGCCACCAGCTGCTGTGTCTCTCTTTGGGTCTGTTCTCTCTTAGTTCTTACCAAATGCTGTTGCAGGTGACGTTCACGAGGCTGTGAACAGACACCATCTTCCAGTCCAGTGATAAATACAATTTTATCTGTCATAATGAGGTTTGAACCAGTTGGCTCCCATTTGGTGCAAGACCTTTTGTGTCACAAATGATCTCCTTTAATTTTTAGAAGGCTTGTGGATGTTTTATTCTCCTGCCTGCCTGAAACTTGTCACGTGCCTGACTCACGCTGACGTTCATCTTAATAACAGCTGTATTTCCTGAAATGTATTATGAAGATGGACTCATAGAAAAGTTCATTTTACTCTGTTCTTTACCTCCATGACCCACGTTGATCCTCAGATGCTACACATACCTGCTCTTGGGCTTGACTACGATCAGCCCAACTTGTTTTTAAAATTGAGAGTGTATAGAAGGCATATGGGCCAACAAGACCAAGCCTCTAATCATGTTTTACCAATAACTCACAAAGAAACCTTGAGAGAAACCACTTTTTCTCTCCATCCCACTCCCCACCCCCGTCACTGTAAGGGAAACAACATCAACTCTGCTTTACAAAAGGGTCTGAATTTCTTGGATGCAAGAGGTTGCAAAAGTACAGGCAGTTACCACTGCAGACTCATGCTCGTGAGAGATGTTCTCAGCTTGGAGAACATTCAGATCTACTTTCCCCTTTAAATAAACTGGCTCACATGATTACCTCTGTAATGAGCTGGGACCCACAAAAAACCACTCTGTAGCTACCAGAGTTCAGAAGAAGTGCTGGTACAAAAGAGCTCCCTTAAATGCCCCGGAGCCAGATTTACAGAGACAGATAAGACGTGGCCTGTGAAAAAATCAGGCACCGAGTTCAAGTCTGAATTCTCCTAGGACTCATATGTATTCATTTCTCCTCCCTCTCTCCCTTTCCTCCTTCCCTGCTGCTTTTGCCAACGGAGATGAGCTGGCTATTGTTAATGGCATCACCCTGAGCGTTTCTCGTGTTGCAGCACCAAGACTTGTTAAAGAAAATCCCTGTGTAATGGCATTACTTTGCACTTTTATACAGAATCTGCAGCTGGGACCTCCCACACCGTCTACAAGCACAAAGTGATTAAGCCCCACAATGCACTGCCCAGTAGGAGCCATCACACACCTTTGCCAACCTCCGTGCCAAGGCTCGGGGGGCTTTGCTGATCCCATGGTGGAGTGGGAGAAGAAAGCAGGGATTGATTCTCCTGCCTTTCTGAATGTCTCCATCCACAGCCCGGCTGGAAGTGGCCAGTAAAGGGGTTTTTTTTGCAGTTCAAGAGTTGAGGTGCAGCTGCAGAGTGGGGGAGCAGTATGAGTCCTTCCTTTTTTGGCATAATGCCTGCTCCCCTCTCCTCCACAGTGCACTGGGAGGAACAAAAACTGATGATCCATGGGTAGAGAGGAGCTTTCTGCATGTGCATCCCAGTGGTGGCCTGAGGGCTGGACAGCTCCAGTGAAGGTAGAAGAGCCTGTGCTCCCCTGGTCCCACCTCTGCACATCAAACTTACGGGGGTGAGGGAGAAGCATTCCCCAAAATCCTGACCCTGAGCTGTTGCTCGGGCCACCGGACTCCTTCCCTTCCACCAAGCACCAGAGGAAATGCTCATGCCTCGTGGAGGAAACAGTGCTGCTGAGTAAATCCTCCCTGTCCCTCCCTTAAATTATTTAATGTCCTACAGGAGCAGATGACCCCTGCTAAGCAGACTGTCAGGAGAGCAGCAGCCTTTGATGCAGTAATTGGAAATTTCCATTCTTTGCTTGCAGCCCTGAAAAACAGAAGTGTCTAATATATTCTCCAGCTTTAAACTGCTCAGGTTGATGAGGCTTGGGGTGTTTATTTTGTGTTTTGTGTTGTATTTGGGGGCTGTGGTCTGGTTTGTGTTTGTTTGTTTGTTTGCTTTGCAATTTGCTTGAAAGAATCAATGAATGGCTGTGGGAAGGCTTGGAAAAATCAGCCAGACCGAAGGAAAGTGATGCATTTGCAGGAGAGACACGTGCAGGACTAGCAGGGCACCTGTAACACTCCTGGCCGAGTCAGAGATAATGGGAACCTGTATTTTAACGAGACGATCGCTGCCAGCAATGACTCCGCAAGAAGCTCTGCAGCACAGCTTTGAAAGGTTGGAGCTTTTGATGCTCTTTCCATAAAAAGCCTGGGAGCCCAGAGGGCGAATGTGCCTTTGCCCCCTTCAAACACTTTGCAGACCACACACATAAGAAGAAAAGCAGGTAAATAGCAGAGAAACAGCTCTTAAGAGGTACCTGTGTGAGCCCTCGGTCTAAATACCTGGCAGCTCTTGCTGGCGCTTTGAACAGAGAGTTCTCAGGGACAGAAAATATGGGAGGGAATTGTCAGCTGTGCTGTAAAAATGATGATGAGGAGCTCGTAGGAGCGAGGGTGGGAGGACAGCAAAGGAAACACATTGGAAGCAGAGCTACCGCCTTTCCTGACTGTAGCACTGAGACTGCACAGGCTCCCGGGTGGCTCCTGCAAAACCTCTCCCAGGCTGCAGCTCCCGAGGCTCTGCCAGGGCTGGACCCAGCTCCCTGCACGTCCCATACGGATTGTGGGGCAGCTCCTGCTGATGTCAGGCAGCAAAATGCGACGTGGCCTTGACATTTCAAAATAACAGCGTGAAAACAAAGCCCTACCAAGCCCCAAGATCCCTCGGCATGCAGAGCCCCCTCCAGCCAGCGGGGGAAAAAACAGCAGGAGGGGTTGGTTTTATCACCCACTGGGCCATTTGTTAAGCAGAAATTAGGGACTCATGGAGATGGAGACGTGGCAACTTCATTTTGCCAGGCAGCTCCTTGTGGAGTGGAAGGGGTGGGGAGGAAGGGGGACAGCCTGCCCCACACCAAGGGCTCTGGTTTTGGTCCACAGGGTGCTTGTGGGATCAATGCAGGCATAAACACCTCCACAAAGCCAGCCTAACCCAAAGGCATTGAGATCTTCTTGGCTGCCTTGTTTCTAATGCTCCAAAAGGTGTTTTCTCCCTTTGGCCACATGCCCACATGTGCATTCAAGATGTTCCTACCAGTTCCCAGCGTGCAGGAACTCAAAGGAGGCACTGAACTGGGATGAGTGGGTGGGTGACCAGTCGGTTCTTCATGTCCAAACACACAAAACCAAAAAGCATACTTGTGGCATGGCAGGGAACTTCACCTCTGTTCCAGCTGGAACAGATCATTGCACCAAAATATCAAAGGCCTTATTTAATTGTGCTCCTGAAGGGCCCTTTAAGCACAGAGTCACAGAATCATTAAGGTTGGAAAAGACCTCAAAGATCATCGAGCCCAACCATTAACCCAGCACTGCCAAGGCCACCACTAAACCATGGCCCCAAGTGCCACATCTACACAGTCTTCAAATCCCTCCAGGGATGGTGACTCCACCACTGCCTTGGGCAGCCTGTGCCAATGCTTGACAACCCTTTTGGTGAAGAAAGCAGTCCTAAATTTTTCCTGAGCTAGGAACAGACATGGTCAGGTGGCAGTGGGTGAGAAGAGGTAGGATTGGTCCTTCTGAGCATAAGTCCTGTTGCCATTGGGTCAACTCATGAGATTATCCTGAAGATCCCTTTTGCTTGTCCATCACTTAAGCCCTAAATACCGATGAGCCAAGACACCAAACCAAGTTATGTCTGATGGGGAAAGAGCTAACTTGTTAAGTGTCTGCCTGGGATGTGTTGACTACAGTTGACAAAACGAGAACTAAATCTTGCTCTGCATTTGCAGTAAATGCAGAGAAGTACAGACCCCTAGGGCACAATCCATCTCCCCGTAAAGCAGACACTCAACCATAAGTAAAATTACTGAGTTTAGAGTCTGGCTCTACAACACAAGTGGGTGGATCCAAGCCTCACAGACTACAGAAGTGGGTGACTTTGGCTAGACAGCTGGCTTTGTCACTGAAATACTGTATTCATTTATCTGTCCTTCAATCCGAGTCCATCTGCTGTCTCCTGTGTTAAACACAGGAGGTAAAAGCTGTTGTTGAAGTGAGGTGAGTCCCTTACTCTGAATTTTGCACTTCTTGCACAGCCGGGTCCATATAGTCCCCAGGTACAGGAAGAATATGAACAATGTGCTGCTTCCCTCTGGGTTTGGTTGTTCAACGGGGAAAAAAAACCCACAAAACCTTTGCTGGGCTTTCGCTGTCCTCTGCTAATGATGGTATATTTTTATTTTCAAGGATTTCTTTATTATTTCCTCTTCACTGCTGCTGCCAAAGAGTCACTTGAGTCATTTCCTCCATCCTGGAGGTGAGCCAAGCTCGGGATCAGGTCTCCAAAATCAGGACCATGCCTTTGAGTGGGAGATGAGCCAGAGCCCAGGACCTGGTGTCCTGGAGCCTGGCACGTGGCTCAGCCACCACTCTGGGATCAGGGCACTCGGGGTACGATTTCAGGCTGCTGCTCCCTGGCTTTTTCCACTTTGCAAACTCATCTCGACCTTAGAGTTCAATTCACCACTGGCTGGCTGAACCCAAGCCAGGTTTCCCCCTAAATAGGGTCACACCTGAACTTTTTGGGCTCGGGGTGTCGTTCAGCCCAAGCAGGGAATACACCCCAAGGCTGGCTAATTGCTGCTTCTCACCCACTGCAGATGGAGAGGGCAGGGGGAGGGCAGATCACTGCTGTACATGATGGCATAGCAAGCAGTCTGACTTTTGGACCTCTTCCTCAGGGGTTTTATTTCAGAAAATGATTTATTAGAATGGTCTGTTTGATTTAATATGCCATGAAAATGCTCTATGGGTCACAAAATTAGTCGGACGGAGAACCTTCAGCAAATACTGCCAGTAGCATTTTGCCTCTATTTCCTCCCATATTCCAAGAGGTTTGCAGGATTTGTGTTTGGGTGGGTTGGTTTTTTAGCTCATTAAGAGTTTCGCTGGCCTAGGTCAGGTTTTACTGGCAGATAGAAGCTGTATGTAAAATTTACAAGGGGAATATTCACAGCAGGGAGATTTACATCGAGGCTGTAGCTGTTTAAATAGTCAGTCAGTCAGTCAGGAGCAGCCATACTTCCTGGCCAGCCAAAACGATCCCATCCGAATGGAATCAGCTCCAGAGCGGCGCCGGCGCCTGGTCCGTGCAGAGTCAAAGAGTTGAACGGAGCTGAGGCTGCGGATGCCGAGCAACCTTCAGGAATTGTGATATCTCCATGTTTATTTCATGAGCATAATAAGGAGCCACATTTGTTAAAGGAGCTGGTGCTTATGAATGATGCACTTATCGCCCCGCTCGGGTTCTCTTAGCACTTCTCCGAGCCGCTGGAAGATTACCCACATTATACATTCGACAGGATTTGTTCCAGCCATTTTCCAAGGTGATTTTTTTTTTACTGCTTCCCGTTAGCTTGGCTTCCCAAGGAAGCAAAGTTTATGGGTTCAAGCACCGTGTGCTTGGGTTCACACTCACATACCTGTCTCTCCAGCACCTCTCGCAGCTGGTGAACCTGGTGGGCGTCTTCATCTGAATTTGATAGAGATGGAAAAGTGCAAAGTTGCCCAGAGAAGTTGTGGATGCCCCATCCCTGGAAGTGTTCAAGGCCAGGTTGGATTGGGCTCTGAGCAACCTGGGATAGTGGAAGGTGTCCCTGCCCATGGCAGGGGGGCTGGAATGAGGTGATCCTTAAGGTCTCTTCCAACCCAAACCAGTCTATGTTTCTATGATTCTACGAAAATTTTTGCAAGTTTAATGAAAGCAAGCAATCAAAAGGGAGGAAAAAGAAAGAGAAAGATTGCAGACTGACTGAAACTTCTCTGGGAATACAGATAGAAATGAAGCCTTGTAAGACCTTCGACCCCGTGAGCCGCAAGAGAATCCACATTAAAATGCATCCTCATAAGGAACCTCATTTTTTCCTGTCATAACTACTTTGATTTTTTTTTTTAATTTACGTATAAGTTGCTGTTTTAAAGGAATGGGTACCTTGTGGTGCAGCATCAGAAGAAAGACCCAGTGAGAGACACCATTAGCAGGTGGAGCCGAGCAGAAAGCGCTGCCTCCCGTTGTGATGCTGTTGGGGACTGAACAACGGAGAGAGAAAACATTAAACAGAAACAGGCTGTGATATTGGCTCGTAGCCTGAGCACAGGCCCAGGGGTTTGGAAATCCAGGATCAAATCATGTCCGTGATAACAACTCCTTTTATTGCCGACAAGCACTTGGGGTTTTGGCTACCTTAGCTAAAAGGAGTGGGGATGATCGAGCCTGTCTCACAGGATCACTCCTGTCCAGCAATGTATAATCACTTGATATGCTCAGAAGTTGAAAGCACCCTGCAGTGAAACAAAAGGCACCAGCCAACTCTCCTGTAGGCATTCAACGCTTCTCCCTACCTTTGACAGCTGCCACGCTACGGCAGAGATTGTTCTGCTCAGCCCCAGCTTCAGAATCCAAATTTAGAACGTGTCCTATGACAGGAATCATTTACATGACAAAATCTGCCTTTCTCCAGATTCCTCTAATTAAGTCCTGCCTCCCTCGCAGGCGAAGCCGCTCTCGCGCTGGTGGAGCGTTGCAGGGAAGGCGGCGTGGAAGAAGCAGCGTGTCTGTCTGCAGGATGCTCTCCTGAGCCCGCCAGGCTGTCGTTGGAGCTGCACATCCATCTGTGGGATGCTCTCCTGAGCCCGTCAGGAGGTATTTGGTGCTGCACATCCGTCTGCAGGACGCTCTCCTGAGCCCGTCAGGATGTGGTTGGTGCTGAAGGTCTCAGAGTCAGCCCAGACAGCCAGAAAGTGAGTGAGGGCTCCTCGTCCTGCACCAGCTGCAATCCCACCATCAAACTGCAGATGTGACTGGGGAGCACTTCCCTTGGGACAGTTTTTTAGGGCAGATGTGGGTGTTGTTGTAAATCCTGTTGTGGGTGCCTAAATAAGAACGAATGTGGGCAAATTTTTGGCGTCTCCTGGCTCTCCACTGAGTACCTGGGGTGGAAAGGCCCACCGTGGTCAACAGCAAATGCTGTCCTCCAAAGGATGTGCTGAGCTGCCAATGTGCCTGGCAGCTTGGAATCAAAGCTACATGCTCACACAAATAGGAGGGTTTTAGGAAATCCCACATATCCTTCAACCTATTCTAGCAAAAAAAAAACCCCTCCTTGCTTATTCATCCTGGGGTCACTGAGGATGTCTGAGCTACTTGCAGCAGAGTACGTTTCAAAGACTTCCTCCTTGAATAGCTGCCGTCTTCCCTGCTGGGAAGATCTTATGTGTAACTGGCAGAGGAGCTTCTTCCTCCCACGGGAGGGATGTGCGTGGAGCCCTCGTGGCACTCCCCACCTCTGCTGCTCTTGGGAGGATCAGACCTCCCTTCAGATCTTCCACACCGCAAAGATCCCTCTGCTGAGGCACCCGGAGCCGGCTGGGATCTGCTCTGTGTCTGCATGGCACTGTTTCGGGATGTGGAGGGTTCAATGTGCCATCCAGACTGGGAGCACAGGGACAGGGTGGCCCCAGTCAGTGAAACACAAAGGAAGGAAGGGCGGCACTGGGAGCTCCCAAGTGCTACAGCCCATCTGGCTCCAAAAAGCCTCGCTGGGATGGGTCAGTGTTTGTTCTCCGCCGGCGGCACTTTGCCATCCCTGCGAGGTCTGGGCGGGATTTGGTGTTGCCCATGTTTCTCCAGGCAGGGGCACATAAGCAGCTGGAGCAAGAACAGCAAGGAAGCTCCAGGAACCACAAGATCATATGCCAGTGGTGCAGCTGGAGGTGCTCTTCCTGTGGAGCAGCTCTTCCTCCTGCCCCCACATGCCAGGACGGAACGTCTTCCAGTTGAATCACAGCCTCCATGCCCTCAAACCCAGCACCAGCTACAGGAGTGACGCTCCCAGGCTCCTTGTGAGGACGGCACCTTCCTCCCTGTCACCCATCCAGGTGGTGACCTGAGTCCTTTGCCCTCCCCTTCATCCATCCCTCCATCGCATTCCTGCTGGAAGCCATTCACGGTAGGAAGAGAATGCAGTGGGATGTGATGACCACCAGCAACATGCAGAACATGTTGAGTGGGGACAGTGACTCCTGCATGTTTATCCCCTTGATAAATGAGATGCTGGATCCTTGGAGGCTCTGCCACCATTGGGAAAAGCCCTTGAACCTCCTTCCCGTGAACCTGCAAACACCTTTTGATGGTGCAATAAAGTCTTCAATGCCCTTCAGCCACAGCACAGCACAGGGAATTCCTGCCACAGGGAACCTGTTGTCCCAGATAGGAGCACACTGGTTTCATGCTCTCACCCTCTTTGCAGGAAAAGGGGTCATTTCACTCAGCTATTCCGGCCAGTTTCCACCAAAGCCATTACAATTCAGGGTCTGTTTCTGTGTCGGATGCCAACCACATAATGCTCCTAATCTTGGTAATTTTAGTTTATTAAGGATCTTGGAAACTGGGAAAACGGCTTTCAGAGGAATAAAAAAAAAAAAAATTAATTCCCAAACTCCAAATCAGGGAGGAAATTCCCTCAGTGGATCATGGCTGAAAACAAACATGTTTTTGTGCTTCCAGAAAATCAGCAAGACTAACAGTGCCATTGTTTGTGTAAGGGGGGATTTCCACATTTCAGGGAACAGCTTGGAAGCCAGTGCAGTGGCTGCTCTCAGGAGAGCAGATGTGAACCAGGAAAAATCCCAGCAGGTTAAAAATCATGGGATTTTATAAAATGACCATCCAGATTTGGGTTGTGTTTTTTCTTTCCTTTCTATGCCTGCTTTTCAAACCTTTAGGGGGCATATTTTCCTGCTTCCCTCGTAGCACGAGGACCACAACTGCACCAGACTATTTTTGCCCCTAATAAAAGCTCCCTGTCACGGAGCCACGTGACTCTGGCCACCCTTGCGTCATCGATGGCATGAAATATCACAAGATTTATAATAAAATTACGTGAGTCAGCAACACTGAAACCTACCACGAGAAACAAGAATGCCATCCAGAGGAGAAAACAAGTGGATTTTTAAAAGCAGTGCTGGGGTGTGTGTTAGGACAACCCACACCTGCTGCCTAGGATTGCAGTCCCATTCCAGAGGAGGGACCCCACGGAGACCACGTGTACTCTGCATCACCATGGAAGGGCCAGGAGACAGCACCAGGCTGATCCCATCTGCAGTGGTGGGACCAGAAAGGGACAGATCCTGCTGGCCAAGGAGAGAGCCATGAGAACAGCAGTCAGGGGATGATGGGAGGTGCGAGAGAGGGTGAGGGAGCCAGGAATCTATCTTGTCTTGCTGGCTCCTCATGGCAAGAAGGACATTGAGGTGCTGAAGAGTGTCCAGGGAAGGGAAAGGAGCTAGGGAAGTGTCTGGAGCAGCAGAAGCGGCTGAGGGAGCTGAGGGGGCTCAGCCTGGAGAAAAGGAGGCTCAGGAGGGACCTTCTGGCTCTGCAACTCCCTGACAGGCGGGGGAGCCGGGGGGGGAGGGTGTCTTTGCTCCCAGGTAACCAGTTGGTATGAGAGGAAACAGCCTCAAGTTGCAGCAGGGGAGGTTTAGGTTGGATATTAGGAAAAATTTCTCCACTGAAACAGTTGTCCAGCACTGGAACAGGCTGCCCAGGGAAGGAAGTGGTGGAATCACCATTCCTGGAAGTGTTCAAAACACCTGTGAATGTGGCACTTGGGGTTTAGTGGTGGCCTTGGCAGTGCTGGGTTAATGGTTGGACTCAATGATCTTAGAGGGCTTTTCCAACCCAAATGATTACATGATTCTAAGATCTCGAGGATACTTTCCAGCCTGAATGACTCCAAGGTTCTAGGTGGATGGATGCAATCACCTTAAAGGCTGCAGTGACATACTCTGGCCTCAGCTGATCACCCTGATGCCGTTTGGAGATTACCATATCCCTTGGCTGGGCTGCCTGCCAGGAAAACATGACTGAGAGGGCGATAAGAAGGGTGCTTTACGGGGAAGGCGATGGCGTCACTGCTGACAGGGATGTTACCTCACCCCCTCTGAGTAAGCACCATGTGACCAGCCCGAAACTGGAGCAGTGGCTTGGCATGGGGTGACACTGCGGGGCCAGGGCAGGGTCACATTACCCCTGCCAACCACGGATGAACCTGGGACAAACATTTGGTGGGGCAGGGCGGGCACTTGGGATGTGCTGCTGGAACGTTTGCTCTGTCCTGATGTCCTGATGCCCACGGGAGTAAGGAGTGTGGTTGTTCTTGGGTCTGCCCTGCCATGCTCTGTACGCTGTGTCTGCGTGATGCAAGGTCCTTTCGGGGCTTGGGCAAGAAGAAATCACTGCTGTTGGTACTTTCTAGTATCAGACAGCTATATTTCCTTAATTTTAGCACCATTTTTTCAAGAATTATATGAAAATCTCAGCAGATTGACTCCAGGCACCTTTTTGGTGGGACACCCTGGCCAAGCAAAGAGAGAAAACACAAGCTGGGAAGACCCTGGCTTAAAAATATCCCTGCAACCTGCAACGATCCCCCTTGTGTGGGTGAGTCCTGATGGCCCTTAATTGAGCACTCCCGAGCTATTTTTTGCACTGAGCTGCAGCCTCGTTTAGTGCTCAGGATGTGCCCTGCTCAGTTAATGAGCAGCTAATCAGTGCTGTTCTCTGGTTGCTTGTGGCTGAACCCCGCAGAGCCGACGGACCTGGCAGCCCTCAGAGCACAGGGATAGTCCTGCTCTGTCTCCAGCTGGAGGGAGGGCACCTGGTGGGCTCTGAATCTGCTGGGATTTCAGCTGCTGTCATCAAAAACCTCTCACCTGAGCGCCAGCCAATGGCCATTTTTGAAGATGATTTGCACTCAGGCAGATATTCACAAGAATCCAAAGGACAATCCTGCTCCAAAACTCCAATCCACAGGTATTTTCTTAAAAAGGGAGAAACATCTTGCTCTTCCCTACCCCTGTTTTTAGAAATGGGTGAATGGTTTTGTCTGAAGATTGAGCAGCTGTACAAACCACTCTGTAGAGAAAACTTCTGCCCGAATGTTTCAGAGTTCACAGTGTTAAAAGCAAGATAATACATCTTCTAGTGGGAAGTTTTGGGTGATTTACTAACCCATCCTGGAGTGCTACACAGACGTTAGAAACCATATGTCTCCATCACTCACTGGAATTAACTGCTCCAAAGAAGAGAGCAGCTTAGCTCAGCTGAGCCAAACGGAAAGGGGAACAATTCAAAAGACACAATTTCCAGACTAGACTCAGGGATGTTTCCCTTGTTCTTCCCCAAAAGCTCTTTTAAACAAATAAACCATGTAAGATACCAGAAAATCATAGAGCTTAGTTTCCTTAGGGTCTCTGAGGTGTTCAGGAGGCAAAAAATAATTATAAAACTGTCAATAAATTATAAGCTCAGCCTGACGAGATGAAGGACAATGAGAAAATACTGGAATTAAAAATACCTGAGATAAACACAGAAACACTTTGCGTCTTTCCACAGCTCTTACAGTCCCACCAGTGCAGGGTCAGATGGAGAAGCTTTCATCAGCACATTAACTAGGGAAAAGAAAACTGAATGAAAATGGCACCTGATGTGTTACAGATTGACTAAATAAAGCCATTAGAGGCCACCATAGCTCTAAATCTTGATAATACAGACCATAATCTTTGTGCACTTCCCAGCACATCTGATATGGTGCATGAGAGTCCTGTTGGGTTCCCTTGTCCAACACAACCCTGTCCCTCCTCCATGGGGAAACGCAGGACCAACATCACTGCATTATAGAAGATGCCTTGGCCAAATTGAGACATCCCAGCAGAACATCTGCCAACAAAACCATCTTGTTTGTGATCCCCTGCTGCACGGTGGAGGCTGATGAACATCGTGTCCGCTGTGCCAGAGGCAAAAAACAAAGCCCTGGAAAATATTCAAGATCCATGAGAAGTATTTGGGGCAAAACATAAATGAAGTCAAGAGATTTGTTTTGCACAGACCTCTCTGGTGAGCCAGGGCAGCGCTGGCTCATGGACTTTCTGCTTTTTGGTCCATATCCACAGATTTGGACCTGGCTGTTATCACAATAAATGAGAGAAGGTATTTTCCCAAGGAATGAAAAGCTGTTGTACAGACTAACTTGGTACTACCCCTTGAAGTGGACAGGCACACAGCACCCCTTAAATGGATGCCAGGCTCTGGCATGTTAGAAGACCTGGGTATGTTTATAGGACAGGTAGGACCATTTATGAGAAAGGTCAGGTTTTGTGTGGGGGCTGTGAAGTGTCTCCCTGAAGCACCTTTATGATTCACAAGACAAAAAAAACATTATAAATGCCAATGGCAGCAGTAGGGGCCATGATTTGCTTTCACTTCAAGGTTGGCATCAAAAATGACAGGCCAGTCTCCAGATGCACCCACGTCTCTCCATCTGAAGGGAGCTGAGGGTGATGAGAGCAGTAGGTACCTGCTGTTTACACCCAAAACTAGGGGAGATGAGCACTGTCCCTTTGCCAGGGGTCTGGCGTGGTCCTGCTGGGATGGAGGAAGGGCATCACTGCGCAAAGGAAAAGGTCCAGCCATGGGGCCTCAGTGGATGCCAACTGACTGTGTCACCGACTGCTCCAGTGCCAGGCTTTGCCTCCGTTGTCTTTGCCAAAACTCAGCCACTGCTGACTTGCAAACGCTGCCCAGAACGATCCTGTTTCGCTGCCAGTCAGTCACATCCAGACACTGAACCTTGTCCTGGACTAGCTGCAAAAACAGGGCAGGAGTAAAGTCCTCCCCCCTCGGCGTGACTCCATCGCCTTGGGATCTCACCAAGGAATTGCCTTCTGGGCGGCTACAAGGGAAGAGGCCCCTGGGGGCGAGGGGCAGTGGCTCTGCAATCCAGCAAGGAGCCTGGAGAACTGGAATTCCCTGAGGTGCTCTGCTGTGCCACTGGCCCGAGAAGAGCTGACACATCACTCAGGGCTTGCTGGTGGAGGGACCTTCACCGACCTTGGCTCCCGGGATGTGGCTCCCGCCAGTTACTCAGCACAGCACCTGGAACCTGCGCCTGGACGCTCGGAGGCAAAAGCTGACGAGCTTGGTCTCTGCCTCTCCTGGATGAAGACCAAGGCTCCAAACCTGGCAGAGGGTCAAGTCACGCAGAACATCCGAGGGAAGAGCTGTTCCTTTGAGGGAGTGGAAGAATGTGTTTATCTCAGCTCTCTGGGCAGGTGTTTGCTGGATGTGCCGTAGAGAGATGTCCTTGATGGGCTTGCTGAGGAGGGTATGGGGACCCTACAAGCTGTGACTTGTCACGAAATCCAGCAGCTGTAGACCTACTATATAATACCAAGAGAGAGGTGCTTCCAAAGTGACTCACAGGTGCCCCAGGTATTTCATAAGAGTTGCCAACAGTATTTTTCTGCTGTGCTACAATGTGGTTGGTTCCTTGTGTGGAGTCAAGCACATTTCAGGATTTGGAAGATGGCAGCGTTGTGCAGGTGCTGGAGTGGTGATTCACACTCTTGCCCATGTGGCATCTTTGGGTGAACCCACAGAGTAGACAACAGTTTAAAACTAACCACTGAAATTTGGCCAGGACAGACCCAGCTTAGTCAAGAAATGGTGCTTTACACAGTGGTCCAGCACCTCCCTGAAGCTGACCACAGTCAGTGCCATTCTCTGCCCATTTTCCCCATGTCCCAGATTTTATGGCCATTTCACTGGAGAGGCCACTGTATCCCACCCAGTGATCAGCCATCCCACCTTGCAAGCTGAGCCTTGATCCCTCTTTGCCTCAGTTTCCCACGTGCAAAACAGGTCTTGGTATTTTCCTACCCCTGCGGAGCTGCACGAGGATCAGTATATTAAAAACTTGGCTGTTGTTCAGGTTCTGGAGTACTGGGAGTGACTTAAATAGATGGTTTAAGGCCAACTAAAGCAAAATCTTTGCTCTA
The DNA here is from genome assembly GCF_001604755.1 of Lepidothrix coronata. Taxonomy (NCBI): domain Eukaryota; kingdom Metazoa; phylum Chordata; class Aves; order Passeriformes; family Pipridae; genus Lepidothrix; species Lepidothrix coronata. The sequence goes on from NW_016690200.1 coordinate 6,256,592, forward strand.
AACATAGAGATAGGAACGATACAACAGGTCAACCAGCCCTCATCCCTGCCAGTGTAGGGTTGTTCTATTTATTTACTGGTCTTCAGCTTTGTCCAAGTGTATGTGCTGTGAGTAAGTTCCAGTTTTCCCAGCAGGAGAAAATTTCAGCATTTAACCTAAACACTTGCTCTCTTCATTTCACCCCTTTATTCCCATTTATCCCTTTGGCAATCCATTGTAAAGCTTGTTTCCAAGCTAATAACAGGAGTTACAGCAGCAAGGAGATAATGTCACGTTAAAGGGATGACTCTGTTTGGCCTGAGAGCATTGTCTGGGTGAATTAAATGCTCCCAGGTGCCTGAGATGATGCAGAATGGATTCCCTGCATCGGGTCCCCTCCTTCTTCACGCCTCTCTGGCACGATCGTAGGGTTTTCACCCATCACTGGACAAGGCCAGGCTCCTCCAGGTTATGCTTGAAGGCGGAAAAAAGTGTGATAAGGCAGTGCAAAGGGCAAATGTCTGTTGAAACACCCACTGCCCTGAAGCCCCACGGCAAAAACACGGTGCTGACTTCTCAAAGTCGAGCTCTCACCTCGGCGACCGCGTCCCTTTGGGCACAAATCGCTCCTAAACTCAATCTGTTCGTTTTCATTTGCCTCCTCGTCTCAGTTTTACTCTGGCTGTACAGACACAGACTCGTTTGTGTTTCACGTCCTTACAAGTGGTGTTTTTTTCATTCAAAGCTTTCAGAAGGTGTTTTTTTGGTTCGTGGTGTCCCTGGGGGTGGGGGGTGGGGGGTCAGCTGAGATGATGCTGCTCCAGCACCACGAGCTGCTGAGGATTTGGCTGCTCCTTCACTTTTGCTTTAATAACGTGCATTTCAGACCAATTGATGAAAGCAAATGGGACGTTTCGGTAGGTTTTCGCTCTTGTAAAATTAATGAGCTCCTCAGCACCACCCTGGGAAAGGATTAGCTCAAGATGCACAAGAAAATATGCACAGGCAAGACTTTACTGCAAGGACACTTTTCTCCAAGCCCCTTCTGCACGTGTATTTCTGCCAGGTCATAGAACCATAGAATGGTTTGGAATGGAAGGGACCTTGAAGATCATCCAGCTCCAACCCACCTGCCATGGGCAGGGGCACCTCCCACTAGACCAGGTTGCTCCAAGCCCCATCCAGCCTGGCCTTGGACACTTCCAGGGATGGGGCAGCCACAGCTTCTCTGGGCAATTGCCCAGTTGCTACATTGTTTGAGTCCTGAGTAGGACTTTCACCAAAATACCCAAGTCATTGCAGTCTACTGCTGTTGGATGTTCTTTAAGCACAGCTGTGAGGGCATAGGGCCTTTGGTGGGGGCAGGATTTGAGCCTGGTGGGATATGGCTGCTCCACGCTGCAGGCTGGATTCCCCATTGTGCCACTGGTGATGCTAAAGAAATGAATATGCTCCAAGAATTTCTGGTGGGAGGAGCATGACTCTGTCCACACTGATGCCTTTTAGCCACATTTCTATTTTCTAAACATCAGTCAGTCATGGGACTATCTTATTTTAGTCAAAATCTTTTCATGGCAGGCAGGACCTCTTTGTGCAGCCTCAGAAATGCCAATGCTCTTATTACCAGAAAGCATTATTCTGAGTCACTCTCCTTCAGTAGAACTTTTGAGAGAAATCCGTGGCAGCCTTCGACCACTAAAGTGGAAATAATTTTTGAAAACAATTTGACTTGTCACAATTTTCTTTGAACTCACTGATGATTCGGTCAATTTGCCTCTATTCAACCCACCCATTTCCTCACATTTTGCTCTGGTGACAAAAGCAGGTCCAGCTCCTGGCAGTGACAGCACCTGAGGTTATATGAGGCCACAGACCCTTTTGTGTTGGCTTTTCTAACACTGCCAATGCAGGTGCTGCATTTTGGGAAGCCCAGCTCAGACACTCGTTCCCTGGTTGCACATTTACCTCTGAAATTAAAGAGGGTGGTAAAACACTGGCACAGGCTGCCCAGAGAGGTGGTAGATACTCCACCTCTGGAAATATTCGAGGCCAGGTTGGTCATTTAGTCTAAACCCCTGCCATGAGCAGGGACATCTTCAACTAGACCAGGTTGCTTAGAGCCTTGTTCACCCTGACCTTGAACGTTTCCAGGGATGGGACATCCACCACCTCTCTGGGCAACCTGTGCCAGTGTTTCACCACCCTCGCTGTAAAAAACTTCTTCCTTATAACTTAATCTAAATCAATCCTCCTTCAGTTTAAAACCATCACCCCTTGTGCTAAGGATTTGTGTGTGCATCCCACTGTTTATAGCCTGTCCCAGAGGTCTTGGTGGACAGAGGGGCAGTGGGCTGGCAAAGCAGAGCTGGTGTGAATGTGCAGTATTTGATTAATTAAGGCTTCCAGAGCATGTTAAGGACCACAGAAGTCTCCAAGTGCAGTCAATTTAATATTTGCAAGACACCCTGCTTCCTTTGGAGTAATCCCTGTCCCACATTGCAATCAACTACCAGCAACCTCAGGCTTGTAGGAACCAGCTTGTTGCCTCATCCCCTTGGGGACAGTGACATGAGCAGGCACACAGGGTCCAAGTATGGGACCCAGTGCATCTGCCCACTTTGGAATACACCGTTTCTTGGATGCTGCACCCAAACTCCTGAACTCCAGGGGTTTGGTGCAGCCAGCTCAGGAAAACCTGGGCTGTGCTGTGGATCCTCTGGAAGGAGAGGAGCTGGAGCAGGTTGGGATCTGCTACACCTCTCCCTTCCCTTCTGAGCTGTTCACAGCTTCCAGATAAATTCATTAAAGGGTAGCGCAAGGATTTTGGGGAACATAGTAAAGCATGCCTGGAGCTGCAAGGCATATGGAAAGGAGCAAACAGATATCTCTTGGTTCTCTACATTCACCTCTGCCTGTGCCTGGGTCCCAACCCTCAGCCATGGGAATTAAAGGAAGCTGGAGAGGAAGAAGGGGGCTGTGGGAGAGGGCCAGCATCCTGCCATCTGCTCCCTTTGGCTGAGCCGCCTCCTTTCCTGCACCTTGCTCAGAAGCAAAGCTCCAGCTCCCCAGAGGTCTCACAGGAGAGTTATAAAAGTGCACAGGGGAGGCCGTGAATGTGGGGGAAAAAAAACTGTCTGCAGAAAACAGGGAAAGGTGATTTCTGGCCTCCAGCCCCACATCTCCACCTCTGCCTTCCTTCTTCCTTATTTCCATCCCACTCCCTCCATCATCCCTAAGCATCCAGTGCTGTAGGGCATCTCCACCTCATATGGAGCAAGACTGCTAAAACCCAGCACGTGGGTGACGAGACATTGTCTGCTCTGCTGTGACATCCCTGATAACTGTAGGTGGCAGCTCCCGTGGGGTTGTGGAGGGCTGGGAGTGCCCACCTTGCTCAGATGGGCAGCAGTGCCGGGCTGGCACCTGCATCTGCATTTCTGAGCCTCTCTAGCCCTGCTTACAGCTGTATCCTGCTGCATCCCTCCTTCCCCCACCCATTCCCACTTTTCTTTCTGATCTCCTGCCCCGCTTTCCCCCAAAACCACTCCATCCTTCCCCATCTCTCTTTTTCTCCCTTTCTCAGGAGGAGGGGAGTGTTTCTTCTTTCGGTTCAGGTGGCAACTCAGCTGGCCCAGGGTGAGCCCAGTAGTGAAGGAAATGAAACCCCATCCAAAAATGAAGTCCCAAGAACACAAGCAAAGCCCCTCAGCACTGCACCTGCTCTGTGCCACACGAGCCTGTGCTGTGCTGTCCGTAGGCTCCCAGGCTGCAGCTTTTTCTTTTCTGGACTATAAAAGACCATGGGGAGAGAAGATCTTTTCCTTTGTTTCACTCAGCATTAACACAGGGGTGCTCTAACAGGAGTTTTGGGTACCCCCAAACCAGCATCCCCACGGAGAAAGAAGGTGATGGTTTTCCAGCCCTCATTTTCAGGATGCTTTGGAGCAGGACCCACATTTACTGCATATTTCTTTTCCTCGGGAACAGTGGTAACAATGAGAGTGTTGGAAGTAGGCTGATGCTTCCCAGTGACTAATTAGTGTTTTTTGAGCTCTGACCATCCTCTGCCCCTTCTCAGCAGTGCTGGTTGTTGAAAGAGGTGAAGACAGGGCTGTTGTGCTTCATTTGCAAACAGCATCTCTCAGGGGCCCTGAATAAATGTGCTTTACCCAGGAGAGGGGCTGCAGAAGGGCTGCCTGACTTCTGGGGACGGGGGTGCTGCCATGTGCCTGAATATCCACAGCCACTGTTTCAGTTCCCCTGTGCCCATCCTGGGCCACATTTGAGACAAGCCCCGGGGTCACATCCAAGCCACAGCCTCCACTTTGCCCCTCTGCCCCTGTCAGCACTGTCTGCTTTTGGCTGTGCCTCATCCTCTGCCTTTTGCATCCCCACCAACCCCGCTCCTTGCAGCGAGGATTTTTATTTTTCCAGCCTAACCTTTGTCTCGTTGAGCCAGTGACTCATCTCACTCATTAGCTGAACTTTGAATATCTCTTTATCCGCTGGATCCCTTTCAAGCTCGTTCCCTGGCAGCGGAAGCGCCTGCTCGCCTTCGCTCTGCTCTGGATTGCAGAGGAACCGCCTGCCTCGCTCTTGCAGCGGCATCTGCCTCCCCGGCAAGGCAGGATAACAAATCCAGGGTGGAGCGGGGATGGATTTCAGCCCGTGCCCGCCTTCCCGTGCCCTGCGGGTTAATCGCAAGGACACAGCCCCGAGCTTTTAGAAGCCCCTCAGGTTTTTGGGTGGTATCCCCATTCCGACCCCCCCCTTCCCCCCAGTTATTGCTGCAGTTTGTGTGTGCAAAGTGACAAGGAGGCTCTGCAGCCACTCTCAGACCCAGCTGTGCTCCGTGCCAGCGACAGCAGAGCCAGACAAGAGCTGCCTCGAGGACTGGTCTCCTCGTGGTCCTCTCTAGAAGGTCCAAATCCTTCCTTAGTTGTCGCCCTTGCTCTGTGCATAGACCTCCAGGTGAGAGCAATGATGGTCACAGGGCAAGGAGAGGAAATTTTGGCTCTTGCAACTGAATCTCCTGGGAAGAGCAGGGGAGTGGACGGGTCAGGTGTGACAGGGCATGGATGATTTAAAGGGTGTTAAAGCAGGTTGGAGCAATGTAGGTGACCTCAAATCACTGCTCCTGATGCGCTTCTGCTACTTCAGTATGGGTGAAGACATAAGAAGCCTCTCACCTGATTAATTAAGAGCAGAAGGTGTTTGGTCAAAAGGGAGAAACCCCTTCCCTGTTGCTCCCTGGAAGGTGAACAGGAGGTGACTTTATCTCCTGGGGAAGACTGGCAGCCTCCTCTGAGTCTCCACTGCCTTTCAACGAGCTCCTTTTCCCACTGAAAACTTAATTTGTTTTCCCTGGTGAGCAGCTCTAATCGCCTTCCCAAACTGCTGGGCACACGACCGAGAGCATCTCCGTCGGCATCTCCCGCTCCCGCTTACGTGTGCGCCGGTAATCTGTGTCTCTCCGAGCTCTCTCCAAGCTGGAGAGCCCTTCCCCACGAGGAGCTGGTGATTCACAGAGAAGGGAATCAATAAAGGATGACTAAGGCAGCCCTACATCAGGATGGTGATTGGAGGCTGCCTTCACAGCTTTGTCCAGAGTGGCAATTTGCTGACTGTCTTTACAATCTTTGTCTTGCGGGGTCTTTGCCAGGCTCCCAGCAGCACTTTTTACTTATTCACTTATTTTTTGCCTCTGGTGTCTCACAGGGATTTGCTGTTTTGAGTTTCTGGGGATGGGAAGTTGTGCCAACCCACGAATTCCTCGGCGATCCGGCGAGAGCAGTAACTCACGCTGCCCTAGACCAGCCCAAACAGGGAGATGGGTGCTATTAATCACTGCTGTGGGGCCTCTGGGGGATTGCTCGCCCAGGAAAACTCCTTGGGACAGAGGAATTCTTTGATTTATGGACTCGCCACCAAATGCACCGAGCACACAGACAAGATAAGTGCATGCTGGACAGGAAACTAATTATGTCCTATCAGCAGCCAGACATTTCTGAGGGGGGAAATTAATGCCTGGCCACGAGACAGAGGATACTTTACACCTGGTGCAGCCCAGCTCCCAGGAGTACACGTCCACACAGGTACTCCAAGGCCTGGAGATCAGCTCTTGTTCCATGCCATTCCTCCAATTCACTGCGTGCTGGAGCCTTCCAGGAGTAACACATGGTTGCTTCCATGTGTGGAAGGTGTCCCTGCCCGCAGCAGGGAGTGGGAAGGAGATAATCTTTAAGGTCCCAAACAATTCTGTGGTTGTAGGGATGTAGGGATGTGCCTGGTCACCAAACCAGCCCCACTCAATGTCTCTGGGGCCATTTCTCCAGCAACTGTGCTGTCCGAGCGTGGCCTGAGGAGGGATTTTCTTTGCAAGGTTATTCCATGCTGGATCAGTTCCCCAGCCCAGATCATTGCACAGCCCCATGGCAATGAGGAGAGGGATCTGGGGGCCGTGGGGTTGTTAAATAGGGAACAGCAACTTTAGTGACAGGGAATGTGAGGATGGTGCTTGGGGCAACTGGCTGGTGCAGGAGGCACCAGGGAAAAGTCTTATTGTGAGGGGGGACTGCTTGGAAGACCCTCCATAAGGGTGAACTTCTGGAGGGGGAGCACAGAGATTACACTCATCACCTGATGGCATTTCATGGGCATCCAGGCTCCAGAAATGCCACGGGGAGTGCAGACCCTGTGTTGGAGCAGCCCTCAAAGCCTGCCGAGGTGATGACAGGGAAGAGGAAAGCCAGGAAGGAAGAGGCACTTCCCCACACCCGTGCCAGGAGGATGCAGCACAAAATTCTTGGCACAGAAGTTGCAGTTTCCACAACAGCCCCCAAGGCTCAGTCTGATTTTGGTCATCAAAGGGAACTAAAATACCTCTCTGATCTACCTGCTCAAAAGACCTGTTATCCTTGAGGTGCCTAACAGGAGAAAGTGCTCCTGGGATGGACAATCCATCCTGGACATGCCTCAGCTTGTTTTTCAAGCTGAGATTTCGGCTCTGACTCACTCCATCCCCAGCCCTGCATGGTCCCATTTATCCAAAAGAGCTGCTTCCACATCCCAAAAGGGCAGATTTCTCCTCATAGCCCTTCAGACGTGCCTAAACTTCTCCATCAGCTCATCCTCACACTTGTTGCTGCCAGCATCGTTTTTATTGCCTCCATCCAAATGCGTGGGGCTGCCTCCAGGGGGCAAGCCAGGATGCCCAAATTGGCTATAGGGAATCTAGAGAGCTGACTTTGGCCTGTCCTGGAGCAGTGAGTTGTCCCCACCGGCAGAGCCCAGGTCTCCTGCTCTGCTCAGCCCACTGGAGCCCCAGGCTCTATGGAGAACCCTGGGCAGCTCCCACTGGGTGAATAAGAAAGCAGAGGAGGTACCAGCAGTGCTGAAGCACGTGGCTGGTGGATACCTGGGTTTTCCATGCCTTCAGTCCTGCTTCTCCTTCCTGCCATCCTCCCAGTTTCATGGATGCTCTTCCTAAAGGAAAATAAAAGACAGATCCCAGCCAGGCGTCGCAGGTGTGGGAGCACAGCTGTGTCCAGTGTTCCCTTTCCTGGGTGTGGGTGAGACCTGCTGGTCCTGGCTCCACATTCTGCTGGGGCTGGTGATGCCATGGATCCCACCAGGAACGGTGATGTATTGGGTAATGATCTCACTGGGGATGGTGATGCTGTAGGTGAAGATTCTGCCAGGGATGGTGATGCCACAGGAAAAGGGTCTTGCTGGAGATAATGATCCCATGGGTCCCTCCAGGGATGGTGATGCCATTGGACAAGGGTCTTGCTGGGGATGGGGATGCTGCAGGTGAGGGCCCCACCGGGGACAGTGATGCCATGGATGAGAGTCCCACTGGGAACCCCCCCTCCGGCCCTGGCAACGCTTCTTGATTTCAGGCCCTCATCTCAGCCTCCCTGTGAGGCTCCTGCCCCTGGGCAGTTCCCAAAACCCAGTCAGATGACGGGGTTATTTACTAAGGCTGGCAGGAAGGAAAGGCTGTAAATTCCCCAGATAAAAAGGCTGAGTCAGAGAACGAGGTGTCCACGGCCAATTCCAGCGTGGCCTGGAAGAGCAGCTCCAAGGGAGGGGACAGGGTCAGATGTGGGTTGCGTTGTCCCCCCTAAGCCAGGAGGTCCCTTGGAGGCTGGAAGGGATGAGGAGGTACCAGACAGCAGGTCCTGCCAGCTCCCAGTGATCCCGGAGCTGCTTCCCCTGGGAAGGCCACCCTGCTCCCCGTGCTAGGAGGCAGCAGTTTTCTTTGCTCTTCTGCCCTGCTCGAGGATCATGCTTTGGTTGGAAGGCCTTGCAGACAGCCTGCCCTTCCACCCCAGAGACTGCTGCTCCTCTGGCAGGAAAGCCAAATGTTCAGCCTTTGGGGCTGAAGACCACATATTATCTTGTGCAGGTTTTTTTGCAACCCCTTGGGTGCTTTCTTTCGAAAGAAAATAATTGCATATTCCTAAAACTAGCCCTGATGTCCTGCAAACGCAAAATCCACATATTTCATTAAGAAAAAAAGAAGAAGGAGAGAAAAAAACCCCAAAACCAAACACCATAAGGAGACATTTGGATCCATTCACATGCGTTTCTTTTTCCTCTGTTTTGTTTGGTTGTTTGGTAGCAAATTCTGCAGCAGATTCAAACAGTCTCAAACCAAACTGGATAAATATTGTCTCTCCAGAAGGCTTTACCCCACACCTACTGCCCCTCACAGGGTAAAGCCTCCATAGCTGACCCACCCAGACCCCACCACTGGTAATTTTGCTCCTGGTCCCCTCATCAGTTGCTGAATCCAGTATTTCTGCTCTCTCCAGGTTTCTTCCTCCTCTGTCTCAGGGGCACTTGAGACTTCCACGGATGATGATGGAGGGTCCTACAGTTTGTGAACCCCACTCCTCATTTAAGGCTTTACAAAAGCTCTGGGGCTGCAAAATGCACCTCCTGAGGACCAGATCCCGCCACATCCCCAGACCTCTTGGGTGTCAGTGTTGCATATCCCTCCCCTCTCCGGGCCTCCTGTTCCTGGTGTGTGAGGCCACGATGCTACAGCCCCAAGGACAACCAGCAATGCTCTGACCAGGGCATCTCCCACAGGCAGACACAGCCAGGAGAGAGAACGGGGTGTTGGGATCTGCTGTAGAAACTGCAGGTGAAAACAGCACAACTGCCATCCCCACCTCTTCCTCCTCTCCCTTCATTCCCAGCAGGTCCTGAGAAGACTGACAGATGAAGGTCTCCCTCGCTGAGGGTAACTCTCTCCCATCACCAGCCTGATTCCTGTCACCATTGAGCTGGATCTGTGAGAAGAACCATGAAATCAGCCCCAGAAACACCTCGTGTCCTTACGGCCTGCTTGGAGAAGACACAAATGCTCCCAGGTCCGTGTCCTCTGCTGCTCCCTCTCTCCTGACAGCCAGGAGAGCTCGGCTCAGTGCTCCAGGGACGTGGCTCAGGCTGCTCCAGCGATTCACGGCTGTTGTTGCTCAAGACCTCACGGATGGAAAGGTCTTGAGCAACAACAGCCGTGAATCACCCGAGTAGCATAAAGACAAGGCGGCCAGGGGAGCGTGTGGGGGGCAAACACAGAGCTCAGAGGCTGCTGGTGGGTCCAGTTTAAGCCACGTTAGGTCGGGATGGGCGACACATTTGCAGGCACGATGCTCATCATCAGCCTTTCCAGTGGTTTTTGTTGTGGGGGAAAGGAGGCAGGCGATGAGCCCGGAGAAGGCGGCTGCGTGCGCTGGGCAGCCGTGTCTGCTCCAAATATGTCTCTCTAAATATCAAACCAGGGCTGGGTCTGCAGAAAGACCTGGGAAAGACACCCATAAGTACATTCAGAGGGTTAAAAAGAGACACTGAGTGGGCTAAGTGGTGAGTAATGAAGATGTCACTCAACGGGATGAGATGTTTCAGTGTGTTCAACACCACTTGATGGAAATTTCCAGGTGTTTGGAACAAAATCAGAGAAAATTCTTTATTATCACCCAAACTTCTGCGAATTTACCAACCTCTGTGTATCTCATTTTATACTGGAAGGAAGGCATTGTCCTTCCAGATCATTAGCAAAGATGTTAATGAAACTTGATCTTTACCCCTGACTCTTATTCTGCCCTGGTAAATGTGCCTTGGTCGGTGTGCCCACTCCTGTTCAGGATTACTGACTGCACCTCAATGTGTTTTCAGTTTGTGCAAACCACATTTCAGACCAAGGCTTTTTTTTTTTTTTCTTCCTAATTTTTTTCATTTCCTAAGACAAAGAAGCAAGATATATTAGTCAAAACAAAAACATATGTTCATAAAAGGCTGCGCTGCCTTCATCCTCGGGCCGTGCCGTTCCCTAACAGCGTTCCTCTTAGCACCAAAAAGAGCTGGAAAATAAGAAAACCGGCAGTTTTCTGTGCCAATCATCCCTCAAGTCTGACTCTTGTTTCATGGTAATTTTATTCAGCGTCTGGCTTCTGCAAATTTTCTCCCCATTGACACTATTGTGTGGACAGAACCAAGCTCTAAACATTTCATCATGGTTTTTTCTTAACTATTTGTTCTATTACTTTTATTGGCTGGTGATTGCCAGAATTATATTCTTCCCTCTTTTGTTTTAAATCACCACCACATTTCCTTTCTTCTGCCTCTCAAGGATGACAGTGTCTAAAGATTTTCAAATACAACCACCCAAGGATCAATGTGCTCGTTAACAAATCCTCTTGTTAGCAACTGAGAACGAGTACTGGGTGTCTGCAACCTACACGGATTGATTTTTTAAATATAAAGAACCTCTTTTTCCTCTTTCTCCCTACACTTGGTGGACAGGATTTTAGGGATTGCTCAGAGTGTTGGCCCTTTTGGCTTGTCAATAGTGTCATTTTCCTCCTCACTCACCTCCTTCCTACCTTTTGGATGTAAATCCCTTCTTAATCCTTCAATGGAGAGCAACCAGTTTTCCTTCCTTGCTCGCTGTATCCTCCTCCCAGCAATCCTTAACGGTCTCAAAAGGCTCCCACATGGTTATCCCTTTATATTCTCCATCCATGGGCAGATGTTCACCCCACAGAGGGCTCTGCCAGCTGGAAATGTCACTGTGTCCCAGCTAATTGTTACTGTCCTCAGCTGGACATGGAAGTATCATTCTGTCCCCAAATCCACTCCAATGGGCGATGCTGCTTTGTGTTAAACAGGCTGGAGCAGCTGGAGGGTGGGGAGGAGTGGCTGGAGGGGGAACATGTCCAGTGGCACAGCTGGATCCAGGAGCACACATCTGTCCATGGCTCCCCATCCTTGAGGAGCCTCTTGAGACTCATCCTTGACCTACTTTTATGCTGGACAAACTCCTGGACTTCAGCCCTAGATAGAGCCTTGCTTGGGATTTTTCAGCCTTCTCCCTCACCCCTGGCTTTTGCTGTCCCTTCAAGCATAGACTTAAATTCCCCCAAAACCCTGTTTTGCTTTCTATCCCTATGCGATCCTCTCTGTGGCTTGGCTGAACTCCATTCACATGCTGCATGTCCAAGGATTCCCACCAAGTCCCAGTCTGCAAGAAGCAGTTTTAGGAAGGTCTTCCAAAGCGTAACTCATCACATGAGTGCATGTGTTGGACTCCTGCACTGGGATGAGCAGCTGAGTTGGAGAGAAGCAGGGACTGGGTGGAGGATTGGCTGGAAAAATGTGAAAGCCCAGTACAGTCTCGAAGCAGCAAGACAACAACCCCATAGTTTTTGGGAGGTTTTGGTGGTCCTTCAGCCTTACAGCAGGAGCTGATGAGCCACGAGCTCCTTTTCAAAGCATCCAAGGAACCGGGGACTCCACCTCACACCAGGAAGCCATAACCAGCTGTAACAGCTTGGATTCCTCCTGCACTTGCCATGCTGCCTCAGGGCTCTGTCACATCACTGCACTGGCCTGGTGTGGGGGACACTCTTTGAACCAGCATTTCTGCCCTCACCACCCACACTGCTTCTGGGGAAGGGGAAAGGATGAGTGTTTCAAGTGCAGCATTTTGAGGGAGCCCCAATGCCTGAAACACCATCCCTGCTATTCAGAAAGCACCAAAAATGGGGGGGGGGGGGCGGGGAGGAAAGTCCCACTTTAATCATTGCTGTGATTAAACTGAGAATTTAGATTCAGATTTCAGCCCTGCCATGGGGAATAATCGCTCAATCACATGGACTCGAAGGTCTTCGCCTCACTGGGCAAGCGGGAGCCGTGATGTCAGTCTGCAAACTGCATTTCCCTATGGAATGGCTCTCCTGTGTTTCAGCTTTCAGGTCTTTCTCCTTCCCCAGGGCCTGGCTGTTGATGGATTTCTCTGAAGGCGACTCAGGACTCGGGTGTGATTTTGGCTGCACACCCAGCAAGTCCTGGTGTGTGGCATCCACGAGTTAACGCAAAGCCTTGAAGGTCTTACTGTTTTATCTGCTTATTATGTAGCTGGAGGAGATTGAGCAGAGAGGGAAGGACACAGGCTTAGGGGATCCTGGGGCTGGCAGGGACAAGCCTGGAGGTTCACTCACCAGAAGCCGTCCCTGGGGGGAACAATCAGGAATTACCCAAGGAAGAATCTCTACAGCCTTTTTCTCCTGAAGAAGGAGTCATTTGCCATGGAAATATCCCAGACAATCTCCAAACACCTCATCCCTTCTCCTTACACACTCAGCCAAGGCAGGGATGCTCTGTGTTCTTTCAAACCACAGTGATTTGCCTTTCCTCTCCCAACTCCATAACAATAGTGGGTCTTTAGAGGGCATTTTCCCTACATTTACCCTAAGCCAAGATGAGCTGTTTGTAGAGGGAAACAGAAGCAGAGAGACAAGGTAAATGCGTTTTCAGTGCTAGAGCTCTCAGGAGCTGTGGTGCCTCTGGACCTTTTCCCCTGCCAGCCTGCCAGGCTGAAATCACTGGGAAATGGGGATATTTGGGCAGAACTTAAGCTTAAGGAGGGTAGGTTTAGATTAGATACTGGAAAGGAATTCTCCCTTGTAAGAATGGTGAGGCCCTGGCACAAGTTACCCAGAGAAGCTGCTGCCCCATCCCTGGAAGTGTTCAAAGACAAGTTGGATGGGGCTTGGAGCAACTTGGGATAGTGGAGTATGTCCCTGCCTGTGGCAGGGGGTTGGAACTGGATGATTTTTTAAGATTCCCTCCAACACAAGCCATTCTACAAGTCTATGATAACTTTTCCCAAAAAAAAAAAGCTTTAAATCCTCATCCTGCCTCCAAAGACTCCCTGCTGCCCTGGGCAAGCCACTGGATTTTTCCGTGAGTCAGAAATGATGACACCTCTTCACTGAGCAGCGTGAGGGTGCAGGAAGGAGAACACACTGCTTGGCAGCACTAAACCCAACCCTGCTCCTACTAACGCTGGATTTCTGAACCTGCCTTCCCCTCCACCCGCTTTATCAACTTGTTCACAGTTGCTGTTCGTGACGGAATTATTTAGCAGCAAAAGCTTTCCTAGCGGTGTTTTGACATCCCCTCCAAGAGGTTCACATCTGAGATGCAGATGTGCCGGCTACAACCTGCTGCCTGCGAGACGTGGAACTGTTGAGGGAGGTTCAGACGGAACAGCGTTGATGTGTAGAGCCCTAGGGCCCCACGTGCCCCACTTGTATTTCCCAGGCTGTAACAACACTGGTTTTTGTACTGAAATCAGCAGTAAAGTTTTCATCAACTCTCACTACGCCGAATCCAGGCCCACGGATGGCGCCGAGCCCAAACATGATTAATGATTTTCCAAGCGCAAGCCAAAGGTGGGTGGAAAATGCATCTTGGAAACCGGCTTGGTAGCACTTTGATGCCTTCTGAAGTCCTCCCAGGATGCGAAAATCTACCTGGCATTTTGCAGCTGTAAGTACGGGCTTCACAGCCACACGCAGCACTTCCAGCTGCACAGATGCTACTTATCTTTGTGTTCTCCTGGAACAAAACCTCGCTTTATTTTTCTCACTTCCAAAATAAACTTCCTTTTCTGCACTCCCACAGAGAATCGCCATCGGGAAGAAAAGCTGTGCGGAGTTCTCTATCCAGCAGATTGTCCCTCTGTTCCCTCCACCCCGAGAACCTGAAAGCAGAGCTGGGCTACTGTTTACAGAAATCCGAAGCGCATTTAAAGATGCCTTGTTTCTAAATCCATCCGTTTCTGATTGAAAGAAGCTGAGCTACTCACGCTGGAGGAGCTCATTAAAATGTAAACAGCGTGGCTTTTAATTGCCAGCGCTAAAAATTGTCATTATTTATTTTAAACGTCGAGGTGCATAAGAATATGTGTTTAATTGCAAAAAGAAGGAGGAGGTGAATTTTAAATGTACTTTGGAGGTGCTGCAGCCCTGTTTCCATGAGGAGTTGCAGTGGGCTTTTTCACCCTGCAACTCCTTACATACACACTTTTCATATACAAATATATGTATATATATATACACATCTTTGTTTTTTTCTCTTTTAATGCATCTTTTTGCTTGGCCTTTCTTTTTCAAAACCCTATTTCCACAATTCTCACTCCTGGAAAAATGTGGAAATCAGTCCAGAGCTTCCAGATCAGTCATTATTGGATGTTTTTCCCTTCACGCTGGTAAGTGGCTCGAGTGTGTGTCATTAGTTGAAGATGTGAGGTGCCGACCAAGTGCTAAGTAACGTTACGTAAGTGCAATGTATGGCAGACACACTGTGCCACAAAAAACACGGTGCTGCTCTGCACTGAACCAGCACCTTTTACCCCAGGCTGGCAGAGCTTCTCAGTGCCGCTGCTGGAGGTTGTCAGCACCCAACAAAATTAGGAAATTGTTTTAATACGTGTTTACAGCTGAGAAAACTGAGGCACAGAGCAGCGAAGTGCCTCGTTCCCATTCCCGTGGTGACTCAGCAGCAAAGCCGGGCATCCCAAATTCCACCTCTGGTTAGGGGTGATACTCCATAACCCCTGGCTGCACGGATGCTGCCATGCCCATTGTTGGCAAAACCCTGGGGACAAGCTGGGAGCAGAGGGGGAGGATGTTCTGGATGTTGCAGCCCACCAGTGTTTGGGGAGAGGACTGTGGAAGCAGTGCACGGCCACCGGGACCAGTTGTAAATGTGCTGTACAAGGGGCTTGTGTCCTCAGAAAGGCTCCCATCCTGGAGAAGGATGGAGACTCCATCTCTTCCCTTTCCACAGCCAAGCTCTTGTGACCAAGATCAATTTCCCTGGGAAGTGGCAGGTTTCTGCATCCCACCATGTGTTTTGGTAGGGCTTGCTACACTGAGGAGGGAGAGGAAGAGCAGCTTCATCTCTTGCTGCCCAGCTCACATCATTTCCCACCTCATGCCCATCCCATGGATACACACTGGACCCAGCTGCCCATTAACTCAAGGACTTTCCCTGCAAACCCAAGTAGCCATGTGGTGAGTCAGGACAGTTTGAGACACAGTTGAGTCACAGCAGGCCACTGCTCTGTGTCAAAAGTCACCAGCCATAAGCTGGGACTAACCATATCGCTGGGATGCTGGTCCAGACCCAGCCAGATTGTCCCTGGAGGGCTTTGGGTGGGATGTGCATCATCCCTGCTGCCCGGAGACACCCGTGCTCTGTCCTTCTTTAGCAGCATCATGTTCCCCCCACATGTTCCTCCTTCCAGCCTCTCCCTCCCTCTCCAAGGCGTTTCTCTTCAGCTGCTTTTATAACTGTGCCCTCTTTGGATTTGCAGCGTCCTCTGGAAAATTTGATTTCACACCATATTTGTAGGTTTAACAAAAATAATTCCAAACACCAAAAACAAGCCGTGCCCTGACTGGCGTTACGTGGCGTTTGTGATAATTGGATTCTCAGAAAGCCAAGCACTTTCTGGATTTTAATGAGATTCAGACTTTAATTACTGCGGCCCTTTCCCAGGCATGCAGTGGAAGCAAGGAGGAAAATGACCATAATCAGGACTTGGGCATGTTGCAAGAGACAGTCTTGATGGATCTCGTTTCTGCTCCTTAATGAGGGGCCATTCTTGCCACACAGTTGGAAAGCCACTTTCTCTTGCAGTGTGGCCTACATTTACACTCCTCAGGATTTTAGCCACAAACCACTGCTGCTGCATCCTCTCAGAAGACAGTTCTTCACTGGTGGAAAGCCAGCAGAGATGGCTCCCTGTCCTGCAGGACAAGAGAGGGACACAAGGACATGTCAGAGATTGGCAGATGCTTTCACTGAGGGTCTTTTAATTTCATCCAGCTCTGGGGTCCCCAGCACAGGAAGGACATGGACCTGTTGGAGAGAGTCCAGAGGAGGTCACCAAGATGACCAGAGAGATGGAGCAGCTCTGCTGTGAGGAAAGGCTGGGAGAATTGGGATTGTTCAGCCTGGGAAAGAGAAGGCTTTGGGATGACCTAATTGCAACATTCCAGTACCTGAAGGGAGCCTGCAAGAAAGATAAAGAGAGACTATTTACAAGAGCATGGAGTGACAGGACAAGGGGTTGGATTCAAAGTAAAAGAGAGTAGGTTTAGATTAGACATTAGGAAAAAATTCTTTACTGAGAGGGTGGTGAGGCCCTGGCACAAGTTGCCCAGAGAAGTTGTGGATGCCTCATCCCTGGGACTGTGATTCAAGGCCAGGTTGGATGGGGCCCTGAGCAACCTGATCTAGTGGAAGATGTTCCTGCCCACGGCAAGGGGGTTGGAACTGGATGATCCTTAAGGTCCCTTCCAACCCAGGACATTCAGTGATTCTATGATTAAAGTGTTCATGATGATGATGATGCAAGCACACGGTGATCCTTGGGAAGGCTCCGGGATCCCTGCAGGACCAGCACCAGCTCCCTGCAAGCCCCTCGCACGGCTCCTCGCCTCCTGCACGGCGCAGATCCAGGCAGTTCCTGCCCGTAAGGCTGGGATGACTCATTTTCTGGCTTTCTCGCTCCCCGCCTCCATCCTGGAGGATGCAGTGTTTTGTCGAGTCTTATCTGCACCGAGGTTGGAGGAAGCAGATGAATTGCAGTGGTTTCACGTCTGCAGGGCCACGGCTTCAACGGAGGGACGGGGTCAGTAACAGAAACAATCAAACCTTATCTGTGAGGAGTCAAGACGCCGTGTGGTCATCTGAGAGGACCTTTAAATTGCCATGTTCAGCCAAGATGTTCAGATCCAAGCCAAGAGAAATTAATTAAAAAAAAAAAAAAGACGTGGCTTTGTTAGACACTACATCAAACTCCTCACTGATGAGTTGATATATGTTCCCACATCCACTCATTTTATAGAGTGATAGGAAAGCTCCCCATCTATGATCCTCGATAGCCCTACGCCTTAACTTTTGTTATCCCATCATCCATTAGCTGGTCAGAGATTGATGTCACTCCCTGCCTTTCCCCTTGCTGTGTTCAGCACCAAAGTCAGAATTGCCAGGTAAAAATTTCCAAGATTGCTCTTCTTTCCATTTCCTTTTCCAAGTTCACAGCTATCTGCCTGGTTTTCCATCACTTGTAAAAGGTCACTGCTGCTGCTTCTTTTCCTCTCTGAGCCATCTGGAGTACACACTGTCCTTGCTTAATACACACAAGCTTTTTCTTGGAATTACCTTCTTTTTAAGCACTAGCTGCTTCCACATTCAGCCCCGTGCTCTGGATGCCCACACAGAGGTGTGACTGCTGCTTGCTGGCAGAGGGGAAGCCAAGGTCTCACAGGCAGCAGCAGTGGGTGGTTTTGAATCTCTCTTGACATGAGACACCCCAGCACCCACTGTGCGCAGGTTTGGCACCTCCAGTCTTCCCAGTGCTGTGATCTCCATCGTGGAATGGGGTCAGCAGCGAAGGAGACACACGGGAGCTGGCGAGGAGCTCGGTGAGGCCAGCACTGTGAGGGGAAAGCCTTGCATGGGGTTCAGAGCACCCTGGGGATGTGGTTTTTGTGGCCACCCCCCAGCACCACCTAGGTGATGTTGGGCAGAGCAGGGACACATCTTCCAGCCCTCATCCTCCAGAGACAGACATGTCTCTCTGGAACTTCTTGGGCCTCACCCCCCTCTAACTGCTCTGTAGCACCGATCCCCCGGCTCAGTATTGTGTTGTTGCTCTTCCCCCCACCTTCCCTTTCCCATGCAAACCTGGCTTGACTCACCCTGTCTTCTTTGCTTGCTTTGCCCTTTTCCCTTTCCAGAACAACTTATTTTTACCCTTGGAGCTGTGTATTCCCTGGGGGAGCCATGTCTGCTGCTGCCATCCTGCTGGAGGAGGCAGGGCTGTTCTGCCTCCCCTAGGCTCATATTTAGGGCTCTGCAGCAGGTATGGGTGGTAGGTGCTCCCCAGACATCCAGGGCAAACAGGGATTTGGGAATCACAAGCAAATCCATAGCTTTGGGGTACATCATATATTCAATGGGGTTACAACACAGCAGTTTTACATGGAGCCAAATTCACCACCCTTGACAAAGATGACTGGATTCAAGGCAAAGGGCAGAAATAAGGGCCTCAGGGAAGATGAGAGGGTGAACTAGAGGACTCCCATGGGATCAGGGCCTCACCTTGAAGAAGGACATAGCCAGATAGGCCCCATTGAGACAAATCCCAGGAACAAAGTGTCTGCATAAAGGCTCTTACCCTGGGGCTTATGCAAAGGAAAGCCCTCCACTCCCGGAAGCGACCAAGGAGCTTGAATTTCCACATGTAAATCTGGGCAAATGGGGATACATCAGCAGGGAATGCGGGATGACCTGTGCAGGAAGTGAAGTCCCTTGCTCAGTGCTCAGACTGGAGAAGGGAAAGCTGCCTTTTGCAGGTGTCCCTCCTGTTAGTCCCAGGACCAGGAGAAACTGGGTTGTGCTTGGCTTGTGGTACCCAGCACCACTTCAGGACATGATTTAATGTCATTCTGTGTCCCATTCTAAGCCAGCAAGGGAAAACCTGTGCTGGATGGGGTTAGGAGGGACCTTATTCCAGCACATGTTGGGATGATACACTCTGGACAGCACTTTTCCTGGTGCCCAGGTTGAAGGACGTGGTGACTTGGATCATACTCTTGTCTCTCTTCTCCTCTGACTTTGGGTAGTGTGTCCTCCGCCTCTGGCATCTCTGGAGAGGGACTCCTCCTTCTCAGCTGTGTAGGGAGGCCCCTGAGCCCCACAGCCAAGCCAGGGATGTGGAAGCAGGTCGGGAATGGCGCTCCCACATCCCACAAACCTCAGCTCTGCCTGCCAAGCCCACACAGACGACTGCCTGTAAGCACGAGTCCATCCCAAGCCTTCAGCAGTCATAGGACTGTTGCCTCCCTCCTCTTCCCAGGAAGCAGATTGCAAAACCGTGTAACCGCGGAGACTAACGCAGTGTGGATCGGCTCAGGCACCAGTCCACGCCCATCTGTGGCTCCTGGGAAACTGCTTCCTATGGGGCGGGAGAAGTAAGCTTGGTGAGAAACAAGCCTCCTACTGGGTACGTGGCTCTCCTTTCTCCCCCCCAAAAAACTGGAAACATTGTTCTACAGTGGACTGAGAACTTCTGGGTCTGTAGATAAAAAAAGCCCCATCCCATGTGTTATCCCAACCCCTCCCAAAAAAGCCTTTTGGTGGGGGGAGCCCTAAGGTTTGGGCTCTGGACAGTGCAGAGATTACTTGGGTGGACTTGCTGCTGGGGCAACCTCTGGAGTTAAAAATGCAACCTGAATGAGTTGCACTGAGAGAATTTGCTTGTTCCTTCACAGAATGTGATTTCTGTCCTCGGTGGAAGGAAAATTCGTCCCCTTTCATGGGAGCAGTGTGTTCCCCTCATTTTGCACTTGTGCTTCAATGCCAAAGAGGGTCTTAAGTGCAGCATCTGGCCATGGCCTGGAGGGTGTCCTTGGTGAGACATGTCCTTCCCCAAGCCCTGCCCTTTCCAGAACTGCTGCCAGTAGTTCCACCTACTTACTATAAAACCAGGAACAGACACAACAGGAAACGATGCTCTGGAATAAAGCAGCCTTTCTGAGACTTTGGAGACTGGGCACAATTTATCCCCAGGGAGTGCTGGGATGGGTTGGTGGCTTTGGCATGTGGACATTTTATGTGCATGTCCATAGATGTGCATTTCATCAGGGAAGTTAAAAGATGATTTCCTTTTCCAGAGGTCAGGCATTACTCCTTATGGATCTCTCTGAAAAAGATCAGAGAATGCTGGTGGTGGAGAGGATCAGTTCCAGGTTATCCGTGGTTTTTCCTCTCCCAGCTCCTGGCTGTGGAGATCCAGCATGACATGTCTGTACAGGATGCAGAGCAGTTGGCAGAAGCTGCTGAGATGCTCTGTGGCTGGCTAACCAAACACCAGGGAAAAGAGATGGGAGCTGGCATCATCTCCATGTGGCCTGTGGCTGGACACTCCACAGGAAACAGGGAGAGCCCAACAGCCTTGCTGGAAAAGTCATCTCTTGCACAGATCAAAGCATGGGACTGTCCTCAGGATGAGGAAATAAATAGAGAGAGTGAGAAACATTGGGCTGTTTAAAAAAGAGGCAGAGGGAGAAAGTGCCGCCCTGGACTGGCCTGGCAAGAGCCAGGCTTGCAGAGGTGGGACAGCGGATCCTTGGAAGGCGGTGGGACAGCACTGGTGGGTTTATAATTTTCATATACAACAACAAGAGGTTAAAAACATTTGTTTGCAAACCCAGAGCATAATTAGTAGTGAGTCATGGAAAGTGTTGTTCCAGCTACTGTAAAAAACAAGCTGGCACTGAAGGGTCTGCTGGTCATTTGAAAGCGCGGAGAGCTTCAGCCCAAGATTCCTCCTTCCTTAATTACAGCACTCTTGGCCACTCGCTCTAAATTACGCAGACAGGAGCACAAGAGAGCTAATGCACTGCTCCGAAAGGCAAACTATTAACCAAAGTGTCTCTCAGATGTTTAACTTCAAGGAGGTGTGATTGAAATCCCATCAATTACGATCAGCGGACACGAGAAGGGCGTGAAGTTCATCCATAACGTAATTTGCAGAATAATAAAAATTGAACATGTGAAATCTCTGTTGGGCTGAGGCTACTTCAATCCCCAGGGTGAGTTAGATGGGCCCCTGTACCAGGATTCCTGCTGTGCTGCCTGCACTGCAATAAATGCAGTGCAAGAAAAGTTTCCCTGGAGCGTTTTTGTTACTCAGAGGATGTTGCTGTTGAATATTTATGTCACAGTTACACACATAAGAACTTTCTGGGCAGTCCCAAGTATTCCCTGCTTTTGCCTTCATTGGCAGTTTTCTCTTTCCAAAATCCACCCAGCTATTCTGACAGTTCTTCTGGATCACAAAGAGCTCTCTGCTGTCCCTGGCATCCTCTTCCTTTAAACACTTTGCCTAAGTTCCCTGCCCTCAGCAAACCAGTCAAGGGGAACAATGGACTTAGGGAGACCGTGACATTCCCAACTGAAAAACAAGATTGAGTCCTTCACTTCCCACTGTGCTGCTGACAGCAACACTGCTTAGCACTCCTACCCTATGACACATTACCCAAACATTAGCTAATTATCCTGCCTGACTCCTTAGAAAGTAGGCAATTAAGTATTTAGCTGGGTTCTCCTGATGAAGAAACCTGGGCACAAAAAGAGGTTAATAGGGGAAAGACCAATGCCACTGTGTAGGGTGGAGAACATCCCTCTGCTTGAATCATGGAATCATAGAAGGGTTTGGGTTGGAAGGGACCTTAAAGATCACATATTTCCAACAACCCTGTTTTGGGACAGGAACACCTTACACTCTCCCAGGTTGCTCCAAGCCCCATGCAACCTGGCCTTGGACACTTCCAGGAATGCAGCAGCCACAGCTTTGCTGGGAAACCTGTGCCAGTGTCTCACCACCCTCACAGGGAAGAATTTTTTCTAATATTTAATCTAAACCCTCTGTCAGTTTAAAGCCATTCCCCCTTGTCCTGTCACTATGTGCCCTTGTCCCAAGTCCCTCTCCAGCTCTCTTGGAGCCCCTTTAGGCACTGGAAGGGGCTCTCAGGTCTCCCTGGAGCCTTCTCTTCTCCAGATTGAACACCCCCAGCCCTCCCAGCCTGGCTCCAGAGCATGGGCTCTCCATCCCTTGGAGCATCTCTTTGGCCTCCTCTGGGCTTGCTCCAGCAGCTCCATCTCACACTGGGGGCCCCAAAGCTGAACACAGCACTGCAGGTGGGGTGTGACCTTCCAGTCAATGCCAATTGAATTCTAATTTCTCCAATTTGGAGGGGCAACGAGGAGCTTGGGGCTTGTCTTTCCCATCTCAACTGACTGTGCTAAATTTAGCTGAGCCTCTTCTAGAATGTGCATAAACAGACCAGAACCTCAGGAGAGTGATTCAGCCTCACCCAAGACATGTCCCATTGTGATGGGCTGAATCAGCCTCTGGGAAGAGCATCCAAGGAGTCCACCTTCTCCGTGCTGCCAAGGGGAAGGTGTGGATGCCCCAAGCAGACAGTGTGAGTTGTCTCCAAATTGCAGACATGCTGTTGCCAGGATCAGTGCTCAGGAGCTCCTGGGAAATGTATTGTTGCTGTCATTTGAGCCAACTTTTATGCGCATCGTGGAGCACTGTGACAAAAGCAGGCTGCAAATTCTCTTCTTCCTACTGTCCATTGGGTGACCGGTGCTCCATGAACTGGGGGTATCTTTGGAGGGAGAAAATGCTGCAATACACTATTTTTAATGTAGAGAGAAAATGTTTAGTGGAAAGGTCTTTAAAATAAAGCAACAGAAGGAGTCCAAGCCTAATAACAAGAGCTCTAGCCATTGTGACTAAGTACTCCATAAAATGTGTAATTAGGCACTATAGCAACTATTGAATTCCAAGGCACATTTTGCATCTGAAACACAGGACAGAGCATCCTCTTTGGGTGATTCAGAGAAATCATCGCAGCACCCTGGGCGCATGGAAAAGGGAGAAGCAGTGCAGTGTGTGATAAGCAGCCTGTGCCTGACGTGGAAGTGCATCCCAGCAGGAGCAGCCCTCCTTGGGATGAGCACACCTGCCTGGAGGGAGAAGAGATGAGTAAATATTTTTAGCCTGAGGCACAACTGGAAGGATCTCCTCTGCTTCCCACGAGTGCTCTGTTGAATTGTGGAGTGGAGCTGAGCATGGCAGCGCGTCACGCTGGTGGGCATGGAGAGGGTGGCATGGGGGTGACACTGGAAAAGTGTATTTTCCAAAAAAATGAAGGTCATGGAATTGTTGGAGCTAGTCCAGAGGAGGGCCATGAAGTTGCTAAGATGATTGGAGCATCCCCCCTTACAAAGACAGGCTGAGGAAGTTGGGGCTGTTCAGGAAAGAGGAGGTTGCACAGAGACCTCACAGCAACCTTCCAGTATCTGAAGGTGCTACAGGGAGACCAGAGAGGGACTCTTCATCAGGAACTGGAGTGATAGGACAAGGAGTAATGGGTACTTTTGAAAGAGGGGAAATTTAGGCTAGATATTAAGAAAAAATTCTTTACTGTGAGGGGGATGAGGCCCTGGCACAGGTTGCCCAGGGAGGCTGTGGATGCTCCAACCTTGGAAGTATTCAAGGCCAGGTTGGATAAGGTCTTGAGCAACCGGGTCTAGTGGGAGGTGTCCCTGCCCATTGCAGGGGAGGTTGGGACTAGATGATCTCTAAGGTCTCTTACAACCCTTAACATTTTATGATGTTATCAAAGGACAGAGAGTGTGAGTGTGATCTGTGCTGCCCTTCCCATCTCCCCGGCTTTTCCTGCCCTCGGGTGCCCTGTTTTAGTTCAGATGGAGCCGAGCACACAAGGGTGCCAAGGAGATCTTCTTTCCCCAGCGTGGCTCGGAGCCACTTGCATCCCTTAAAAGGCATCTTCTGACTCTCATACACTCTCCTCCATTGTCTGGGGCATGCTGTTTTGCAGCTGGAGACTGGTGAATGAAGCTGAGTTACTGACCTTGATTCGAAAAAAAATGCACACTTGTGCTGTGCAAAACAAGCCCTTTAAAGCTTGGCTTTTATGCAGAGAATTATGTCAATGTGTGTATGGAGGCACTGGCATTTCAGGCCCCTTTCAGTCTTCTGGATTGCCAGCAAGGTCTTTCACTGATGTAAGCCTTCAACCAAAGGACAGATGCTGCAAGAGGCAGTGAAGAGGACTCAAGCAGGTATTGGAGTGCGTAGCCCAGGAGCAGATGCTTGGATCACAGCCTGGATCAGAAGAGGTATTTTATTACCTCTTCTGGAAGGAGGTATTGTTTTACCATGTCGGAAGGAGGCACAGATGATCCCTCTCTCTAAAGGGAGCGAACAATAAAATCATCTGGTTTTGAGGCTTGTTCTCATGCCTCTTCAGTGTGAATGTGCATGGCAGCCACGCAGAAAAGGGTCTCAATGAGCTTTGCCGCTTTTTTTTCCCATTGTGTCATCAAAATGAGAGATGAAGATGAGTGAGGCCAGTTTGAGGAGTTTTTGCAATTCCCCTGGTCCTGCTCCAGCCTTGCCCACAGGTTGGAAGAGACGCCAGGAGCCAGACTTTGATGATTCTTGTGGGTCCCTTCCAACTCAGAATATTCTGTGATTCTGTGATTAGAGGCATTTTCCTTTGAAGGTGCTGTGGGAGGCAGCAGGTGTTTGGCTTGGAAGGGTGCTCTGAGCCTGGGTCTGGTGCAGGCAGGAGTTTTTATCCACTTTGCTCGATGTACTGAGTGAAATGAGGCAGAAGGAGCTTGGTTAGGTGAGCATCGCCAAAATCTGGTAGGACAATCCCCCGCTGGGCCAGCGCTGCGCTTCCGCTCCGAGAACAATGGGAGTTTACACAACTGCAGCCCACTTGAGGTTTCTGCCTTGCTTCACGAGCCCCCGAATGTTACAGCTCTGCCTGATGTCCTTGGCTCTGTCCTGCTTTGGAAGGAAACATGCAGCGGCCTGTGCTGCCAATGCTATTTCCTCCCGCCTGTTCTTTAGAGGTCTCTTTTTCCAACAGCTGATCGGCTCCGCAGCTCCGGGGAGTACGTGAGATCCGGCTGGCCCACGAGCGGGCTGGTATGGCCGCCTGCCATGTTGTTGTTTGTATTGCTTTCATTTTTCTGGCGTTACTTGGCTCTTCCACGCAACTTGTTTTCATCCTGAACTATGTGCTCGTTATGTATCCAAACGCCCACGCGAGGTTTTGCATGAGGAAACTCGAAACACACGCGCGGTAGAGGAACAAGTTCCTGATGGGGGGGGGTGTGTGAGATATTTGTCTCCAGGCTGACACAAACGATTGTCATATCCCCTAGTTTCCTGCCCTTGGGTTTCCAGCTTTCTGATGACAAGCACGTGAACGTCGTGTGTGTATTGTCCCCCTGGCAAAGAGATGTGGGGAACATCTCTTGTGGTCACCTTGGTCTCTCCCAGCAACTCCAGCTACTGTCCAAGGCTCCCGTCCAGGGACCTCTGAGCTCGCCAGAAGGCTGGGCCCTGATCGCCAAAGGGACCCTGTTTGCAGCAAGGGAAGCTCTTGCTTCCCCTCCACGGCCCCTTCCTTACAAACCAGTCAGCCACAGGCAGCACGGATCCACCCAGCCAGCTCTGGTCTGGGAATTGTGCTGGAGAGTTTCAGTAAGGTCCCAGATGAGGGGCTCAGGAGGACAGCTCTGCAAGGTGTTCATTTCATAAGGACAAGGAAGCTCGTGAAGGGTCTGGAGCACAAGTCTGATGAGGAGAGGCTGAGGGAGCTGGGGGGGCTCAGCCTGAAGGAAAGGAGGCTCAGGGAGGACCTTCTCACTCTCTACGACTCCCTAAATGGGGATTGGAGCCAGGTGAAGTTTGATCTCTTCTCCCAGGTAACAAGAGATGGGATAAGAAGAAATGGCCTCAAGTTGCACCAGGACTGGATTGGATATTTGGAAAAATTTCTTCACTGAAAGAGTGGTCAGGCATTGGGACAGGCTGCCCAGGGCAGTGGTGGAATCACTGTCCCTAAAAGTGCCCAAAAAACATGTGGATGCGGCATCTGGGGACATTTTTTAGTGGTGGCCTTGGCAGTGCTGGATTAATGGTTGGACTTGACGGTCTTAGAGGGCTTTTCCAAGCTTAATGATTCTGTGACAAGTGCCCTCTTTTGGGGTTCTTCCCCAGAGCAGTGGGTCTCAGTCACTGCTGGAGGCAGGACAGGGTACATTGATTCCTTTGGGCTCCACAGGTTCCACAGATCCAGTGTTGCATTAGAGCAGGAAATGCAGCACAGACCTGGAGCAGCACAGTGGGATTCAGACACTCGTGTTTTCTGAGTCTCCCCTTCCTCTATGGCCCCCTCACCACTGCAAGGGCAGCCACCCTTGTTGGGAAACAGAGAGCTCAGCTGGAGGCTCCAGGCTGTGCAAAACTGCAGCACAGACGCTTCCCTGCACATCACACTCCTCCCCACCGTGCTCCGTCCACTCAGAGTGTGGAAAAACCCTCTTCTCCAGCAGCCACCAGTAACTGCGCAGCACCAGGAAGGCTGAGCTGGAGAAACCGGGGGTGGGGGGGGGCTCGGTTTGCAGCTCAGGTTTGCTTTGCTTCCTCACAGCCTTCCCTGCTGCCTGTGCTGCAGATGGAGAAAGATTTTCCAAGGCTGTCAGTACTGCGTATTTCACCAGCATTCCCTTCACTTTTAAGTCCAAAATGTGCTAAAAATACGCTGGCTTGGCATCCAGGTCTTGATTCAAGTGGTAACAGGATACTGGGCAGAGAAATCCTGGGGTGGTTTCACTGTGCAGCAGGGAGCTGCTGGCTCTCCCTCCTCTTCCTCCTCCTTCTCCTTCCTGGCTGCTGTGGGGCTGTCGCCCCCCACTCTCAATCTCCTAAATTTCACGTTCAGAGGTCACAGGTTTCCCATGTCATTGCTCCTCTTGTGCTGGTTGTCCGTGAAGCTCCGAACATTGAGGTGACGTCTCTTCCTCTGGGGTTGGGAGTATATTATTAGTAAAGTATTTGTTTTATTACTCCTGTGGTAATTCTGGGAGAGGAGGGATGCCCGCAGGCAGAAGTTTGGATAAGTGAAGTCTGAAATGCCACGGGAAGCCCACAAACTTCAAAAAGCCTCGTTAGTGCAGCAGCGGAGGGAGATGTGGATGTTTGTGCCTCATCCATGGACTTTGTGGTGTTGTTGCAGAGCTCTGTGGCTTTGATTCCAGTGAAAACACTGAGAACCCCCTCTGGGAAGGGGTCTTGAGATGAAGTGCTTGCTGTTCCCCCTCGCTTTTGAAACACCCAGTTGATGTTCAGCCTTCAAGGCTGCGGAACGAGTTTTTCATCCGCAGGCTGATTTTGCTGCCACATTCTCACTCGCTTTCCTAAAATAAAGGGGGAAAAAAAAATAAAAGAATCCTTGTGCTAATTTAATCTAGCCAGGCATCCTGCTGTCCTGCCTCATAATATCTCTCCAATCTGTCATTTCCAACAGACAGCGGTTTATTTGTTTGGCTTTTTTTTTCCCCCCATGGTCTTAAAGTATTTCCCCTGCTTTCTCCAGAGCTGCCCCAAGGATGTCCCAAGCTTCCCCCTGGCTTTGGTCGGAGCTCTGGGTGAAAACATCTCTCTTCTCCAGGAAAAACCCTAAACAACCTTAAATAGAGAAACTTGTAAAAGAATCGCCAGCTTATGTGCTGGCCCATCAGTGTTTGGGGTTTCAGAGCCAGGCTCTTGGCACATGGTGGTCCAAAGCACTGAAATCCAACCTGGTCCAGGTCTGGAGATCCCAAAGGGAGCGTCCCTCCAAATGGAGCACAGCATCAGAGACCCAGAGAGGTACCACAGCGCTGTCAGAGAATTATTCAGCAGCATCAATTGCAAAGGAGGAAACTATGAATACTTTAATGTTTAATATAGAATCATAAAATCACAGACAGGTTTGTGTTGGGAGGAACCTAAAGACCATCTTGTTCCAAACCCCTTGCCACGAGCAGGGACACCTTCCACTATCTCAGGTTGCTCAGAGCTCCTCCCAACCTGGCCTCGAACACTTCCAGGGATGGGGCATCCACAACTTCTCTGGGCAAGCAGTGGTGGTGGTGTTGACAGTTGGACTTGATGATCTTTAAGGTCTTTTCCACTCTTAATAATTCTATGAGTCTGTAATTCCAGGAGCCAGTTTGGGATCAAACCCCACTGGGTTTTCCCCTGGTAGGTGCTTGGGTAGATGCTCCCAAGCACCTACCTGCACGGGGCTGGGAAAGGAGCCATCCCCTTTGGTAATCAACACCCCACTCCAGCCTCATGGGGCAACCCCCTCGGAGCCCCTCAGCCCACCTAAAACCCCTCAGCACCCTGAGCCCCTCAGCCCCACAGGGCATTCACTGAACCCCTCAGTCGCACAGGACACCCCCTCAGGGCATCCCCCTGAGCCCCACACCCCACTCCAGCCCCACGGAGCACCCCCTGAACCCCTCAGCTCCTCAGGGCATCCCTCAAACCCTTCAGCCCCTCAGGGCACCCCCTGAGCCTCTTGAGCCCCTCAGGGCATCCTTTGAGCCCCTCAACCCCCCCTCTGACCCCCCTGAGCCCTTCATGCCCACAGCGCAACCCCCTCGAGCCCCTCAGGGCACCTCCTGAACTCCTTGAGCCTCTCAGGGCATCCCTTCAGCCCCTCAGCTCCCCCTCAGGGCACCCTCTGAACTCCTTGAGCCCTTCAGACCCAGGGGGCACCCCCCAGAGCCCCTCAGGGCTTTGAACATCTCGAACCTCTCAGGGCATCCCTCGAGCTCCTCAGGGCACTTCCTGAACCCCTTGAGCCTCTCAGGGCATCCCCTGAGCCCCTCAGGGCAGTCCCTGAACCCCTTGAGCCTCTCAGGGCATCCCCTGAGCCCCTCAGGGCACCCTCAGGGCAGTCCCTGAACCCCTTGAGCCCTTCAGATCCACGGGGCACACCCCGAGCCCCTCAGCTCGTCCCGCCCCGCCCAGCCGCATGTGTCCCCCACCGTCCCCTGCGCGGCCCCTTTAAGAGCGCGGCCCCTTTAAGGGCGCGGCCCCGCCCGCCGCGGTCGCTGCCGGGGCCGCTGCTGACAACAAGATGGCGGCAGCGGCGGCGGGTCCGGCGGGCGCCGAGAGCCGCGTGCTGGGCTACAGCCTGCACCGCTGGAGCAGCTTCTCCTCCACGTACCTGCCCGAGTGAGTGCCGGCACCAGCGCCGCGCCCGGGGCGCGCTCCGGGCTCCGGTCTGGGGGTGGCCGGGCGGCCGGGCCTGTGCGCGGCCTGCGCGGGGCCTGCGCGAGGTGGCGGCGGCGGGGGGAGCGGGAACGGAGCGGTGTGTGATGGGGGTGGTCTGTGCAGCGGAGTTTGGGGTTTCTTGCAGAGTTTTGCGGGGCTGTGTGTGAGGGAGGGGCCTGTGTATCGGGTTTTTGGGGGGGCGGTGTGTTCGCGTGCGGCTGTGCGGCAGAGTTTGGGAGTTTGTGCGGAGTTTGGGGCGCTGTGCGTGAGTGAGGATCTGTGCAGCGGGGTTTGGGGGGCTGTGCGTGAGTGAGGATCTGTGCAGCGGAGTTTGGGGGGCTGTGCGTGAAGGGAGTCTGCATATCAGGATTTGGGGGTTTGTGTGTGTGGCGTCTCTACAGCGGAGTTTGGGGCTTTGTACAGAATATGGGGGGCTGTGTGTGAAGGAGGATCCGTGCAGCAGTTTGGGGAGCTGTGTGTGTGTGTCTTTACAGCGTAGCTTGGGGGCTTATACAGAATTTTAGGGGGCTGTGTGTGTAGGGGGGCTGTGTGTGGGGAGGCTGTACAGCAGAGTTTGGGGGGTTGCGTGTGAGGGAGGGTCTCTAGAGCAGGGTTAGGAGGGGGTTGTGTAAAAGGGGGAACCTGTACAATAGAATTAGGGTGGCATTGTGTGGGGGGTCTGTACAGCAGGGTTTGGGGGGTTACGTGTGACGGAGGGTCTCTAGAGCAGAGTTAGGAGGGGGCTGTGTAAAAGGGGGAACCTGTACAATAGAATTAGGGTGGCATTGTGTGGGGGGTCTGTACAGCAGGGTTTGTCGAGGCTGAGTGTCAAGGAGGGTCTGTACAGCAGAGTTTGGGGGGGCTGAGTGTCAAGGAGGGTCTGTACAGCAGAGTTTGGGGGGCTGTGTGGGATGGCAGGTCTGTACAGCAGGGTTTGGGGAGCTGTATGTGTGGGGGGGTCTGCAAAGCAGAGCTGGGGGGCAAGAGGTGCTTGAAAGGGGTTCAGAGACAGAGCTGAGCCCCATCACTGGGGGGTGTATTTGGGGAAGTGGTTGATGAAGAGATTTGGGGGGGTTGTTTGGGGCGGAGGGTCTGGGCTGCAGGTTTGGGGTGATGAGTGAGTGGGGGGGGGGCTGGAGGGTCAGATTTAGGGGCCTTGAGCACCAGGGATGGGCAAGGGAAAGCTGCACCTAAGGAGGTGAAGCTGACCCAAGGTTTGGGAGAAGGACATTTGTGGGACAGGCTGGTCAGTCACTGGTTGAAATGGGGAGAAGGGTCAGTGCCCCCCTGCCCTGCAGGTGAGGGGCTGTCAGGTGCCTCTGGGCTCTGTGTTTTTTGGCAGCTGGGTGTCCTCTCCTGCCCTTGACCTGGAATGCTGGGCTCTGTCACCTACTGTGTGTGGCTTTTGGGGAAGGGGGTCCCCTGCTGCCCTCACCTCCTGCCTCTGGGAATTTGGGGGTTGGCAGGAGGAGGCAGGAGCTGTGCTTCACAGCCATGTGTTTGTGCTGCTGTACTACCCTGATCTCATCCTCAGTGGGAGAGTTGGCTCCGTGGCATTCAGCTACAGCCTGTTAAATTCCTCCAGTGACTGACAGAGAAGTTTGGAGTGACCACAGTGAGGTTTAGGTATAATAGTTTCAGTAACACCTTTTTGATAAGCCAGCCTTGGTGCTGGAATTTGGGAGGACCGTTAGGATCACAGGACAGCTGGGTCATTGTGGGTTGTAGAGCCTCACCTGATCATCGATTGTGCTGCTTTTACTGACCTTTGATTGAAGTATCCTCAACTCACCCGCTCTCAACAAGTGACAGAGTTGCCTTAGTTGTTAATTATTAATATCCTCAATTATCTCCGCTTTCCAAAATGAAGCAAACCTTTAAAAACAGGTTTTTAACTGAATTCCTTGTTGTTGTATCTTTCCCTGTGTTTGCTGTGTTAGGTATGAAAAAGAACTGGATTCTTTCCTAATTGATAAGGGGATTACTTAATTATCACCAAAGATTATCTTTCTTGTTAAAACAACTTGACTTTAAGGTGGCTCTTTCAGGTCTCTGATCATCCTGTAGTTATTTCTACCAGCATTTCTGGCTTTTAACTCTGTGTTGAAGTGTTGTTCCCTGAGCAGGAGGGTGACAGTCCGTTATTGATCTCACTGATGAGATGTAAACAGATAGTATTATCTTTCTCCTTGATACCCCTTTCCAAGGCTCCCCTTAGTCCCTCTTGCTCCAGGCTCATGTCAGGATTTAATGTTCACGTGGCATCTGCAGTGCTGCCCAAAGTCCTTAATGTCATTGCCTTCCCTGATACAATTCCCCTTCCTATAGCAGGGCTGGTGTTTTCCAAAGCATGACCTTGGATTTGGCTGTTTTTAAGATGTTGTTTAGAAGTGCTTATCATCGGGGAAAACAATTTTTATTGGCTTTTCAGCAGCGTAATCCCAGGAATGGGGTTATTCTCTGGCATGCTGACCTTGGTCTGAGGAATGCTGGTCTTAATGTGCTGTCTGCTCTGAAAGTTTTGGCTTTTACTTTCTAGCTTTTGATTCCCATGGGAATGCAAAAGGAGAGAGCTTAAATGCAGTCTGAAATGGAAAGGAAAGGCTTCGACCTGTGATTTGAGATTAGACTCTCAAAAAGAGAAAATGTGTGAAGAAACATAGGAGAGGGTGGGTTTTTTTTTTGGAGCAAAGATTGAAAACTTGAAAATTGCTGGGGCAGGAACATAACATACTATGGGATGGACATGCAGGTAGAGCTAAAACTTGTCTTAGTGTTTGACATGAGGAACAGAATGATGCTTGTCTGGAAGGAGTCAATCTTAGATGTGTTTCCTAACCTAAATGATTCCACTATAATGAGAATTCTGGTTATGCTGTAGTTTAAAGTTTGAGAAAGTTTTCTAGTCTAACTAGGAAGAAACCACTTGACCTTGGAGTAGAAGAGGGGCTCTGCCCTCATGGATGTAGGAATGAATATACAACTTACTAAATATTGCTGCTTGTTGTTGGGAGTTGTGGTAGTGCAGGAGAAGTGCTTGTGGAAGGGGAGCAGAGTGGCTTGTCAGCTAAGCATGATTTAAACACACTTCTTAAGTAGTTCTATGGTTTTAAATGTAAAACAAAGTTATGAAATATAAAACTTTAATCACTGCTGACCAGGAAAGAAGTCAGATGTCTAGTGACTTATATCACATCTGGTTATGTGATGCTGAACTGGCGCTGAAACTTTTCAGAGTACTGAAATCATCTGATAACTGCTCTTTTTCTTAAAAAAAAAAAAAAAGCCCAAGCAAAAGAAAACAAAATTAGAAGTGTTTTTCAAAGGCCTTTCTGGTCATGCTCTAGTTGAGGATCTATCAAAAAAGACCAGTTTTCTTTCAGTGACTCAGAAGCTTCCTCTGGTGAATGCTGGCATCTCTCCTCTGGCATTTAGTGCTGGTACCACGGAATTGATGTTGGATTCAGTGTCTGACTGTTTCACCAGGGCTGCGGCTACCTGCGTGTTTACAAAGACCTTTCCAAACACTGAGTGTGGATTATCCTTCTGGAGTCTGCCAAGGAATCATTCTCCTGTTTTTCAAACCACTGGAGTTGCCCTCTGTTGGTTTGTAGCTGCCAGCAGGAACACTGACTTGGATATTTACTTTAAAAACTCTGTGGGTAGAAGTGAAAGAGTTGGTCTGGTAATAGTGGCTAGTTCAGTTTGCACTGAGGGGAGGTTTTGCCTTTGGGAAGAAAATTGATCCAAGAGGAAATTTGTTGTTGAAACATTTGGTGTTTCCAGAGACGCTCTGCCTGTGCAGAGGCACTTCTGCAGGAAGTGATGAACTCAGTCACTGCTTTTTTTTTTTTTTTTTTTTTTTTTTGGATAAGGAGGGATAAACAGTTTATAGAAGGTAATGTCACCTTTGTCCAAGCTTGGGGTTGTTTTTTGGTTTTTTTTTTTTTTTTTGGTAAGGAAAAGAATCAAAAGCTTTTACTCTGCATTCTGAGAGAAGCACTTGATTCCCTGGTATTTTAGTAGCCTGTTTTTGTACCTGCTCCAGTTTGAACTTCCTCTGAGTTGGATAAGGGGTGAAGTGCTGTGCTCTGTGCATGGCAGTCGTGCACCCTTTTCTACTGCCAAATTACTGTATCCAAGGACCCCAGTTTCTAATGGAGGTGACTGGTGGTGTTTTGTATTTGACTGATGCACTTGGGTCCTTCTGTCACCGTTTTATGGAGCTGAAATCCCACTTCAGAGACTAACAAGAACCTTTTGTGATGCTGAACTAGTCACATACCTTTGTGAGGAAGTTTCATCCCATTTCTATTGCTCAGATCTTCAGAGTCATTCAGGTCTTCCTGTATAGAATCCCTGTAGAGGAAAGTCAGTGTATTTCCTAGGTTTGACTTTAGGATTTTTAGTTGGTAATTTGTTTTACTATTTTTTGTGCTAAGGTGGTTACTAAGAATATAAATTCATTGGTTTCTTAGCTG
This sequence comes from Lepidothrix coronata, assembly GCF_001604755.1. NCBI lineage: Eukaryota > Metazoa > Chordata > Aves > Passeriformes > Pipridae > Lepidothrix > Lepidothrix coronata. Next base: position 6,290,096 of record NW_016690200.1, read on the forward strand.
ATAATTTAATACCATTTACAGCCTTCTAATTGTGTCGCTTTTTAATCACAACTCATTTTTATCTAATTCATGGTGGACTTCAGTTGTTCTGAGAATTCCAGTCTTTTCCAGTTTGACACCATGAATGGTATCAAATGCTGAAGGCTGGATGACTCTGCTGTCCCTCTCCTAGGAAGTGTACTGGAGCAGGGAAAGAACCAGCTGATTTGTTAAATGCACTTAAAATAATTCTGTATTTTTGCTGGTTTTCTGTATTTCCATCAAAGCAGGAGGAAGTAAACTTAGTCAAAGATACTTTGATGGTAAAATGTGAGTGACTCATAGACTTCTAAAGTGAGAAAGCAAATTTTTTTTGTTTTGCTTTCTAGCTATGAGGATGTGACAGTAAGTTCCTGAAAAGTTTAAAATGTACTTCTGTATTATGATTACTCTGAGAGAGTAAAAACTCTTCTATGTTTTCAAATCTAAGGTCCTGCAAAAGGTTAGTAAGAAAGCGCTGAGAACAACACGTGTGACAAACTTTTGGGGGTAAAGTCCATAAGGATTAAAAAAAAAAACCAAACAACCAAACAAAACCAAACAAAAAAACCCAGGTGGAAAATAACCTGAGCTCCAGCTCCCCTGTTTCTCCTCCTGTCACGTGAAACCAGGGACTCAGATCTGCACCTTAGAGGTTCATAAATTTCCATAAAGATGCATCCAGGTCTTGAAGAATCCCATGTTCGAGCTGAGATCAGTCATAACTAATGAAAAGGTTTATTTTTAATATTCTGTTCCCTCAGCCCAAGCTCTGTTTCCCTGACAAGGTGAGGGTACCCTCTGCTGAGGCCTTTTAAAGCCATTTAAACCAGACCTAAAGGGTGGACCAGTCGTAGAACTGTGACTTTGGGGGTTTTTTTGCACAAACAAGCAATAATGTAGTTTTTTCAGCTTCAGTTGTCAGTATTTATAGCTTTACTTGAATATTTCAGTGTAGCCAACTCACTTTCCTCGTTGTGATTGCTTTGCCTTGAGATATGGGAAGGTGAGCAGGCACAGGGCTGGTTTGTCACTACTGATGGCTTTAAATATTGATCAGTACTTCCAACATTCCCTCAAATGAGCTGGGAATGCAAACCCTGGCTAAAGCAGGGAGCTGCCCGACTCTGTTCCCCTCTGCTGAACCCTGTCTATAGAAATGTTCTCAGTTCTGCTTCTCGTTCTTTTCAATGTCCAGTGGAAAATATTTCCCCCCCTGCTTGTTTGTGTGGATTTTCTGGATGTTTCTGGACAATCTCACATTCTGACAGGCATTTTCCCATTGTTTACATCACTTCTGTAGCCTAGGATTTTTCTCCAAAAGCTGAAATTCAGTACTTAGAGAGCAAAACATTTCTGTAGAAAATAAAGTTGCACAGATTCAATACATAAGTATTAGGTGCTTCTCTGGTGTCTGATAAGGTGAATTAGTGAGAAAGAAAAATGTCAGAGAGGTGAAGGGAGTGAAAAAAAAATCACAAAATTATGAAGTTATGATGAATCATGAGTTATGATACCTCTTGCTTCCCAGGTAGAAGCACAAGTGCTGAAGTATAAGAAGAAATCTCTGGGCCCCTGATAAAATATAGACATTACTTAAGAGATTAGACAGTTTTATTCACTGGCAGAAGGATGAAGGTGAAATGCTAATTGCTCAGGTTCCCTGGTGTGACCAACCTGGCAGAACCTGTATTGGATGTTCAGCCTATTCTGGGATGGCATTTTTCAGGAACATTAAGAATGTACAATTTTCCTGGAAGGTGTTAACATCATCAGATTATGGATCATTTGCCCTGTATGTGGCTGTACAGCCTGTGAGTTTAATAAAAGTGTTCCAGCTCCTGATGACTAATTACTGGCTTAAAGACTAAAACACTCTGTGAAACAGAGTTTTCCTTGGGATAAGTATAATTGCTCAGACATCATGTACAGTCTGCTTGATTTTTTTTTTTTCATGGCAAAGGATATAGTTTCTAATTCTGCACATTCATCATGTACCAAAGCAAGCCAGTGCTTGACTTTATATGAACTTGTCAACCCAAATGTAGCTGTGCTTTTCTGCCTGTTGAATTTTGTGGGAAGAGTGAACTTTTAAGTTCAGCTGGGCCTGAATTCCTTAATACACCAGTTACTGGAAGGGGAGGAGGGAGCGCTGAAGATGTAGAGTGGTTGTTGCTTTAGGTAGTTGCTATTTCAGTCATTGCTTGAAAGTCAGTGTGCATAATCCTTGAGAAATTATTTCCTGGATCAATTTAAATCAAGGAGCACAGCCATCTATTTGAGTTGAGGACAGCAGCCTGCACGTCTGGATTTGAGCTGCAGCAGCAGAGTGGCTGATGGCACTTGCTCCTCCTCTGCTGGAGTGTTTTGCTGTTCCTGGCAAATAACAGGATCTTCATCCTGGAGAAAAACTGTGCCCTGGTCAGTTTGAATTTGGTGGTGTTTTCCTTGGTCTTCCCTGCCTTTCCTCCCGAGACTCCTGGGTTCATAATGTCACCCTGGAGCTCTGGGAAGGTGCCTGAAAAAAGGCTGGAGCTCTGGGACGTGACCTGTATTTTTCTGGGATTCCTTTTCCTTTAAGCAGCATTTGGCTCTTACAACTGTATTTAAATACCAATTTCCTAGCATGTTCTGAACTTGAAAGTTGTATCAGTAAAGAGATGGTCTTCACACAGAGTGCTAAAATGGAAGGGGAAAATTTGGATTCAGTAAACTGACCCGTGAGTAAGGAGTTGCTGAATGAGTTCCCACTCTGCTCTCTCATGGTGGTGTACTATTGCTAACTCTCACATTTTTGTCTCCTTGAAAACCTGCTTTTGGGTACAGGGTTTGGAAGCTGCCAAATATGAAAGTAATGCTGGCTTGGGAACTGCTGTTTCCTTCAGCATGAATTATGTATATTGCCCCAAAATAAGGAATTATTCTGTAATGTAACTCCAGGGGCAAATGTTTGGCTTGTAATGCATTTCCCCAAATAAGCAGCACTTAACAGGCTTCTTTATTTTATGTACCATATATACATATACTTCTTTATTTTCCCAGATCAGTATTTTGTCTTCTGCATTCCCTGAGTTAATTAGTGAGAAACTTAATTTTGAAAGGAAAGCTGTGAAGGTTGTCCCACCTGGGACCAAGAGGCATTTTCCATAGAGTTCTGGTGGAAAAAATCTCCAAACCTGACGTCACTTTGGGCATGAGGAGGCTCCAGTCTGTTTTGTTGAACACGGTCTGCTTTAAATTCTTTTACAGGCATCAGTTTTTTTGGGTGAACTTTTACTGGGTGTGAGGTTACGGTGCTGATGAATGTTAAAGATGTGTTTATGGCTTACATTAGCAATGTATATCTGTACATGTAATAACTCAGTCTGGTTTTGTGGCTTCCTCTGAGTGGAAATATTACTAATATTGTGGCATGTAAGAGCATCCCTGCAATGTTATGAAATTGTGGAAGGCCTAAATCTACACTTCCTGGCCTTCGGTAAATTTTTCCATATGTGCATTAGTCAAGCAAAAATACTCCACCAGGGCTGTGATGCTTCCAAAACACAGCCCGAGGGATTTGTGTGGACACTGCTATCCTCTAATCTTCTGGGAAAGGATCTGCCCCTTCCCAAGTGTTTTTGGAAGTGGGAAGTGAGCACCATGCAGTACTGAAGTGAGCTGCTCCACCAGAACTGGGGAAGTTTTGGAAAGTTGAAGTTCAGCGACTTTTCTGGTGATTGGCAGCAGAAATCCCCCTGCTCACACACTACCTAAACTTATTTTTCAGCAAGCTATGAGATATTTTATGAAATGAAAACTGAACTTTGTTATCAAGTGGTCGTGGCTGGTGGTTTTTTTAAAACTCTGGCAAATTTTACTCCAATATTTTATCTGTTGGCTACAAATCTGATCAGCTGGAGAATTTAATCTCTTCATCTTTTTCCTTGACTATTGAGGGGCAGAATTCACGCTATTCTTGGTCCTTTTATTAAGCCAGGGATTTATTTCTACTCAGGGAGCCTCCTCAGACCTCACCTAGGCTAAGCTAAAAGGCTGGATTTCAGACATCCTCGTGTCTTGGACATGTACAAATGAACACTGAGTATGAAATGAGTAAAAGAAACTGTTCTAGAGGATCTTTTAATCACTGAGTTCACTAATATCACTGACATTTTAAGTTACTTTCACATAAAAAAGTAGAGAGACATTAAGTACATGGAAAAGCTCCCTTTTGTGCAGAGGGAGAACAAACCTTGGTAATTTTTCAAGCTTAAAGGTTCTCAGCATCGTTTACCAGTTAAATTGCATCCAAATTATAATCCCTAAATGTTGGGACAATTAGGCTGGTAATCATCTGTGATGCATGAAGTTTCTGTGGGTACCAACATACATGACTAAGCCTGACTTTTGTTTTGTCTCCAGTTTGTTTTTCCGCTGTGCCAATAGTGATATTCCCATCCTGGAGCTGGATTTGGGGCTCTCAGTGCTGCCATACAGTCAAAAGTTTAATCCGTGATTTAGGGCTGTGGAGTGTCACTGGAATAGAAGTTATTTACCGGGCTCTGAGAACCTGGAAGTGACCTCAAGTTGGTGCCAGAACAGGTTTAGATTGGATATCAAGAAAAATTCCTTCACCAAAAGGATTGTCAAGCCCCGGAACAGGGCGGAGTCACCATCCCTGGAGGGATTTTAAAGGTGGCACTTGGGGACAGGTTTTACTGGTGGCCTTGGCAGTGCTGGGGGAATGGTTGGACTTGGTGATCGTGGAAGTCTTTTCCAACCCCAAACAGTTCTATGACTTCCTGGGAATTCACTGCTGCAATTTTAGTCACTATTGGTAAACATTTAATTCTTGGCATGTCAGGAGGAAGTGCTGATGAATCAAAGAGATCTTGTTTAAAGAAGTCTTAAGTAGGTGGGGGGAGTGAAAAACAAGTACTTCGTAATTTGTCTTACTGGAAGTGCCTTCAGCAGTGTCATTTTGCATTTAAGAAGCAGTTTGGTTGGTCTGGCGGTGATGAGAGGCTGCTTAAAAACCAAAAAGTAAAATGTTAATTGAAAGAAATAATTGAAAACCTGTTTTTAATTGAGCTATATCTTAGCCAGAGCTAAGTAATACCAAGTTTGTTGTCCAGTGTAGTCAGCTGTGATCTGATAAGGATACCTCTGTAAGGTGATTTCTAAATCCTTCAGTTTATTTTTGTTATGCCGTACTTGCTAAGCTATTTTACTTTTCAGAGAAGTGAATTTACAATATGCTGGATGTTTGTGTGAGACTGCTGAGGAGATGAAGCAAGTTTGAGCAGTCACTTGGCAAATCTCATCACAGTATCATATTTAAAAGTGCACACTTGTACATGTTTAACTCAGGCTTTGTTTTGCTGTGCAGGAGGTCCTCCTGTGGGGTTAAGAAATCCCGGGTTTTAAAAAAGCAAACCCAAAGAACAGCACCCAAACCCCCAAAAAACTTGTTTCCTGAATGGATCTGCATAATAACTGTGTGTGTTTTGCTGCGTTTCAACCAAGACATTTTCACGTCCTTACATCCTTCTGCCATTTCAAGCAGAGAACTTTTCCCATAGGAAGGAGAAAAACTTTGTAAGAGAACCTAAAAAGTTTTTTTTGAACTGCTTTAGGGGACAGCCAGAGGTACACACAGGTCTTCAAACATCCCAGTCAGGTGGTTTGAGACCAGCATTAGTAGTTGCAGTGAGTTTCTGCAAGTTGCAGGAGAAAAAAATCCATAGTTCTTTCCAGATCCGTGGACTTTTTTTTTTTTTTGGTGGCGAGTTGTTTTTTTTCCCCCCGTTTTTCTTGGTTAAGACTGTGTGTACATTCCAGTGTCCTGGCTGGGCAGGAGTATCTCCATGGATGCCTTGTGCTGGCTGCTGTGATGGCTCCACATGCTTGAAATAGTTGGTCCACCACCTCTTACAGTGACCTTAGTGGAAATTCTAGTCCGTGTAATCCAGTTGCTGTGTTCTCCCTTAATCCCTTTTGGGATGGTTGTAGGAAAAACTGAAAAAAACCAACCCTGGAGCGAGTATTTTGCCCATTTTCAGTTAGTCTGTGTTTCCCTAGCACTCCAAATGCTTTTTGCAGTGTAATGGCCTGGTACCTCTGTGGTTTTCCAGAGGAGCCCTGTCCGTGTTCCAAGTGCTCTTGGCGACGCGCGTGCCCTTTCCTGCACAGCTGCTCTCCGAGGAGCCACGTGAGAGTGCCAAGCAAAGCGACTGTTTGGGATTTGTTTGTTCTTAGGGACTCGTTCCTAAAGTCGTGGATTTCTCTTAATAGCAGCTTCATGAAAATATTTAGGTTAGATGCAAATTATAGCAGCCTTAAACCTAATTTGCAGCGTGTTCTGCAAAGTCATCTTATTTCTCCCTTCCCCCCCCCAGAGCAAAGGAAAACTCTCCCTTTGTGGTTGTCCTGCAGAGCTCTTTGCAGAGAAGTCCCCAGACGTGGGGTCATCTCTGTTGTTCCAGCAGAGATCAACCAGCAGTTGGCACAACGGATATGACGGTTTTTCTGGGATGGTGAAAGGAAAAATTATCTACTTCCAGCAGTTGTGAGGGCAGTCTCTGCCCGGGTAATAAAAAGAACCTCGCCCTGTGCTCTGCCAGAAGGGCTTTTTGCATGGAGAAATCAGAATCATCCACTTATTTAGGGCTGGGAGCACTTTCAGTAAGGCCGAGCTGTTAATAGCCCTGCAGGCAGCCAGGTTAGGAAATGAAGGCACACCAGTGCCACCTCTGGACACGGTGCTGCTCGTGGAGCAAAGAAAATGGCTCCTTCTCCTTAGCTTTTAGTAGGAGAGGTATCACGACATCTGATTTTTCCAATGGGAGAGGGGGAATTGGGAGTTTGGGAACCCCTCGTCCGGATCCAGCTGCTCATCTTTGCCATCCCGGGTGGTGCTGACTCCGGTGATGAGCTGGACTGGAGAACTGATCTGACTCAAGAAGTTATTTATGCAAATCTTTATTATAGCTGCTGGTGGAGAGAGTGGGTGGGATGGTCCCTCTTGGCACTGCTGGAGATTTGTGAGAGACTCGATCCTGTACCCACAGCTGATGATTAGGAATTATCTCAAACCACATTTAATGGGTTGCTTTTTTCGCAGGAAAAGCTTGTGTAAAACCTTTCTGTTCTTGTGTGGCTCGAGGGCTTACAAATACCTTTTTTTTTATTTTTTTATTTTAGTGCCTTGTGAAAATTACATGGAAAGTCGTTGAGTTAATGGAATTTTCGCTTCTAAAGTTTCTCAGATTTTAATCTAGGTGTCATATCTGCAAAGCCTGCCCCCGGGTATTGTGTGGGAGTTTGATGTCCAGAAAAAGGGCTTTACATGGAAAAAGGAGTCTGCCATTAGGATATGAATTTGTTTGTTTCTTACTGTCTCATGGCTCTTGGAATGCTTGAATTCCTCCAAGCCCATAAATTTTCCTAAATTGTTTTGGTAAATTGACTTTGTACATATGGACTTCTGTCTTCAATGTTTGTTTAATCCTAATAAATTAATAACCCACGTATTTTTAAACATTTCTGACTCCATTGACACTGCTATCTTTATCTTTCACATTTCTTTTTAGCCTTAATTTTGTGTGACTGCCTGTCTCTTTTCTCTCTCTCTGTGGAAGGATTTTTATCTTGTCTAGCTGTGCTGATTGAGATCCTCTTTGGTTGTGGCAAATTGATCTTTGACCTGGAGAAGCAAACAAATCTCCTTCTAAAAAGACGATATTTGGGATCTGTCCCAGGTATAAAATGCCTTTTTCCAGCAGGGAATTATCTGACCATGTAACACTGCCAATTCCTGCAATTGTTGCTCAACATATGAAGAGTTTATGTCCAGTATTTAAGCAAATGTAATGGCATCATAAATAAAATATAATCTGTAGGGTAAGTTGTCTTCTTGCATTCTAGGATAAAGTTCCATAAAGGAGAAAGGCCATTATCTAGTTTTATCTGCCTTTATATCCCTGAAGTATTTAAGATACATATCTTCAAGTTTAGCGTTTTTTTTTCCTCCCCAGATAGAAAAAGGCATTAAGAATTTATTAAATACCATGTTGTCTTGCCTGTGGCGTGCTATAGGAGAGTGCAGGTATGAATCTTCTCGACGGCAAGTGTCTTGTGGTTTCTAATTGGGACTTAGCTCGGAGACTGGCAGCTTTTATTAGAAATCTGTGTCTCAGAAGTTCTCCCTTTTGGTTTAGTTGGTTTTGTCCTGGTTGTAATTAAAGATGGGGGTTAGGTTTTCTCTTGGAGTTGAGAGATTGTTTGCACTGCAAAGTAGATGTACTTACCTGGAGGTTTAATTATGCAGATCCATGGCTTGATGTTCCCTGTTTGATGGGGTTTGAGCAGGAGGGCAGTGCTTGTCCGTATCCTGTTCCATCGCATTTTCCCCATTGGAAATGGGTGAATAAAGTACCTGCAGCCCTGGATCAGCGCTGGCATCGCTGTGTCAATAAATATGCCATGGTGGGAATTAGCTGAAGGCAGAGGGGAAACCTGAGTTTTATTCCCATGCTGTGTGAAAATCCTGAGGATCCGAGCCTGCAGATGGACACAACCACTTCACCAGCTCTGGAAAATGTTGGGATTTCAGAGGCCACCCACCCTTGGTTGGCTCTTTGCTGTCTCCCTTGTCACAGCAGGGACTGCTTGGATACCGTTGCTAGAGCAGCGATTTCGGTCGGCCCGGTGTGGAAAGAGCGAGCTGATTTCTGTCTCTTAGTGCTCAACCTCTGACTTAACCTCCTTCCCTTCGGAGCTTTCACGGCAGTGCTTTTTCCTCCAGCCCTTTGTAGTAATCCAGATGCTCCTGTTCTTTCCCTCCTACACAGCAGATGGAGATGGCATAAGCCTTTTGATGAGTTTCCCTCTTTTTACATAAGTTTTATGAGCTGACGAGTTCATTAGTTGGGTGTCGTGGAGTTCATAAGGCCTGTCCAGCAGGTGGTGCATCGTCACCTCGCCAATAATTATATACATTTTAGTGATTTTTGGTTGGTTTTTATTTTTTTTTTATTTATTTAATCTGGGAGGTGAACTTCACTGCACTGTTATTAGGAGAGAAGGCAGACCTGTCATGTGACTGTCATGATCAATCTGTTTAATTTTAGCCAAAAAATCTATCCTGAATTTGCTAATCCTGTAAATACTGCGCTGTTCCGAACGGCAGCTCAGTTTTGCTTGGTTGAAGGGTTGAACTTCTGCTTTCTTGTGTGTTGTTCTGGGCTCGTAGCTCATGAGAAATACTTGTTAAAATTTGGCATGAGTTAGGTGGTCATCTTCCACCCTCCAGGAAAGCTTAAGTAGGTTAACAGCTCTCTCTCTCTCCCTTCCAATATTGCCTGTCTAGTAAAGGACAGCTTTTGGCTTAGTAACCCTCTCACTGCTCATCACTATAACCTTATTGAGAAGTTCTTACCCCGATGGGGTGAATGAGCCCGTTTTTTCCACTTCATTACAGACTTGTAATTCATCTGTTTTACATTTGTTTCACAATTTGGATTTTTTTTTTGTTTCGCAACTTGGGGCTCCGTTTCTCAACCACGAGGCTCGGGGGCGTATTTTGATGGGTCCTGTAAAATAGTGATGTACAAAATTGTTAACAATGAGGGGGAGAACCCGAGTCTCTACCTGGTGATTTAGGTGGTTGCATGAGAATGTTACTGCCTTGCATGTAAACAGATTTACTGGAGAAGTAAAATAGGTGGCTGTTGTTTAAATTAATTCTGGCTTCTTGGTTTTTTTTTTTTAGGAATATCTTGGTGGATAAGCCCAATGATCAGTCCTCAAGGTGGTCTTCAGAAAGCAATTATCCCCCCCAGGTAAGCCGTGTTGTACAACTTAATATATCCTGGGATTTTTATTTTGCATGCATGCTGCTGCTGTTGACAGCTTTTACAGGCTTCCTTCTCTGAGTAAAAAGCAGATTGTTGGTACATCAGGTATTTACATTTCTAGCAATTTGTGATGTTTCAAGAAATGCTTCATTGCGGGGGAAGTTTCAGGTTTCATCCTTGGCAGTCGTGGTCGTGCTGGAAATAATGGAACCTTATGGTGAGATTAAGTTGCTAATGAGGCGTGAGGTCCCCCTTTGTCAGCACTACTGGAGGCTGTTGTAGGTTCTTGGCCTTGAATCCCAGATCTAAGGAGCCCGTGTTTGTTTCTCCTTAACAGCACGTTTAGAAATGTAGCCTCTGGTTAAAGAAACACCAATGTCACCTCTTCTGCTGGTTAAGCACCTTATTAAAATAAGATTTGTATTGATTTTAGCATCTGATTTGCTTTCTCGCTATTAAGTAGGTTTTAGGTTATCCAGAAAATGCTTTTCTGCTTATTTTTTTTCTCCAATAAATGTGTTATCCTTTTTTTTTTGTTTTAGATCTGCACCTTATTACTCTGATACTGTTTGATCAGCTTCTGTCTCTCTTATGTTTCTTGTTGGTTTGAATTGTTTTTAAATTCTTTTGTTTAAAGCACTGAGCAGAGTGTCTTGTGCAGTGTCTCTCTCGTGCAGAGTTCTGCTTATTTAATCCAAGGATTCCTCATGAGTGAACTCTCACAGGATTTTTCTCCAGGTAAATCTTGCTGCTTTGCCTTGGAGGTGTGTTAAAAATCGATAGTCTGCACTGGTGGCTCCTTAGAGCAGCAGGTCATCCTGTCCAGCTGAAGAGCTTTCATCTGGATTTTCTGATCAATCCTTCTCTGTTGTTGTGTCTACAAAAGTGGGAGATTTTTTCAGAGGAGATGGAAAACTGTCCTCTTTATTCCATTAACATGTTTCATAAACCTGCTTGTGAAGACTAATAATTTTTATTCTCTTGATGCCTCTGTGCATATACTGCTTTTAATTTGATTTTTTTAATATATAATAATTTTGATAAACAGCATAGGAGCTTAATCCATGCCCTGAAGCAGTTTTAGTCTATCTAGGAACTATGGATTGCAGGGTAATGGATGCTGAGTTTGGGTTCTATTCCAGTCTGTACATCCTTCCTCTCGTGCAGGAAGCACATGTTGTTCTTAGGGTGCTCTTGTTCCCAAGGCAGTTTTTGTGGTGTGGTTTTGGACTGGGTTTTTCATCTGAGGTGTACTTTTTAGTTGCTGCTCAAATTTGCTCTTTCATTTTCTGAGCCATCCTGAATATTTATTGCTTTTAAAAATCTGATTGTGGAATGGGAAGGAACCTCTTGTAAATGGGTGCTTTAGAATATTCCCAACCTGTGCTCAAAGCTGACAAGCAGTGATGAGGGTTGTATTCAGACATGTAGATTAAGCAGGTAATAATTAGAGTGGCAGACTTCTGTACAAACCACACGAGCTTGTTAAAGAGATGTCTTCCAAAAATTTTATGTGGATTGGCCGTGACCTGAATGGAGATGTTGCTGCAGAACGACTGAATCCAGCCCTGGAGAACTGGGCACTGCTCTGAATGCTAAGCAAGGCATTTAAACCAGCCTTTTTGGTAGGAGAGAGATGAATTAACACTGTCATTTATCTACCTGTGTGTCACATATCTAGACATGTATTAGGTATCCAGAATTAAGGTCTGACTTGGGAAAAAATTGGTCTCAGTAGTTGCAACCAAGATTGGCAAGACAGTATTTAAGTTTTATTCTGTTATTTAAAGACAAAACCAACAGAAAACCTGGCTGCCTGACTGGAAAAGATCATCCTGCTCAATTCCTCTTACTGAATCTCTGTATCCAACAGTGAGAATATAAAATGCTGTGTAGTTGGATTCAGCAAGCCCAATCCTGAGTGCTGAGAGAGATGAAGTATTTGCAGTGCCCATATACTATGTAAAGTACTTTATATATACTTTATATTGAATATATTATATTATAATATCATTATATTTTACATACATATATACTTTAGCTAATTCTCGTGTTTCCAACCTGAGCTTATCCATGTAAAGCATTTTTTGACAGTTTAATTTCTCTGTTGAAAAATTAACTGGAAAGAGGGAATTGGGAGTTAAAATTTAGAAGAGGCCTGGATGCAAAGAATGCAGTTTTTATTATTTCTGTGTATATGGAAACAATTCCCATTTGTGTTGTCTCATACTTGACAAAAGAACTTCAGATTTGGTTGCATTTTGCTCAGAGTAATTCTTGCACCTTGCTCATTGAAAGACTGCCACATTTAAATGCAGGTAAAACTTATACATAGGTACTGTGCTTCCTTGTTTTTCCAGGTGGCTGAAGTCCTTAAGGCAGATTCTTAGCTTGGAAACCTTCGACTGAAACAGTGGGTGACCAAATTATGAGTGTGATGAGGAGAGAAGTTGGGGCAAAATCAGTTCCTATGTTAGAAGTTGAGTAGTTCACATTCCAAGAAATGTTGATATATACACGTAGCTTTTAATCCCCCAAATAAACATCACATATCCTATGGAAAATGAAGCTGCAAAGCTTCATTTTATGGGTGGTGCGTTGGCAGCACTTCAGTTAAAGGCTGGTCACTTGTGCGGTGACGCATTTGTTGGAGCGTGTGGGTGGCCACAATAGTCCGGAGAGGAAGCGAACAAAAACTTGGGGAAATAAAGCTCTCCTTGTTCCCAACTTTATGGGCTGAAAACCAGGGCTAAGGCACAGCACAGGGACTCATGTCAATCCTGCTCAGGGGATCGTGCTGGGAGGTGGTTTAATAAGCTCCAGTCGCTCGTGTTTGTCCCGTCAGTGTCTCACCTGAAGGTCAGGGCTTAGCAATTCCCTGCCGGGGTGAGGATGCTGTGCTGCCTTAGAGGTAGAAGTATGAGTGAGTCCCTAAACATTGATTTATTCCCTTCCCTTACTGAGTGAAACGAAACCTCCCCAGGCACCTTTCCTTTCACAATGTTCCTCTTGCACGAGCTGGAAGAACGTAGGTAAGAACCTCAAAATGTGTTCAGTAGCTCCATGAAAATGCAGTAAATTGTGCTGGAATCTGTATCAAACCTTTTTGAGGAAGGGAAGAGAATGAAAGTGGAAATGTGGACACTTGAAATGCTACCACGTGACTGTATTTAGTAAAGGGTTTTCCTGGCTTTATGGGTATGGTAGAGTTAAGTAATTCTCATGGCCTTGAAAGCCACCAGTTGGTTATGAATGAGTGCCAGTGAAAGGAAATACATCTGACAGCTGGTTTTCTGTTTATTAAATTAGATATCTTTCTTGAGTCTTGAAATAGATGACCCAGAAATTATATATTTAATAACAAACCTGTTATGTAGTAACCTATTCAAGCAGGAGAGGGCTGATGGGTCTATTTTTAATCCAGTTTTCAGTTTACATAGGAAGTGTGAAGCAATGAGGCTGGTGATGCTGAAGACCACAGCTCTGTCATAAAGGCTCATCCTGATGATTCTAGTGATGGTCTGACACAGAACAGCATCTAATTTCCCTGAGTGGCTTGATTAATAATGAGTAGAACAAAAGGATAGATTTTTATTTAGCCACCAACTTAATTGAAAAAGCAATCAGGAGGTTTGTGTCATGGACAAGAACAGCTCCTGTTATTTTGTTATGTTGTGGTGGTTATTTTTACCTGCAGTACAAGTTTCACTACTCCATAATAAAAAAAAATACTTAAAGAGAAAGAAATTAATAAATTAGAGTGTGACTCTAATTGTGCAGGCAGCTTGTGCAGTGCAGTTTTGAATCTGGTTCAGTATAATGATCACAGAATCAAGTAGGTTGGAAAAGACCTCTGACATAGGGTCCAACCTTTGACCAAACACCACCTCATCAACCAGACCATGTCATTAAGTGCCACATCCAGTCATTTCTTGAACCATTCCAGGGATTGGAATGGTAACCATTCCAGGGAATGGTAACTCTACCACCTCCTGGGTAACCCATTCCAACCTTGTGGGTTTTGAAATGTGAATTTTGAATACTGGAAGAGCATATGTAGAAAGTTAGTGGCATTGTGGGCACAATTGGTTCTGCATCGGGGAAGACTAGTTTTCCTCTCTTGATTTCCATCCTACTCAGTAGATTGTATCAGGAATTAATGTAAAGTGCATTAATAAAATTTACACTCAGTTGTGTGATGCAGAAGGTTTCATATGGTTGTCATCAAATGGTAGCACAGACCAGAGCTTCAAAAGAGTTTGGAATTTGCTGCAGCTCCCAGTGTGACAGGGCTGAATTTACTTTATTTTGGGTGCAGTGTAATGAGCTGTTGGGGTGCTGAAGTGCTATACGTGACTTTACTCTTTGTGCATCTTCACTTACAAATATGTTGAGTCATAAACCAGAAGTTTTACTCTTCTAATGTTTTGTAGCATCTCCTTTGTAAGTGTTGTAGTTCGAGGCTTAAACAGTTGGGCTGAGGTTTTTGCTCAGTTATTCCAGTTAGTGTCCTTGTGCCCTGTTTTAACGAACAAACTCTTTGAGTTTATAATTTGGACTTTGGGAATACTGCGCGAATACGTGGACATTAAATGTACTGATGTTGCTTATTGCAATAGGAAAAGTGTCAAGTATCTTGGTGTATGTATTGGCCTGAAATCTCATAGACTTGTTCTCTCCAGGTTGAATAAATCACTTGGTCTTACATACAGTTCTGCCACTTCTTTCAAAGCCATAGAGAATAGTCTGTCGTGGCTACAATCCTGGTAGCAGTCCAAAAATATCCATGCAGCCCAGCTGTTTGCAGCTCTTGAGGCAAAGTGTTTTTTCAACATCAGTGAGATTTGTAGCTGGTACCCACAGAGTGGCAGCAGTGTGTGTGTTTAGAAACCCAAAAAGTATATTATGTCTGTATTTTTATATGTATCATAGAATCGTGGAATGGTGTAGGTTGAAAGGGATGTTAAAGATCATCCAGTCCCAACCCCCTGACACCTCCACTATCCCAGGTTGCTCCAAACCCTGTCCAAGCTGGCTTTGAACATCTCCAGGGATGGGGCAGCCACAACTTCTCTGGGCAACCTGTGCCAGGGCCTCACCACCCCCACAGTAATGAATTTCTTCTTAATATCTAACCTAAATTTCCCTTCTTTCAGCATAAAAGTCTTTCAGTGTGTGTGTGTATATGCATTAAAAAATACAGTAGTCCATACCTAGGTATGGGGTTTTAAAGCAAACCTGTCTTTAGTTTCCATATCAGTCAGTGGATAAATTCACAAAAAGGTTGTGTTTAGCTTTTGTGCTTCTATTTTCTGTGGGGTCTGTGTGACTCAGCAGGTGGTGGGATGTGTGGAAGCGGGAAGGAGGGCTGCAGAGTTCCCTTCTGTCTGTAGGGTTAGGAAATCAGTGCTGGCCCTGTGGAGTAATTGCTGTGCTTTGCTCCCTTCGGGGCACAAAGGGTTTAAGTGCAGTCCTGCTTTTCTCTCCCATAATTTAGGCTAAGAATTGAATAATGCAGGACGACCTTTGTGCCAAGGTTTTGCAAATCTTGTGTGGTACTTGAGAGAGTATGTGTTCATGGCCCAGGCATTAGGTTTGGGATTCCAGCAGGATTAAGAATTGCAATTGCTGGTAGTGCTGGCTTTGCTTTTCCAGCTTCGGGAGAAATCTGCAGGGAAGATATGATGGTGTGGGAGGAGTTCTTAGACGTTGTGTACTGTCTGTTCTGCATGGGAATTTTGGCAGCGGGCTGTGCCATGTATCAAGTACTGCCTTACTCATTACAGGACTGTCCTTTTGCTCATCCTTTCCTCTCCTCTGCATTAGAAAATCAGTTTTCTTTATAGAACTTCAGGAGTTTTTTTTGGAAGTTTAGGGAATATTTTGAGACAAAAGTGTGGCTTGCTGCTGGTTAAACTAACAGTGGGTTCTGATATTTAGGTGGATGGTGTTTTCACAGAACTAGGAATTTTTCATTAAGAAAAATCTGGAAACACACCAAAGCATTCTTCTGTTGTACCCTTGCAGTGCTGACACTGGTTTATTTTCTTCACTCTGAAAAAATTTGAGTTGCTGGAGACATCTTTGGCAGTAAATCAGCTTCTGTTAGGTACCTACCCAGTCTGCATTATCTGCAACTGTTGTATGTACAAGTATTTCTTTCAATCTAAGCTTCTTGTGAATGTAGTGGGAACCAGCTGCTGGGAACCTTTATCCATCCCATCTTTATCCTGGTGCTCTCCAGAGTGATGTCAGTCCTGCTCATAGGTTAAGAATTAGTAACTCTGTAGGGCTGAGACAGAAAGACTGAGAACTAAACGGATGGGCAAGTTTGTTCTTCTTCTCTCCCAGGAGTTACACTTCTAGGATAAGGTTCTCCTACTGATGGAGCTGTTTATCCTAAGCAGAGTGATGTCAGTGGCACTTGACAGGGAGACTACTCAGTCTCTACTCAGGATCCACAGAAAGCAGCCACACACATGCAAAATACTCTGATGTCGATGAAAGACATCAAGCAGAGCATTAATAAGGTGTCAAGTCTGGCTTGGCTGCTTGGAGGGACAGGGCCACCAGCAGAGCCTGTGGTGGGAGGTGTCCTACAGCTCTGTGCTGATCTACTTGTGCTGGAGTCCTGATGGGGTTTTGTAACAAAATCCAGCACGATGAGTAATTGTGATTCTGCGCTTTGCCTCGGTTCCCCGTGTGCTCTGCTTAGTTCGGAGAAATCAGGGAAAAGAATTAAACGCGTTGTTTTCAGGTATAAAACTCCACATATTCTGCAAAACAGGATGTCTCTACAGTCCCCCCAAGACCTGTTTGGTGGGGAAGGTGCTCAGTGGTCCCCGATGAATGGTGCAAGTGCTTCCCTGCACCTGCTTTTCCCTGGGAACAGCCCTTTTCCTCCAGCAGTGCCGGTGAAGGTGGTAGCTGGAGCCCGAGTATAAATCACCTGACTATTCACACACTGATGTGTCCCCAGGGTGTAAGAGGGCAGCAAATGTTCACAAGTGAGCGCATTTTCATCATTTTCTGTGCAAAGAACCTTTATTGTCACGAAGTGGCTCAGTTTTATTTGGGATGGTTAATAAGCAGTCGGTTCCTGTGTTCTCCACGCACCAAACTTTGTGCTCAGTGGTTAAACAGCGTCAGCCCAGAGAGGAAAAGTAATTTGATGTTCTCTTAGCATGTGGAACATACTGTTTTTATCTAATTGTGTATTCAGTTTAGGTTTCATTTCAGGCTGTGGTGGGCGTTTGAATCTTCACTCCCTGTAGTTTGATCCTATTTGCCAGATTTCAGGAAGTCTTGCGTCCAACTTAAAGGAACGTATGTAAGTCCTGAATAGAATTGCTAGGAATAGATAGTTCAACCACATCTTTTTCCTGGATAAACTACTTTTAAAGGAATATTCCTAAAAAACCCTTTTCTTCATTCCAGTACAAAGGAGGAAATATAATAATGGAGAAGTTTCATCTTCAGTTTACAAAGCTAAAAGAATGAAAGTGAATTTTTGGAGGCTGTAATGCTTCTCCCTTAGTGTGTTTTGCAGCCCTGGCTTTAATATTAAAATCCACTGTTCTCTCTTCCACAGTATTTGATTCTGAAACTTGAAAGACCTGCCATAGTCCAGAGCATCACGTTTGGCAAATATGAGAAAACACACGTCTGCAATTTAAAGAAGTTCAAAGTTTTTGGTGGGATGAATGAGGAGAATATGACAGATCTCTTGTCCAGGTAAGACATGATTCCATCAGCTATGGAATTGTAAAGGCTGGACCAAAATGCTCTTCCCCCCTGGTTCCCGAGCAGACGCAGCCAACAGCGGAGCAGAGCTGTGGTTGTGATCCTGCAATTATCTGCCCTCGTGTTTACGGTCAGGTCAGAGCAGCAATCCCAACACTCACTTCAGGAAGCCTTCCTGATCCTGCTCTAACCACAGAGGATTTGTGGAGAGCGAATTTGGGGATTTGGAAGAGCTGAGAGCAGGGTGCAGCGTTGGTGGATTGTGATTCCTTCCTTCCCTGTGCTTGAGGCACAAGAGAAATGATTCCCCAGGTGCGTAACTTTGAAGTAGCTTTTAAAAGCCCAAGTAAGCTCCCTAAAAACCTCATTGCAGCTGTAAAGATCTGAACTAGTCATCTGCTCTGCCTTTCCTCAAATGGGTAAATAAATTAAACAGGCAGATGGGAAAAAACTGCATTTTCCTTCGTTTAGTTGGATTTGGTAGTTAGGGTTGGATGAGGACTGAAGAAAAAGAGCCTTTTGGCTGTTCACGTTATCCAGAACTCCATAGTAGTTGCCAATGTAAATTTGCAAGGGCCTTTTAAGGACTCTGCTGTTTCAGAAAGGGAAATGAGAGTTAAATATCCAGGAGTACAAGAGAAGCAAGAACTAGTCTATTTTGGGAGGCCTCCAGAAGAGAAGTCCACCTCCAGGAATGTATGGGCGTACATCATCTGTAGCCAAGCAGAATAGCCATGGAGAAACATGGGAAGTTCTGTGTTGCAGGTATTCTTCATGACCATATAGAAACCATCCACAACCCTTCCCACCCTTCTGCCCTCTTTAGATAGACCAGTGTTGCAATTTGCCTTTATTGCTCCTACAGCTGTGAGGGAAGAGGTCTTAGTATCGTAATAATTACTGATATCTAATGTCATTTCACTTGTGCTGAAGTTTAATAAAAATCCTCATTTTGGGACCTGTACTTGCATCTTCAGTAAAAATGAACTTAAGATTTTTGATAAATTATACTAAATATTTGATATTTTTATGAAGTAATGCCCATAAATGGATCAGAAAGCACTTTGTCAGGGTGATAATTTTGAGATTTGATCCTTCTCCCTCTGGAGAATGGAAAAGCTCAGTTCAGCAGATCCTTGGCTGAAGTCACAGGGGCAGGGGAGCAGCACTGAACCAAAGTCAATTCCCTCCCAAAATCACCACCCAGTGCTGCCTCCCAGGGAGACACAAGGTGGTGGAGAACAGCCCAGGCATTGGTCCAGCACGTGTACTTATGATTCAGAGTGATATGAAACAAGCTTCGTGTTTCAGGCATGACCTAGATTGCATTTATTAGCTAGTTCTAAAATACAAGGTAAGATTTAGTAACCTTATTTATTTTTTCCCACAGTGGCTTAAAGAATGATTATAACAAAGAAACATTCACCTTGAAGCATAAAATTGATGAACAGATGTTCCCCTGTCGATTCATTAAGATAGGTAAATGCATTTTTTCAGCATTCTGAGTAGAAAATAATCTCTTCTGATACTTGTGCCAGTCTTGGCACTCGTGACTTCATTGTACTCAGGCAAAGTATCCACAATAGCTGTTCCATTTCATCATCTTGTAGGCTGGTTAGATTTGGAACACAGTGAAGTCCTGTTAATAAGAAATAATACCTTCATAATTTAAATCCTGGGGAGTGAGAGCAAAACGGAGTAATTTTCAGAAATACAGTTGTTGAGTCAACTTCATTGTGGGAGAAGCTGCTTCCTGTCCTCCTATAAACTGCTGTACAGAACTTTAAATAACTCATTAAGCGAAGTACCAGTCAAAGTTTGAAAAAAGCTTGAAACCTTTCATTCTCAAACATGCTTGTGACACATAAAGCAACAGCAGGAGCCTCCCTTGTTCTCTTCCTGCTACTCTAATATTG
Organism: Lepidothrix coronata; assembly: GCF_001604755.1. Taxonomy (NCBI): domain Eukaryota; kingdom Metazoa; phylum Chordata; class Aves; order Passeriformes; family Pipridae; genus Lepidothrix; species Lepidothrix coronata. Next base: position 6,309,612 of record NW_016690200.1, read on the forward strand.
TGTCTCACCTCTGGGTAAAGATGTCATCCAGGGGCACCAGAAGGATTGTACCCCTGGTGTCTGGTTTGGCTGGAGGGGATGGCTGAGGGGGCATGGGGGTGTGTGATGGGAGCAGGGGTGAGGATCTCTTTCTTGCTTCCTGCAGGCCAGAGGGAACAGGAGTCTTAATTCTTGGATTTAATTCAAGAATTTGGAGCCTTTTGGCTTGCTCAGTAAATTTATCTTCCCCTTCCTAACTACTGAGATAGTACAAGAATGACTGGTTTTAAAACTAAATGTTTAAGGTTAAAAATAGGGGAGGGAGGTAGTTGCTGAAAAAGGAGGTAAAGATCCCATTGGCTAATTTAGGTGAATTTAGGAGTGTTTTGATGTGTTGGGTAATTCTTTTGCCAAGACTCAGCTGATAGTGGCTGTGTAGGGGCACCCTGGGAACCCTTTGCTGTGGCGTGTTTTACACAGCTTTCTGAATCTCCTCCTGTTTGCCTGAGGAACTGAAAGCCTCAGGCTGGGAATCCAGGAATCATTTGTGTGCCATAAACGGTGGGGTTTCCTGTTCTTGGAGAAGTAGAGGATTTGGTTGTTCTTTGGGTTTGTTTCTGGCTGCTGCTTTTGGAAGCATCTGTAACACTTGGCTTTAGGAAACCTCAAGAGTAGCAGAGGATTAGAGTTAAAGGTTGACTACATAAGGGAAGTTAAAATATTTTTTTATTTTTTTTTTTTTAATTTCTTATTCTGAAGCTTCCAGCATTAGGTTTTTGGGAAATGTTATTTTTTAGGGGCTAAAAGCAGCAAGTAGTTCCTGGAGGGCTAAAAGGGCCAATGCAGAGATTACTAGCTTCTTCTCTGGGTGTGTAAATTGTATTCCAGGAAAGTGTGTTCTGATGTAATGAAGTGTAGCACTAAGCTGTAGCTTGTTAGGATGGTGAAATGCTGATTCATTTCTACTGCCAGGATTTTTTTCTCTGACATGGAATGAGCAGCTTGTTTTGTTGGAATGGGATTTTTATGTAGCCCTTTTCCCAACGGCAGGTAGTGATAGGACAAGGGGGAATGGCCTTAAACTGAAGGAGGGTAGATGTAGATTGGATATTAGGAGGAAATCCTTCATTGTGAGGGAGGTGAGACACTGGTACAGTTTACCCAGAGAGGTTGTGGACTCCCCATCTCTGGAAGTGTTCAAGGCCAAGTTGGAAGGGGCTTGGAGAAACCTGGTCTAGTGGAAGGTATCCCTGCCCATGGCAGGGGGTTGGAACTAAATGATCTTTAAGGTCCCTTCCAACCCAAACCATTCCATGAGTCAGCATCCTATATGATATACATTAATATTAGATTTAGATTGAGCTGTCACTTGTTCACCAGTTACAGTTTGAGATGAGTTGTCCTTCAACTCTATCTTGAGGCTGCCTTCCATGAAGAAATTCCTGTGCTAGAACAGAACTGGAAATGATCTTTTCACCAAAACCTGTGAAAACCTCGGGTTGATGGCTGGTGTCACTTTGTCTATGACGTTGTGAGAGTGTTTTTTGCTGTGAAACAACTGCAAAACAATGTTACGAAATTCCGTTATTTTTCAGATTCACAGCTTGAAAATGTTTTGAGTTTGTTAGAATTTCCAAGCTGTTGGCCAAAGTAACTCCAAATTTCAAGCACCGTGCTGTGTTCCTCTTAAGTCTGCCAGGAAACGAGGCCAAATTCGGACTCTTGGAGACTTGACACCACCAGAGTTCCTGTGATCAGTGAGGTTTGGGTTTTGGGAAAGGCATTGGCATTGGGCAGCATTTGCATCAGGAGTTTGCTTTATAATTCTGCAGATCAGCACAGAGACCTTACAACACCACTGTTAATATACAGAGAGGTTTTTAGGGAGGGACAGAGCAGGAGGAACCTGGCATGGGTTGATCTGGGAGAGGGTAAAATTCATCCTACAGCTTCCATTGCTCTCATATCAAAGGAAGTTTCAGGCTCATAGAAAGCAGAAAGAATAATCCCTCTCCTCCTGTCAAGAGAAGCCTTGCACTTCTGTTAGTTTAATTAGTTCAACTTCAGTTCCTGAGCACTGAAATGCCCAGTTGTGCAGCTTTTGACCTACTTGACAGGTAATTTTTACATTTCATGTAGCACCTCATTACAGAACTGGAGAGAGGGAAGAAGATACTTATCCGGACAAAATATCGAAAAATAATCTTTTTAATGTCTGTGAGCTTTGTTTTTGGCTCTGCTCTTGTGGTTCCTCCAAGCAGAGATTTTTCTGTGCTGTGTCCTTGAAAGCAGAAGGTGCAAAGACTGATTGCAGTGAAAGATGAAAAATTCTAGGTGTAATTCTCATGCCAGTTTGTTACAACCATGGGAGTTGCTAACCAGGCTTCAAGATTTTTAAGATTTGGTGTAACAAATCTGACCAATTTTTTTCTTCATGGATGTTTTCTTAATTTTTAAAAGCATACACTGTCTGTCTGTGCCTATAGATGAGGGAAACAGAAATCACCTTGTGAGAGGTATTTCAACTTATTGTGCTGTTTTTAGTGCCTCTGCTACTGTCTCCTCTAATACAGAGTCACAGTCCTTGTCTAGACATAGCTATTACTGAGAAGTATCCCCTAAAATCATCCTTGTATGGATTAAGAACTGTTTAAGTGACTCAAATGCCTTCTGCTTCTTAGAAGGATATTGATTATTTTTTTTTTAATTATTATTTTTCCTTCTGCTGGACTCCTCTCACTGTGGAGTGACAGTTCAACTGTTATGAACAGTTACACGTGTTTCAGGATGGATTGCTGTAGTACCTGCAGAAAAAACCCAGGCATGCTGAGGGGGCTTTATGGTAAAAACTGGAGGAATAATGTAGCTTTGGGCTTTTAACACCTTTAATTGCAGTGTATTTCCACCTCAGAGATGTGCAGGAAAAAACTACTTCCTTGCTGCACTTAGTGTCTGCTCCTTCCAGGTCAAAGTCAGATTTTGGCTGCTCTAACAGGACATTTGTCTGAAGAGCTGAGCACACCTCAAAAAGGAGAGGGATGAAAAAAAAGGGTGAGAGGGGTCTCCTGGGAGCCAGAGGAGAGGATAAAAAGTGGGGAGATGATCCAGCAGAACACTTGAATTTGCTGAACTGGAGTAGAAATCACATTCCATTTTCAACCCTTCTGCTTTGTTTCTTTTCCTGCTCCTATGGAGGAGCTGATGAAGATCAGCTTCAGCTTTCTCTGTCTGGGGAAGAGTTTTTCAGCACTAGGGAGGCATTTGCCTTGCATTCCCTATACAGTTTAATATCTGTACTTTCCTTGGAATAGATGGTTGCACCATGAAAGTTGCACCATTTCTGGTGTTTTGTTTATTTTTTGTAAAAAAGACTGTTGGAAGCTGAGTTAGCTGTGGGGAGGAGAAGTGTCAGCAAGTTGATGGCTTTGCATTTTGGTGGTTGTGAGAGCTGTCCAGGATTCTTCTGTGCACCCCAGTATATTCTTTGGTGTTGTAGTTGGCTACAAAGAGATGAATTGTTAATTTTTTTTTTCTGGGAGAAGCTTACTGAAGTTCTGAGGAGAACTGCTGAAGAGAAGTACAGGTGGATACCTCTGTGTGTTCTCTGGAAAGAGGTGAGAGGGTGGTAGTACTTGGTTTGGTTTTTCACCCAGTAAACTCGGTGTGAGGAAATTTGCCTCAGGTTCACCTCAGGAAATTCATGGTCTGGGTGCATTTGAGGTGGTCTGTGGTTCAGTTCAGTGTGTCAGTGCAATGATCTGCTGGTCTTTGATCTCTGTACCTGACCAGATATCAGATTTAACTTCAGTTTATTCTGATCTGTGTGTTCAGGTCTGAAGACAGACCCAAGGTGTCTGTGTTACCCTTACGTGTGGTATTTTCAGTCTGCTGCATTAATGGGGAGGATATCCGGGATCAAACTGATCTCTGTGCTTGGATTTAGAAGTAGGAATGTTTTATGGTATTAAGGGACCATATTGGCAGCACTCACCTTGTGTGGAGGACAAAAGTAAGCAAGAAGGAAGTTTCCTGGGCAGAGTGTGTGGACTGTGGATGGGAGACAGGTGACTCGTGGTTTTTCTGACCAGTTCACATCTCTCTTGTCTCCACAAACATGCACCTAAAAGGACCTGTTCTGAAAGCATCTTGCTTTGCTTTGTGTGCTGAACAATCAAGTAGAAATAAGCTCTTGGAAAAGATGATTTGAGAGCTGTAACATAGAAAGTACCTACTTATGGATATTAAAGTCAGTTAAGAGTTGCATATACAAAGTCTCTTTGGATCTTTTCTAAAAAATCTTTACTCTGGATGGCTGTTCCCAGAAGTTATAATGAGCCTTTAGAAATAGGTTTGTAAGTACACCCTCTAAAACTCAAGAAAATCAGGTGTTTGAGCATGTGCTTTGTGCCCAAACACACTGCAGAAAATAATAGATGTAGCCTGTTTGAAGTATAAATACTTAAGAACCTTTAAGAGCTCAGGAACAACTTTTTGATAAGCTTGGGGTTTTTTGTTCCCTCATGGAGTAGGAGTAGGTCAGAAAAACCTTAGTTCAACAGAGTAATCTCAGTGGTATTTGATAGTGGTTTGAAAGACAACAAGTAATTTCTCTGTGGCAAAAACAGTGGAAGGGAGGAGGTAGTGGACTCCTTGCTGTTGCTGGTAACTGCACATTCACCTCTAATACTGCCTTTTCCTGTTTATCAGTTACAGTCAAATACAAAGGAAACAAAAGTATTTGAAATGAAACCACTTGATTTCACTGCAGTTTTTAGGAGTCAGAGTTCACACACAAGTTTTTTGGGGAGTTGGAGCTGCTTCAAAAAGCAGAACCAAGTCTTAACCTGCAGATTAATCCTGAGATCAGTGCAAGGCCTCAGATACTAACCCAGAGTGGTAGAGGAGCTGTAGGTGAGAGGCTGCAATGTCTTTCATGGGTCCTTTAGTATTTTAAGTACATTTGTTCCAATACTCAGATAAAATAGTTTCAGCATAAACCTGCACAGATTAAAGCTTTAAAAAAAAAAATTAGAGTTTTTAAATTGGGAACTGACAGTTATCCCTCCCTCCCTCCTCCACAACTTGCAGATGTTACTAATTTTGTAAAATTTAAAATACCCAAGCTTCTTGTCTTCACCATTAGGGAAAATAATTGTTGCTGACAAATGGGGAAATAAATGTACTATGAGGAGCAAATACTGTCGCTAGTGTGCTCGTGATTCCCAGCCTTGTCAAAGCTTGTTGCCTCTTGGAGCTGTTTTAAATGATAGTATTTTTGCTCTTTTGCTTAAAGCAAGCTTCTGCTTTGTAATGATCTGCTGTGTTAATGTTGCTCAGCACAGGTTGCTTTAAATGACAAGTTGAGCATGATGTATTCAGTAATTTTCATAAGCTTAGTTAAACAAACTAGAACTTAAGTCAAATCTGAAATACGGAAATTTGTGTAACCTTTAAGAGCATTCTGTTGCAATAGTACTGTGTAATGCAGTGGTTGTTTGATGTTTATGCAGCCTTTCTCTCCTTTTCCTTTCTTCTCCAGTTCCACTCTTGTCCTGGGGGCCTAGCTTCAATTTTAGTATCTGGTATGTTGAACTTAATGGCATTGATGATCCAGATGTGGTCCAGCCGTGCCTCAACTGGTACAGCAAGGTAGGCCTGCATTTTAGCTGCCTTTTTTATTTGAAGATTCCCGGTCTCAGAATGTTGTGAAACTTGTCTTCCTGGAATTGATGTGACCTTTTCACTCCTTGAATATCAGAACCAGCAAAAACTCAGACCACATGGCTGACTTTGACTCCAAGGGAATCTTTTTGAATTGCATCTGCTTGTTCTCTTTGAGAAACCAACAAAACACTCTCAAGAAACCCCAAAACCACCACAAAAACCTGCCACGTAGACACCGTAAGAAGAACATAAAACAAAGAAACACTTACTCAGAGGGGACAATATTAGGAAAATAGTATTTGTATTGGAAGGGAAATGAATCTTGACAAAACCAGATTCCATTTCCCCTCTCTTTTTGCCTTTTGATTAGTCATTCTTTTAAGGTGCCAGTCCGTAGAGCTACGTGAGTGCAGAGGCTTTTGGGTTAGAGGTGCAGCTTTTGTTACAGGGTATATAATGAGCTTGTTTTAAAGAGAATCTGTGTTGGTGTCTTTCCTGTTGCAGCTCCTTGCACTTTTGATGTTTCCCTCTTTCTGTGTTTTTGCTGAACACTCTGGAACAGAGTGGGGCCGATGCTGCTGGACTGTGAGATGAGATGATTTATGCCATTTGTCACTTTGATAGTTCAGAAGGTTCCAAACGTTATTTGTATAAACAGTGTTTAATTGAGTACAAGAGACGCCTTTCCTGTGGGAGGGAAGTGCACACTGACAACCAGAATTCATTTTGTTGCTGCATGTTATGCACTGGATCTTCTGGAACAATTAATGAGATTCATATTGTGTTGCAGAGGAGACATCCTTCCCAGCTGAATAAGACTGAATAGTGGAGCAATGTAGCTCTGCTTCCAAAAGGAAAAGCTTAGAAGGGGATATAGAGACTGTGTGATTAGCAGTGAGACTCCCTCACCAGTTCATGGTGCTGCCAGTGTGGTGAGGAAAATGTGTGACCGTGGTGTCTGGCTCATACCCACTTAAACCAACATCACGAGCTTCTGCAGGGAGGATTTCAATGCAGCCCTAACAAGCACAGGACAAGTTGTCTGTAGCTGCTTTATGATCCAAGTGGTGGTGTGGTCATTAGTCAGCTGATGATCGATGTCCACTTCTGAAGAGTCAACTTGACAGAAGCTGCTGATGGTTTTCTCTGCTGCCTCTGCACGTGGTGCTGTGTCTGGCAGTTTGGACCAGTTGCTGCAAGCAGAAAGCTCTGATTTGTATTTTTTTTTTGGTTAGGAGCCATCTGATGATGATGTCTGCATCTGTTTTCTTCCATCTTATCCCACGGAATCGGCACTTTTCATGGTCAGCATGAGTGTAGTGACAGCTTCTTCAGGGGGTGCCAGCATTGTTCTCCTAAAGCTTGAGAGCCCCAAAGCAGCAAGGCAGAGACTTAGTCATGATGGTCTGGGCTCTGCTAGGATCAGCTGCCAAGTTTTTGGTGATGAGTGCATGTGCCACTAATGTTCTCTTCCCTCCCAACCCTGAGAGGCCACTGTTGCTGGATCCACGTAGGAGTATGTGTTGACCCATGTTTTGGGAAAGGCAGGAAGGTTGACCTGTTTCTTTGAGTTGCTGTGAATATTTTCATGCATGTCTTTGGGAATCTCAGAGGCTTTGAAATCTAGTATTTCTTTACTGCCTGTGACATCAGATGAGAAGAAGGTTCTGCTTGAAGTTGCCTGTCCTTTTTGTTGTGTGCCAGCAAAACCTCCCTTTCCTGCAGGCAGTGGAGTCAGGGGTAAGGGATAAGGACTGAAAGCAGCCAGCACACTCCTCAGTTCCCCCCTACTGCTTTCTCCTTGCTGTCCAGCTCAGCCTACTGCCTCACAAAAGCCTTATCCCTTTCTCCTGAAGAGTGGGCAAACTTCAGCACCTAAGAAGTGGTAGTTTAATAAGGAGCACATGAACTTATTTTTAATTCTACGAGTGTGTTTGACAGTGTTAATATCTTGGTCTCATGCTGCTGTTACGTTTTTAACCATAGGAATTATTTACAACTTCAGATCAGAGCTATTATTTGGGTTGTCTTCTCTTTAAACCTGTATGACAGCATTTATAAGGGAGCCTTTTACATGCTTTTTATACACCTTTTTGCATAAAAAAGAGGTTTTCATATTTAACTTCTGAAGCAGTACTATGATGTCACTTGAATAGAAACTTTTCTATGGTATTGAGTGACCAACCTGCACCCAGCAGTCATTCCCTGTTTTAGAAGCCAAGCTCAGTGGAAATACAGCAAGTCTGAATTTTGCCTAATTTCTAAACTGGAGGATCTGAAAAAGCAGAAGCTGGTTGTTACTGGTGTGCAGCTCTGCTTTTGCTTGCCATCCCTTTGAACAACAGGGATCTAATTTGGTTTTGGCTTTGATGTAAGTGAACATTTCTTAAAGACAGTGTCTTAGATATCTGTTGGAAAGACAAAAAAACAGTTGTTTTTTGCCAGTTGTGCTGTAAAACTGTTTTAGCTTCAATACTCCTTTGCTGCAGCCTTGCTTTCTTATCAGTGCATGTCCTTGGCCTTTTTCATGTGGGCTGGGAACTGGTTTTCTAAAAATGCATAGTTCTGGCTATTTGCAGCTGTGAAATACTGATGGATTAAGAACTAAAAATATATCACATGGCCGTGTTTCTTTTTAGCCGCTTCAGTTTGTGAAATTCTTGCTATCGAGCCATTATTCTGAGAGCACTAATTTTTGTTGAGAGTCAGTGTTAGTTCCAGGTTTTCACAAAGATTCTATTCATTTAAATACCATAAACTTCACTTTTAGCAGTAGTGTCCACTTAGGATTAAAATCTCTTGTCTGTAATTTAATCAATCTTATAGCTGCTTAAAGTTACATTTTGCTTTTTACCACAGTAGTTGCGTGTTAAAGATGGAAATTGAGATTTATTTTTTTTTTCTTTAATGCCTTAGAATTTAGGTTTGAAGAGTCTATTTAAAATAAGTGGTTCTGCTACTTATCACCTTAAAAATCTGTGTTTCTTATGCATGTTGTTAGCAGCTTTGAAAACACAGTGGAAGATTTGGTCGGCTAACAGCACAAACTGTGGGTCTTACTCAGAGTTTACTATTCCCTCACGTGTCTGTGCAGGGATGTTGGACCCAGTGTGGGTTTCTCTCACCTTAGTCACCCCTTTCCACAGTCAGGTGGGATATGGGCAGCTGTGGCTCAGAGAGGTTCTGCTTCAAGATGCAGGGGAATATTTAGAAGTTAAAACTTTGCTGTGCACATAAATCCTTGTTGCCGTTGATCCAAAACCCTCACGAACCCGCAGGATTTGGGGCCAGCCTTCAGCCTTTCCATTGCAGGAGTGGTGGTCGTTGCAAGTATTCCTATTCTTGTGGCTTTTTTTTTTTTTTCCTTCTGCTCCTAGAAAAGCTGTGACCTACTTACTCTTCTAAATTATTTTGTTATGTAAGAGTCATACAATCAAATTATGTAACGCTGATAGCGAAGGCTTTTTCCTGCTCTGCGCTTCGTGTAGGCCTCGAACAGCAGGGCCAAGCAGATGGGGGGGAACTAATGGTCACTCCAGAGATCTGGGACACTGTGCACTCCCTTCTTGTACTCTCATTAAATTGGATGATACCAAGCTGTATAACTTCTATACCGTTGGAAAGTAAATGCCTGCACAGCTTGTAATGTCGTCCACACAGCATTCCTCTGTGAGCTGGCGAGCAATTTGTGCAGCGTGGACGAGAGATCCTGCTCCAGGTTCCCAGGTAGCTCCCAGCAGTGCTGGTGGAAGGAAAAATCTACATGTCTCATAGGTTTTCTTGTGTTCCAGTAGTACCGTGAACAGGAAGCCATTCGCCTTTGCCTAAAGCATTTTCGGCAGCACAACTACACCGAGGCTTTCGAGTCGCTGCAGAAGAAAACCAAGATTGCTCTGGAGCACCCCATGTTGACAGACCTCCACGACAAGCTGGTGTTGAAGGGAGACTTTGATGCTTGTGAAGAACTGATAGAAAAAGCTGTGAACGGTAAGAGGCTCAGAGGAGTCTGATATGTTAACTATAAAAAATTAATTATAAAAAACCACCCCATTGAAATATTGCCTTTTTTGAGTGTTAATGTGCTTTGTAGTAGAATTGGCTGGTCTGTGTGCTGTTTGATGTCTGGTGTGGTGTGCTGTCAGCTTTTGGGCTTGTGAGTGTGTTGTGTGACGAGGGCTAAAAATTCAGTCATGAAATGTCTTGTCACTGCTGCTTTTGGAGTCTCCTTCCCCCAGAGATGACAACGAGGTGCACTTGAGTGGGTAAAGATAAGTTTTTCATGTAAGTGTTGGCAAGCTGAGGGTGGGCTTGACTATCAGGAAAGTCACTGAAGTGGTGAGCAGGGAAGCTGACAGCTGGAGTTCTCCGTGGTGATGTGGATCATGGTTTCTGGTTGGAACTTGCCACCAAGTTGGTGTTCAGGCAGAAGTTTTCATCTGTATCTGGATGAGAGTGCTGTTTTTTCTTATGGGGAAAATAATCCTTGGAGAATGGTGTGGAAGTCAGTGACTAGAGGCACTGCCTGTTTTCCCTTGCAGAGCAGGACCTTGTTGGTTTCACTGGAAATACTATTAATCTTTTACTTGGAAGCTTTCCACTTAAAAACATGGTGTATAAACAGCTCTCAACTCCTAAAAGGAGGGAGATGTACTTTCCGTTGTTAAAATGGGATGCAGAAAGAGTTGGACTATTGCACTGAAGTGTCTCTCAAGACCTGTGCAGCGGTTTTGGATTGCAGGCTGATAAAAGAGTGGTGCTCCTGGCTGTGGGTGTAGTGCTGTTTGAATATGTGCAGTCACTCCTCATGGGACACTTGTGCTGGCATGAGAGGAGAACTGTGTGTCTGATGGCAGTAGAGTCAGGGACTTAGTGAACCAATTTCATGGATATCTGGCACCAGAGGTGTTTTTATCTGATTCTGGGCTAATCAGTCAGTTTGTAATACCTTTGGATAGATGCTGGTGTACCTGCTTGACTCCAGCAGTGGGGCTTGTACCACTGAAGTTGGTAGTGGTTCTCAGAATTTGATAGCAGTGATAACTTTAAAATCAAGAGTTGTCTTCCATGAAAATCCACCATCTTTTTGTGACTAAGCTGTTCAAATGAGCTCAGTTTTAGGGAGCTTATTGTAACAGGTCGTCCAGAACTGCAGTGAGTGGTTTTCTGTGTGTTTGGCTCAAGGTTTCTTAGGCAGAGCAGCTGAGCCCTGCCCTGTGCTGAGCTCCAGGAGCAGCTACAAGTGTTGAGACTGAGAACAGCGTTCATCCTTGCCCTCCTGAGCCCGTGGAGTGTTGTTGGCTGGGATGGGAGCGTGAACAGCTTCCTGCAATGCAGGGACATTGTGCAACTGGCAGCTTCCTCCTGAATCTTAAGGGCAAGGGAGGATTGCAGGCTGGAAAAGCAGCAGGGAGCTGTGGCTGGCTGTTACTGTCTGTGTCGCAAAGACACGAGTGCCTGGGGGAGCTGATGAGCCCACCAGGATGCTACAGCAGCCAGAGGAGTGCTCTGTGCTGATGGTGATGATTTTATCATTGCACAGCCTTGGCTGTGACTTAATCTCAGTGCCTGGAGGCCCTCCTCTTTCCACTTCATTGCAGGCTGGAGTAGGAACTCGAATAGAATTTCACTCAAAGTCTAGAATGTGCTGAAAAAGTTCCCTCAAAAATGGACTTTTTTTCTTGGGCACTAATGAAGTGAATGTTTGTAACTTTTTTTTTATTTTGTTATATCTTTATTTCTTTTCTACTTAATATTTGACATTTATTTCATCCAGCAGTTTTCCCTTAGGACTTGAGCTGAGCTGGTGTATGTTGAGAGCGGGGTTGCTGTCCACAGTGCTCAGCTTTTCCAGGGCTGGAAGTACTGGCAAAGGACTCTCCTGGTAGTTCAAAACAAGACCTGCAGTCTTCTGTCTGACAAACAGACACTTGTTCTGTGTCAGATTTGATGTGGACAGTCCTGCTTCCCTGGTTCTTGAGATCATTCCCTCTAGGAAGGCTGAGGAACTCAGCAACCCTTAAGCAAATGGGAGGAATATGCTGTAACTTGTTTTATCAGTCCTTTTTTTGTTCCAGCATGTACAGAAGCATGTCTTGCTCGCAACAGACAGTGGGTAATTTAGCAGGAGAGTCTTCAAGAGCATCATTGTTTTGTCACTGCTTCCGAGGGACAGAAAAATATGTGTGAGGATGTTTATTTTGCTGCACTTTAATCCGGCACCTGGCCAGCTGAAATTAAATGTCAGCGTGCGCATCTCCCATTGCTCTGTTGGTCATCCTTAATGATTTTGCTTGTCTTGGAATATATTAACCTTCCTTCCCCCATCCTCCTGCCATTCTTTATGCTGCCTTCAGCTCTTGAGCTCTGTCGCCTCCCAGCACCCTCCGGAGGGAAGTGCCATCTATCCCGAGACACGGAGGCTGCAGCCCATATTTGCTTTAAGCTGACACGACTGCAGGTTTTCCCTAACTGGGTCAATTGTGCCCTCACTCAGGACACTGTGTCCCCTGGCACTGGTGCTCGTGCTACCTCATGGCAAACCTGGGCATGGAGCTGTTCAGGCTGTGATGGGACAGTGGACAGGACAAACCTCTTCTGATAACCACAAAACTGCAGCTGGAATAGTTTGCAGCTGGAGTTGTGCAAGGTGGCAGTCAGAGTGTTGAATATCACTGGTACTTAACTGGTGCTGGTGGGATGGGATGGGAATAGATGTCTTCAGCCTTTAGCATGTTCTCCTGCAGTTTTCCTACCTCCTGCTCCCTGTGGTGCTCCACTGTCCTTAGTCTGCTCTGCATGTCTTAAGCTCCTCAGCATTTTCTGAGCAACCTGGTCTGGTAAAAGGTGTCCCTGTCCATAAGGACCTGACCCTTCCATAAGGGTTGGAACTGGTTGATCTTTAAGGTCCCTTCCAACCCGGGCTGTTCTACGATGATTTATTACCATTTTACTTTCTTAGCAGCTCTCTTGTGAAGTCTCCGTAGCTGCTGCTTAGTCTCTAAGGTGTGGGTGTTCTTACCACTGAGCTCCTCTCTCTGATGTGTTGCTTTTCCAAATAAAAGTGGATTAACTTTGGTCCCGTGTCTGTGTAGTGTAGCTGAAGTGTAGAGTTAATTGAGACATACAGATCCTTAAATTATCCCTGAAATCGTTCAAAGAGCGGCCTGTTCCGCTGCAGGCCGGGCATGAATATGTGAACTCCTGACCGCTCGCTGATCTGGGAGTTCATTGCCTTAAAGGCACAAACAGAAGTGCAGCGAGGTTGACAGAGATACTGCACACTCAGTTCAGCCTAAAATGTCTCCTGGAGAGGCCGATCTTTGCAGTGGTGGGTCTTGAAAAAGCGGCGACGCGCTGCATCTCTCGCGGGGCCATTTCCATAGGCTTAGTCATGTAGAAAAAGAGTAGGTGGTCAAGAATTAGCGCTGGCAGAGCTAACTCTTGTTCTTTTGCATTGCTAATGACGAGCGCTGTCTTCCACCTCACATCACCAGATGATTTCTTTTGAGAGCTCGGTGGCAGGCAGCCACACTTCGCCCGCAGATTCTTTTGACTCGTGCGTTGCACTTCGAAAACGGGCAAATGGAAACTCTGGCAGCTGCCTGACTTCCTCTCAAAAAGAAAAGGGTCCCTTAAATCTCAGCTGGTTCACAGACTCGGTTCAAATGTTTCGCATTTGGATCCGTTCCTATAGCTCTCGGGCCTATATTATTGAAGGGGGGAAAAAAAATCTGCTTAATATTCCTGCAAGAGAGTATGTGGAGTGCAAATTACTTAGTTGAGCTGCCTGCAGCTCCTGTAGACATGGAAAACTGCTTGGAATGGATGGAAGACCTGCTCGATTCGTATTAGTATTCCAGGGACTGAGGTGTTCCTTGTGGCACTGCTCGTGTCAGGGTGTGACATGTGTTTATCTGGTGACAAGTGAGCCCTGCACAACAAACAAGAAGTAGTGATGCACAGCCTGCAGGCTCCGACGTCTCCCAGAACTCGGGATGTGCAGGAACAGGACGCACAGGAACAACTGTATTCCCCTGGGAGCTCTAGACAGACTCGTATACCTTAATTTTACCATCCAATATTGTTTGGATTTGATTCTGAGAAAGTGTGGTTGCTGCTCTGAATGCTCAGATATATGGAGGGGAAGGGCTGGCTAGGGATCCAAAGCCTGTCCTAAGTAAATGGTAGGGTTTGTGTGGAAGAGGGATAACTTATAGGGACTTGAGAGCAGACCTGGTTTCATTTTTGTGAAGAACAAAGTTGAAGAAAATATTACAGCTCTGAGGCTGGAGAAAAAAAAACATGTTTTTCCTTGTTTCTCCCAAGAAATTATCAAGTAATGGCTGGATGTGTTCTGGGTATTTTTCTTTGGTTTGAGAAAAATCATAATTCTTTAAAAATCCAAAGCCCAACTCCCAGAACTTATGGGTCACTCTGAAGTTTTTTCAGCCATTAGCAGTGAAGTGAATAGATTTTAGTAATCCTATCTGCAAATGTGTTGTCTGAAAAACCCCCAAACTTAATACAGCTTGTTCCTGATTGGCTTCAGCGAGTTAAATATTTTTGTCCATGGTGTTTGTCCTAATCCTTTCTGGGTAACCTGCAGTTGGCTGGCAAAATAAAGGCTTGGGTTATCAGAGTGGCAGAATTTACTGAGCTTTAACCACTGTGAACTTCGTGTTGTTGCATCCAAAATGCGTCATGACTTGCTGAGAAGAGCTTGAAAATAGTACAGAGCAAGGTTTTGTCTGTAATTTTAGTAAACATGGACATTGAAGTGAGAGGTCTCTGGAGTGAAGGAAAACTTCCTTTAAAAACTTCCACTTGACACTTTTTTTTTTTTTTTTTTTTTGGTCAGGAGTCTTGAAATTTATTTTAAACTCCTGATTCATTGGGAACAGCTGACAAAGCTGAGCAGGCCTAGATCTGATCCTTGGAGAAGCTTTGGAGACCTTTTGGTCAGCAGAGCCATCCTGACAAGGAACATAAGGAGTACGCTGGCGTAGGTCTGGCATCGGGTGCAGAATCCACCTAGAAATCCTCCTTTTTTTTTTCTTTTTCTTTTTTTTTTTTTGTCCCTGGTGGTGTCAGACAGGTGGTGATTCAGCTTCCAAAACAAGCTGCTGCTGGTTTGCAATACAAGTAGAATGAATGTGGAACTGCTCCCCGCAGAAAGAAACATTTCTGGGAAGCAAGCTGGAGTGATTCCAAACCAGTGTCCCATGGAAGACAAGAAGCATTATAAAAAGAGGCTGAAGGCACAGTAGGGGAGAAGTGTCGTATCTTGACAAGTGCAGCCTGTGGGTGTTGAGCATGGGAGAGAGGTTAAATGACCCTTTCAGATCCTATGTGGTGTAATTCATCCTTTGGAGCTATTTATGTCCAATTATCTGTTGGCTGCCATCGGGGTAAATACGGTTTTGGTTTGTGTCGTGCAGACCCAGGGCTGTAACAGTAACCAAAAGGCTGCTTTTCTGTCTGGGTTTGTGGCTGAGTCACTATGGGATTTCTTACAGCACATGCATTTGTTCTATTAGAGTTGGCTTTTCTGAATCAGAATTTATGAGATCTCAAGCTTCAAGCCTCTCGTGTGTTGTCCCAACTTCATAAATGCTGAAGAAGTGGGAGTTAAGAACCCTGCTATTAAACCCAAAATAAACCACTTTCTACATACATTGAGCAAACTTCTGGCTTTCCTCGATTACCTAATGCGGGGAGAGAGCTGATGGTTTTGGCTCTGAGGTGAAAGTAAAACCTGCCCTGTTTTCAGAGTATTTATTTTGAAAAACTTGCACAGCTGAGTTTATGGAAGTTCTGTGTTTTCAGACCAAACTCAGCACCTTTCAGGAGCTCTTGAGTGCCCTTGTTTTCCTATTAGATGGTCTCTAAATAGAGCATTCATCTTCTCCCAGGAAATACTTGCCGGCTTGGGGTTTAATTAAAACCTGGATTTCAGTCACGACAAACTACAGGATGCCAGGAAACACTTTAAAATCTTCTCTGAACCTTGTGTCATGCTTAGCAAAGATTTTTACCTTTTTGTAAATAAATAGGGATGTGTTCAGTAAGGATCATTCTATAAATAAACAGAGGCATCCATCATCTGTTAAACTCTTACCTCAAAGCCGAAATTACTGTGGTCAAAAGAACTAAAAACTATTTGATGTTGGTTGCCTGAACTCCCTTCTTTTTTTTCAGGCAATGCATAAGTGCAGCACAAACACTTGTCAGGAGGGGCTTGTGTGTTGAGGTGGTGGGTGGGATGCAGCCAGGACAGCAGTGCTGTCTGAGAGTCTGCTGTGCCTGCAGAAGGTGAGGTGGCTTTTTTAGAGGAGACATTTGAAGATCAGCAGCACCAAGTTCCCCAAAGGTTTGCCAAGCCCTTCCCAGACTGAAGAGCAGTCCTGGAGGGCGTGGGTGTTTTGAATCTCTTTTTCAAAAGATGAATGCTTATGTGATAGACTGATAACCTAGAACCAGAATTAGGAGCTGGCCTCTGGATGCTGAAGAGGTGGCGTGTGGAAGGTGTACCGGGGAGAGGAAAGCACAAGGGGAGTGTGGATAAAGTGCTGGAGTTGGTGTTTCTCACCAAAATGCTGCAGTTGGCATATCTGCCCCGTGACCTGACACATCTTCTGTTTCTCTTCTCGCTTAACTCCCTGAAGAAAATGTAAACTATTATTTTGTTTTTCATCCAGTGCCCGTTTGTCCCATATCGGAGCATTTAAACAATCTGCTTTACTTCCCTTTTCTTCTCAGATGAAGCTCCAGAGATGCTGTCTGACCTAGTTTTAACTTCACATGGACTAAAATGGTTGAATTTTATATGCACTGGCAACTTTCCTTTTTGCTTAAATAAGGGGTAGGGATTCTATTCTTAATTAAATACACCACACTGGAGATTTATAGACACTTGGCATGACCTGGCAGGCAAACTGGATAATTCCTGATTGATCTAGTAGCAAGTATTCTTTTTATTTTAGTGCTTTCACATTTAGTTCATTAACAAACTAACAAAAGTTTAACAAACTAACAAAAGTTTAACAAACTAACTGACATATAATGGCACATTCACTGAACATGAAGGCTTTGGAGTGGCAAACTGGCTTGAGTAAGGCTGAAGTTACCCACATGAAAAGTGATTTTGCTATAATGGAAGTATAAATGCTTTATCCAGCAACATTTTTGTTTTGCAGATGGCTTATTCAATCAGTATATCAGTCAGCAAGAGTACAAGCCTCGCTGGGGGCAGATTATCCCCAAAAGCACCAAAGGTAAGGACATTTCTTAAGATAGAACTGGCAGTACGTGAGTTCTGTCTTGTTCCTTTGAGAATATTGAGCAAGAAAATGATGCTGATGCAAGAAAGGCTCCTCTAGGACAGGTTTTTCTAGGGAATGGTTTTTTCTGTGAAAAAGTTGCATTTGTCTGCAGAGTCAGTGAAATGCAGCCTGGTCTCTGGTTGAGGAAGGAAGACTGCAGGAATACTTGCAGTAACTTCAAGGACAGATCATCAGTTCAGTACCAAATCTCAGGATATAGGTTAAACATGAGAACAGTTATCTGTGTTACTGGATTTAATGAATGGAATTGACTCAAACTCAAAGCCAAGAGTGACAAATAAATACATTGTCTGAACAGGGCGTGTTTTGAATGAGATCTTTTGAAGTCTTTGTGTGTTATGTAGTAAATGTAAACTGCAGAATCTTTCTGCGTTGTTCTCAAGGCAGAAACCAGACTTGTAGCAGGATCCTTGACTACAGAGTACAAAACTCACTGTCACACAGCAAATGTAGGATCCAAGGTGACAACTGCCAAATGTGGAGCAGTGTCCCCAAACCCCTTGGGAGGGGTTATCAGGAATACAAGCAGGTTTCTCTTCCAACAGAACACGGGTTATCTTGCTAGTGTTGCTTCCCGTGGATGACACCTGTCCTGAAAGCTTAAGATACCTAAAGAGATTGGAAAGCAGCTTTAATGGGACAGTTGGGATTCCCTTATGTGTGAGGATAAGTGTTGCAAAGGCAGCTGTGCTGTGTCTCTCCATCACCTCCTTGCTCCCATCCCAGGGGTTCATCACCCTGCCAGTTGAGTGTCTGTTCTCACAGCTCAGCCCTCAGGTAACTCTCAGGTGGGGAGAGAGGGAAGAGAAGCCAAAGGCTGGCTGTGTCCTCACTGCTGGAGAGCTGGAGGGACGGCTCAGAGCTCTTTTGTGAGCACCTGTGTGGCTCCAGGAACTCTGGAGTTCCTTTCCAAGGTACTCAGAGTTACAGGAGAATATAAACTTTTGCTCTCTGTACTGTCAGTCACCAGATAATTCGTTATAAGACTTCTTACAGTTTTATAATGCACAGAAGAATATTACCTGGGAAGAGTGTTAAGCTAATGAAAACTTTAAGGTAATGCTTAAAGAAGGGTGAGTTACTAAGTTACTCTGCTTCTGTATTGAGGTTGTACCTTTCCTTGGTTTAAAAATCTCATAATGGAACACCCTCTCCTCCCTCTTTTTTGAAGGTGATGGGGAAGACAGTCGACCAGGGATGAGAGGTGGCCATCAGATGGTTATAGATGTGCAGACAGGTGAGTAGTTGTTACATTTCTTAATTAACTTATTTCTTTAATCCTCTGTTTTCCAGGTTTTGAGGTTTTTTTCAGGTTTTGAGGCAAAAAAAATTGCACTTTCTAATAGCTGGATTTAATACTCTTTCTCTCTGGAACTATATTCCAACTGCCTTTCCCACCCCTTCTTCCCTATTAATTCTCTGTTACGCCTTAGCCATTGCTTTGGCTTAACTAAGAAACCAAGAACAATTGTTTTTTATTTTTTGTCCCTCCTACCCTCTTAGAGCAGGAGCTCAAACAAGAAAAGAGAAATTAAGGATAATAATTTCCCTTGTCTGCTACAGGCTGTGCTCTTTGGAATAGAGCTCAAGCAATAGATCTGATGTGTTGAAACATTCTTTGTATTTTGGTTGGAGTGGCTTCTAATTTCCACAGTGTGCAAGAAACTCCTGTTAAATATAATTTGTTAGACTTTTTTTACAAAAAATGTTTCTTGTAGCAGTTTAAAGAATGGTTCAGCCTCTGCTTCAGAGAACCTGCAGAGAAAAGAAAGGGGGCTGTGTATCAGTAACAGTTCCAGTGATAGTTGTTCTCCATGACTTTATGTATCTTTGTCTTGCTTTAATTTAATCAGATTCCCGTGGCACGTCAGCCCTTGCTAAAATAAGGAAAGCATCTGCCTGAAACTTTGCTGTATGAGTGAGAGGATTGTTCTGGGGAAAGGAGAAACAAGATCAGGGTGTGATTAATGGAGAGGAATATAGGGTGGCATGGAGGGAGTTGGCAGAAAAGTGCCTGTGACTGTATCTGTTGTGGTCACACGGACGGGACCGGAGCATGTGACAGGGCAGCACCTTCAGGAGTAATTTGCTAAGTCATAGTGAACAAGCAAAAATGTAGCTGCAGTCTCTGGCTTGTGCTCAGAGTATAGTTACAGCTCTGGAGGAAGCACTCGAGTTATTTTGTGTATGAAAGCAAACTTTTTTTTTTTTTTGGTGGAAGAGGTTTGAGATTGATTAGAACAAAACATTGCTGGAGGATCGCTGGTGTTTCCCTACAGAGAGACTGGGAACGCTCCCTAGTGGCCTCGGGAATAAGTAGACAGTGAGTGTTTCACTAGAGCTTGGAAGTAACGTGATCCTTAACTTGGAAATGATAGTCCATCAGACCTTGTGAAAATAATATATCCCTGGTAGTGTGAGCCTTCCTTTCCATTGCTGTTGGTTTTCTTAAGCCCTTGTAAGATCTGCCTTGGACTTCACCTTTCACTCTGTTTTAATAAGGCAATAAAAACCATCTGTCTATATACATATATATATTTTTTTTCAATTGCACAAAAGTGGCTGGAGAGCACCCACAGGGGTGGAGTCCCAGTGTAGGAGAGCTGGATCTCCCCCTCTCATGCTGGCCCTTTCTTCCTGCAGCTCTGTCCAGTGGTGGTGGGATACCTTCCCAAAGTTTCTCTGTGGGCTGTTTGGGAAGTTGCTCTTAGTTTTGCATCCAGGTCCACTGAGGCTTGTACAAGCCAAAATGTTTTTTTGAGATTATAAGTATTGCCATTTAGTTTGGGTCATAACAGGCCAGGGGGAGTTCTTGGAGCTGTTATCCTTAAAACCAACCACTGGTGATTGCTGGAGTTTTCCTTTTGAATATAGGTAGTTTTTAATGAGCTGATGGGAATTGAGCCAGTTATGTCAGGATGTGTTTTACAGACTGGAGCTGTAAAGCTTCCTGGCTAACCTTGAGCAAATCCAGTGTTAATGGAAAAAGGAGCGGTGGTGTACTCTTTCCTTCAAAGACATCCTCCCTGCCTTACCCACGCACTTGCTGAGTTTGTGGTTTTTTTTTCCTCTTTGGCAACTGAAAAATCATCTCACTTTGCACTCCTTGTTAGAGAGGTGAGGTCCTTCTCAAAAACGAATGTTTTCTTCAACTTTAGTCTTTCGGAAATGAAGCGAAACCCCAAAATCATACTTCTAAGGAGAATCTGAAGTTTCATGTCACATAGAATACGTGCTGGAAGCAAATTTCCATCTCTGATGGCCAGACCTGCTGTAGCTATAACAAGTAGTTCTGTGTTTTGATTAACCTCAAGGAAATATTAACCAGTCATTGCTGACTACAAAAATATGCTTAATTTTAATTTGGTAAATAGCACTGAGCCTGCTGGATGCATGTGTTGGTGTTAGGATAGAGGATATGGATTGGGAAGCAACTGAGCTGGATCTTACATTCCTGATGATGCATTGAGTCACTGAGACTCTGTTTATAAGTTTCAGGTAGGACATAGTTTAACTTGGTCTAAGCTGCCTTTTAGCATGTTTTGTCTTCTTACATAAAAAATAAATTAAAAATGAAGAGTTACTGGTTCTCATAATGCCCTCCATGCTTTTAATTATATTAACACTCAAGACTGGAATGACTCTAGATGGCAGAATTAGGAAGTTGGGTTTGGTAGCCACATGCAGAAACATAAACTAGAGCTGAAACCACTGTTAGGTACTTGAAAGCTCTAGAATCTAAATGAAAGCAGAAGGCTTATGTTATTCCTGCTTTTTCCTGCAAGGTCTAGGTCTCATGGAGTTCTCCCTTTGGGAAGCTGGAGAGTTCTCTGTGCTTTTATACAGGGAAGGGGAGGTAATTGGGTAGTCACAACCCAGGTACATAAATTAAAACAAAAGTATCCTCCAAACAACCCCCAAACTACACAGGAACACAGTGGTGTGTGCTGAATGTCAGTCATGGAAGGCTGTTTATGCAGGCCCTGGTGAAATACTTGAGCAGCGAAACACAGGCTTGTGTGTGGAACTGTGTTCCCAGGGGCATTGAGCCCTAATGCAGTTTTGGATGAGGATGTTGGGATCTGGCATTGGTACTTTATTAACAGAACTTTGAGTCTGCCCTCCCAGGCCTCTTTATAGTTCAGATATGGCATGCATTTCAAAACTCCAGTGCTTATTCTGGAAGAAAGTGGGAATGAATAAGTGAATTGCCAAACTCAAGCTTTCAGGAATAACATCAGTATTTTAGAGCAATACATGTGCTGTGTTTTGGAGATTTGGGTTATAATTCCATAGATAAGGTGGAATTGATCTCCTCTGCCCTCATAGGACGGGCACAGTTTTGTGTGAATCACAGTGCAGTCCATAAAGATACACAACTTATTTTGGTAACAGAATTATAGACTATGTGGAAATCATCCTGTTTAAAACAATCTTGTGTTATATCCTGCTTTCTTCAACTTTCAGCTTTCAGTTCATTAAGCTGAAGTTTTCCAATGAACCTGTTGTAGAAACAACAGCAAAACAACCAGGATGATTTTCTTGGGTCTCTATTTCTCTTCTTTTTGGGAAGTGAAATAGTTTTTTGAGGGGAAAATATTAGTGGAATGGTGTTTATCGATTTGTTACCTCTGTTCACTCACTGAAGTGCGACTGCTCTAATTTTGTTTGTACGTTATTTTGCTTTTCCTTTTGCTGGAAGGAGTTCTGTTTTCCTCCTTTTGTTGGATGAGTGAGAACAAAGCTGTAGGTTGGGAAAACAGGGAGATCCAGAGCCCTGGGCCCAGCATGCCCATGGTATGTGTGGGCAGCACAGTGGAAATGACAAGGCTGGTTCAAAAGCAGCATGGAAAGATGAAAAAGATGAAGAGAGAGCAGCAGACATGAAGGATGCTGTTTTGCCTGAGGAAAACACTGTTATCCATAAGATATTTAAAGACAGGACTTGTGTACAAGATGAAGGGATCTCTGAAACAAAACACAGATGGCTTCTAAGCTCTGAAACACAAACAGCTGCTGAATCCTGGAGGTTACTCAACTTTGTGGTGCTTTCACATTTGAGAGGAAGACTCTATGCCTAGCCTGAAAAAAAACTTGGATCCAGCCAACATCTACGCTGAACTGTGGCTCAGAAACCGAGGGGTGTGATACCGCACAGAAATTTGGGTCTGGTTTTACATTTGTGCTCTAAGTGCCCCTCACAAAGTGGACAGTGCTGCTGGCACGTGACTGAATCTGTGGTTCTACATGGGGCAGTGATGTCTTTTCATAGAAGGCTTTTGAGATACCAGTGGTTTGTCCTTGTGGTGATGAAAACCAACCTCCTGCTGGGCTGTGTCAGCAGGAGCATGGCCAACAGGTTAAGGAGGGGGATGTTCCTCTCTTTAGTACTCAAGGCCACATCTGGAGTGTGCCTGTGCCCAGTTTGGGCTCTCTGGGACAATAAGGATTGTGTCAAACTGAGAGTCACTGAAGAGCCACCAAGGTGGTCAGGGCTGGAGCCTGTGATGTGTGAGGAGATGCTTTGGGAGCTGCTTTTGTGCAGCTGGTAGAAAAAAGGTTCGTGGGAGGGTCTCAGAGCTGTCTTCACGTAGCTGGTGGGGGCATGGAGGTGACCACACTCATTTTGGGGTGGGGGGGCAGAGGGATGGGACGAAGGGCAGGATGGGAAACTCCATATTTCAGATATTAGGAATAAAAAAAAATGTAACGAAGATAATCAGTCATTGTAGCAGATCTGAGACTGAAATATCTGTCTTTGGAGATACTCAGAGTTTAACTAAGTAATTCCCTGTGCAACCTGGTCCTGCTGTGAGAGGTTTGGGAGGTGACTGATGGATCAGATGACTTGCAGAGGTGTTGTAGGTCCATAATTCTTTCATATTTCATGGAGAACTGTTCTAGCAGACACATGGAGATACCATTTGACTAAAGCATGTAGTGAGATATGTGACCAGGATTGGAATGTATTCAGTGTGCCTGTGTATTAGAAGGTAAAACAGGGAGGCTCAGGCACACCAAGCAGCTTTTGTCAGCCTGGCCAGAGCAGTTTGCCATGTAACACCCTGGTCAGATGAGGAAGACTCACTTGTACCAAAATCCCACCCCGGATTTCATCACATGGGGAAGGTGGAGTTAATAGACAACTGTCTTGGAGAACATGAATGAACCTGGACTGAAGCTGCCCCAGGATATTTAGTATTTCACAGGGGTTAGAGAAGGATGGTTTACATACTTGTCTGAAAAATAAAAATTAATGAGAGATCGACAGGAAATATGTTGAATTTTGGGAACATGTGTCCTCTAATTTGAGGAGTGCCCTGGCACCCTTTAGTCATCCAGACAGTAAGGGAGGAGAAGAATTTAGATATTACAGAAACATTTTTGTCTGAGCAAGCAGTTTAGAAATATCCACAGAGCATATTTAATTCAAAGTGTTCAATTTGTATTCAGAAATAAATGCAGAGGAAATACGGTGAAAATGCTGGAGGAGAAATTTGACTTCCTAAATGTAGCTGGTGAAAGCTTTGGGTAAATATAATTGCTTTCATGTTTTTTCTTGTTGCCTTGCAGGTAGGTTTGAAAATTCTTCTCTGTCCCTGAAGCAGAATAGAGACTTGCTTTAATAAAGCAGCATCACTATTGCTGTATTACACATTGCTTGGATACAGAGGGAGAAATCCTTTCCTCCTTGAGTTCCCCAGTGCTGCCAGAGTAGGAATAGTTATATTGGTGTGAGATTCCTGGGCTCCCTTCTGGCTGCCCCACTCCTGTGTCTGGAGTTTGTGGTCTCTGCCCTCTTCTTTTGAGTATTTGCTGATATGTTGGTGAGGTGGGAATTGCATCCTGGGTCTGTCCTGGTTGGATCTCTGCGTACAAGGCGGAAAAATAACCCTCCCATAAAATCTGAATTAACAGGTAGAGCAGAAGGGTGATTCTGGTTGGGGAACATACTGAAGTTTGACTTTTAAAAAAATTGGAAATCGAAAAAAATTTCAAAACCAACCAACTAAAAACAATCTCTGAATAACACCAAACAACTAACTTTTTGCTTATAACATGGGAGAACCATTGCAAAATTTAGGAGAACTATGAAAAATTATTTTCTTGACGTAACCAGCAACAGTTGCATTTATGCATCAAAAAAATGCTCCTTTTCAGTACAGAAACTTCCTATAAAATATGTATATAGTTCTGCAGGAAGGCATAAAACCAAAAAATGGTAGTCATTGGGTCTAGATAGTGATGGAGCCTTTCTTTGGCGTGAGCTACAGTTTTCCATCATGATGGAAATGGAGCCTGGCACAGCGTTGGTGTCCCCTTGTGTTCCCAGTGTCACTCTGGGGATGCTCTCGGTGGCACCAGCTGGGTGGTTGTGCTCCTCCCTCAGTGTTCACGGGCCGTTTCGCTCTGTCAGCTTGGTGTAGGTAACTCTCAGAAGCTGAGTTTTCATCAGATTCATTCAGGTTTGCTATTAAATTTCATGTGAGCCAACAAAGCCTTTCCAGGCAGGCCTGACGTTTTGGCAAGGCCCCAGGAGGATATTTAGCCGGTGCCAAATCTTTTATTTTTCTCAGCTATCAATGAAGCTGTTGTGGTGATGTGGGTTTTGTGAGCTGTGAGAATTTATGTGCACAAAGGGACCTGCTCTTTGCAGGGAACACTGGGAGCCCTGAGTCCAGGAGGAAGGGTAATTAAAGTTAATGAACCAGGGTAACCTTTCCATGGTGATGACCACTATCCTGATGGTAGGTAAGGGTCAGGGACTGGTCCTGTTTTGTAATCCTGCTTCTAACTCTGCTGTTTAATTGGTGTTGGATCAAAAATTGGCCATTACCTCCATAATAGGAGTGGTTTGTGGATTTTAAAGGACTTTTTCAAAGCTCTACAGGTCTTGAGGGGCTTGTTCTTCTTGGACTTGGCTTTGTGTTATGTTTTAATGCAGTCCAAAAATGAAGTATTTTCAGCATTTGAGACTAGATAGTGATGTTTCTATAATGGGAGCAATTTAGTTATCTCTCTATGGCAGAACAGAGGCTTTTCTTAAATGCTTCCCCTGTTCAGAGGCTTCATCTGGTTTTATCAGTGAGTCTGAGAATCCTTTGGTCTTGCTGTGCATGGAGCAGTTGTGGGTTTGAGGTGACAGGCCTGAAACACTGACTTTAACTCTTCTACTTACTTGCTTTTGTGCCATCAGGTAAGTTCCTTTATGCAAGGCTTTTCCCTTCAAGAAGATTTCATAATTGAAGTAAATTTTTCTTTCTAAGAGAATGGACTAAAC
This sequence comes from Lepidothrix coronata, assembly GCF_001604755.1. Taxonomy (NCBI): domain Eukaryota; kingdom Metazoa; phylum Chordata; class Aves; order Passeriformes; family Pipridae; genus Lepidothrix; species Lepidothrix coronata. The sequence goes on from NW_016690200.1 coordinate 6,334,878, forward strand.
AGAAAAACTTTGTTGCTCCAATCTCAGAAGTCTTGCTGATGTATAAATCTTGCACCAGACAGGGTACAAGCTGAGATGTCATTGATAGACTAAGTGCACAGGATCCAAAATGTTAAATATTGTTCATTTGTCTGTCTGGAATTTTAATCAGAAGGCTGTGGGTTTGATTGCCTCTTATGTAAATGTAGAAATAGAAAATGACTCTGAGAACTGGCTGACTATCAATCTTAAAAACTTCCATTACTAAACCAAACCACATTTCTTTGTCTTGGTGACTGGTTCTGTTCAAAAAGGAGCAGTGTTTTAAGTAAAAATTGTTTTAAACTACTCTTCTGATAGTTTGTCTGTTTGTCACAGGTGTTTTGTAGGTATTGGCCTGTTTAGAGATGTTTTCTTCAAATAGCATTAACATGTCCTTCCTTTTTTTTGACAGAAACTGTTTATTTGTTTGGTGGCTGGGATGGAACTCAGGATCTGGCTGACTTCTGGGCATACAGTGTGAAGGAAAACCAGTGGACCTGCATATCCAGGGATACTGAGAAAGAGGTAAGTTCTGCAAACATCCATATTGTTAAAAATACATGAATTGTTGCCCAGGAAAGTCCCCCTTCTGAAGTGCTTGTGTTGAAGTGCAGCTGCAGTGAGAGCCACAGAGTTCAGACCTTCAAGTTCTGAAGACTTTTGAAATGCTTACATGGGGAAAATGTGAGCTGGCTGTGGCTTTGAAGTGTTAAAATTCCTGGAGGGGAAAGGTTTGTTTCTCAAAAGCAGAACGATCGGCCAAAAATCAGCTCAGCAAGTGGAACATGAGTTAAGTAATTTTATATGGCTGAACAACCAGACTTATCACAGAATCACAGGATGGTTTGGGTTGGAAGGGACTTTAAAAATCATCCAGTTCCAACCCTCCTGCCATGGGCAGGGACACCCCCCACTAGAAGGTTCCAAGAAGAACTTGGTAAGAAACCTCTCAGACCCAATGCTGGTGTTGAGCTTCAGAAACAAATTGTTTATTTTTTTAGCTTCTGTCAAAAATGAGTCGAAAAGGGACAACTAACGGATGGAATTCTAGAGAACAGGGGTAACTGCCAAAGGCTACACAACCCCAAGAGCTTTCGTGGAATTCATTTGGGCCATTTTCTTTGGCCCGTTTTGCTCAGTGTTTGACGTATGAGAACTGAAATGAATGTAGCTTGGGTTAGAGGAGGTAACAAAAAAAAGTCCAAGAGCTTTGGCTTCTAACAGTTCATTTTACTGTGCACTGTGAAATGTCCAAGTTTTGTGTGGTTATTGTGTCTTGAGTTCGTTACTTGTTTTGTCAGAGCATAACTTCAGGAGATTCTTGCAGCCTCTCCGTGAAGGTGTGGAAAGTTCGAGAATCCACCACTTTTTGAGAAATTCATGAGTTAATTTCTTCAAGTATTTGAAAAAAAAAGTATAAAAATGTCTCATTTCTCATTTGTGTTTTCCCAGTTTTTTGTCATGGCTAATTTTGTGAGCTTCCGTACGAGATTAAATAACTCTTTAATATTGTCCTTTTTTTCCCCCAGCAAAGGTTTTTAGAGGTTGCAGTCAAGTAGGACAAAGAGCTTGTGCTGAAAAAAAAAAATAAAAATCTCACAGTAAGGCACTTCCTGTTGCCTTCAAATCTGTTTTGTAACATCCTTTACAAAACGGGCAATAACAAAACTGAACATGATACTCTGATTTCTGTCATAACAGAGATGTGTGAAGGTAAAGTTTTTATATTTATGTACTGTTTAGTACATACATTTGTTGTGCTCAGGATGGAATGAAGTAGGCCCTTTCTGAAAAGGGGTTACTGTAATTTCTTCCTGCACAAACCAGTGTGGGTCAGTCTGGTGTTTAAGGGATTCATTTCCTTCCTTACTGGGATCCTGTTGCGTCAAGTTGAGTTTCTGTAAAAGTTAGAAGGCCTGGCTGGGATGGTTTCACCTCAGGTTCCTTGAGCCAGACTCTAGCAGGGCTGACACCAGGTTGGGAGGAAGGAGGGATACACAGAAGGAGGGTTGTGGAGGAGACACAGTAGAAGAGATGTGAGCTGATACAATGAAGAGGCTATAAAGGGATTTTGGAGGGGAAAAAAGTTACAGGGTGTAATGGAAGATCAGGAAACCCAAATGGAAGATGGGAAGGGTCTAGGAGTGAGAGGAAGGAAGACAGAGGAATTTTTAAAGAGTGGAGGATAGTTGAATGTATTGAGGATGTACATAAAAGAGAAAAGCGTGAAGCAATGTGGGTGGCTTTAGAAAGGGAATTCTATAAGGACTCTTTGTGACAAGCTTGAGACATGGGCCCGTGGAGTTCAACAAGGCCAAGTGCAAGGTCCTACACATGGACTGGGGCAATCTCAGGAACAAATAGAGGCTGAGCAGAGAATGGGTTAAGAGCAACTCTGAGAAGAACACCTTGGGAGGCGTGTTGGTGGAGGAGAAGCTCAACATGTCTCGGCTGTGTGCACTCACAGCCCAAAAAGCTCAGTCATATCCTGAGCTGCACCAAGGGAGGGGATTCTGCCCCTCTGCTCTGCCCTGGTGAGACCCCACCTGCAGAGCTGCCTCCAGCTCTGGGGGACCAACATCAGAAGCTGCTGGAGTGAGTCCAGAGGAGGCCACGGAGATGCTCCAAGGGCTGGACCCCCTCTGCTCTGGAGCCAGGCTGGGAGAGCTGGGGGTGTTCACCTGGAGAATAAAAGGCTCCAGGGAGACCTGAGAGTCCCTTCCAGGGCCTAAAGAGGCTCTGAGAGAGCCGGAGAGGGACTTGGGGCAAGGGCATGTAGTGACAGGACAAGGGGGAATGACTTTAAACTGAAAGAGAGTAGGTTTAGGAGGGGTATTGGGGAGAAATTCTTCCCTGTGAGGGTGGGGAGGCCCTGGCACAGGTTGCCCAGAGAAGCTGTGGCTGCTGCATCCCTGGACGTGTTCAAGGCCAGGTTGACCAGGGCTTGGAGCAACCTGGGAGAGTGGAAGGTGTCCCTGCCCGTGGCAGGGGGTTGCAGCTTAGATGACCTGTAAGGTCCTTCCAACCCAAACCGTTCCATGATTCTGTGATATGATCTGCAGTGTTGTTCAGAAGGAGAACTGCTGAGCCACAGTCCAGGGGTTTGGTGACCTACTGAGATACAGTACTTGGAAGCCAGCAGTGGGGTGCTTTGTCTTTTTTTTTTTTTTTTTTTTTTTTTTTTGTGTGTGTGGCTTTTTTTGGTGGTGGTGTTTTTTTTTTATTTCCCCCCCCCAAAAAAAAAATCTGGATAAAACCTGATTTAGAAATGAAAAGGTCAATCTCAAATGTTGAGGAGAAAATTCAAAAACTCCAGATGTTTCTCTAATAGGGACATAAACTGTTCACAAACAATTTGCAAAAAGGAAATGTCTGTTGACGTGGAATTTTAAAAAATATTCAGGGTAGATTCCAGTAGAGCTTAATATTGCTGTTTTGTTGTATTGTGCTGGTTCTGCTTCTGGCTCTTTTGTTCTAATTAATCAGTGACAGTGGTTAAATTAGGCATTCAATAATTAAGCTTGGGCAAGAACAGAATATGGTAAAAATTGCATCTTATCCAGTGTTATTGTGGGGATAATGCACAGGAATGCTTTTGGGATAAAGGTACCAGAGCTTCTGTTGCAATGCAACTGGAAAAGGTTGTGTGACTTTAGTGAACACTTTTGCTGCTGTTTTTCAAAGTTTGCCAGTGAGGTCTCTCTCTGTCACCTGTTGTTGCATTTGTCTTTTTTAACAGACCATCAAAGCTAATTTTCCATAACTCTTTTTCACAGAATCATTGAATAGTTTAGGTTGGAAAAGCCTCCGAAGGCCATCATCTCCAACTGTCAACCCAGCACTGCCAAGGCCACCACTAACCCACGTCCCCAAGTGCTGCATCCACACGGCTTTTAAATCCCTCCAGGAATGGGGACTCCACCCCTCCCCTGGGCAGCTGTGCCAGTGCTTGACAACCCTTTCAGTGAAGAATTTTTCCCTTATATCCTATCTAAACCTCTTCTGGCACAACTTGAGGCTGTTTACTCTTGTCCTGTCCCTTTTTCCCTGGCAGCAGAGCCTGACCCCCACCTGGCTCCCCCCTCCTGTCAGGGAGTTGCAGAGAGCAAGAAGGTCCCCTCTGAGCTTTCTTTTCTCCAGGCTGAGCCCTCCCAGCTCCCTCAGCCACTCCTCATCAGACTCATGCTCCAGACCTTCCTCAAGCCTGCATCCTTCCAGGGAGATGCTCCATGGAGCATCTCAGGACCTCTCAACTTACCCTCAACTTCTGTCTCCTCTGTGGCATCTGTGACAGCTCTCTGAATCAGTTGGCACGAGGCACAGCTAAAACATGTTTAGTTTGAGCCTTTAAAGGTTTTTACCCTGAACCAGGGGGAATGTTGTGACAAATGCTCTGAGGTTTATTAGAGGTTTTATATCAGCAGACCTTTTCAGGACTAGGAAATAAATAGTTTTGAAAAAAAACAACCTTGTCATTCCTTGGGCATTTTGATTCTAGGCCAGTGTCAGTTAATAGAGAAACTTAATGTGTGTGTTTTGGTGTCTAATATTTCTGGTTTCCAAGCAGCAACTTTCTCTTTTGAAGAGTAATTTAGTGAAATTCAGCACAGGAGGAGAGTTTTAAGTCTAGGAAAAACTTCCTTTGGTGTAAATTGATAATCATGTGGATTTTGAAATAGGATCAAAATGCTGAGGGATGTTGATGCCTCTGGAGATGAGATAAATGAGACTAAAGCAAGGATGATGTTGACATACTTTGGCACTGCCATTCTTGTACCTTGTTTTAGGATTTCCTGGAGACAAGAGATGAGGGATCTCCCTTCAAACAGTGTCACTGCATCAGCTGGTACCTTCTGTGGTGCTTATTTGTAAATACAGTACATTGACTCATCCTCATTCTGGCTTCTTCAGAGGGAAGATCCAGCTCACAAATCAGCTCTCTGAAGGACATGAAAATTGTGTCAATGGGTTAAATTCAGGTGACACTGTGTTTCTCTGAAAAACTTCTAAGTGTTTTCTTGCCAAAGGTAGAAGTGAAGGTCTTGTCATGGTTTAACTGCTTGAGAGGATAAATCTTTCCTCACAATGAAGGAAAGTGTAGGTCAACAAGTGCCTCCTGTTCAGTAGGTTCAAAATGTTCTAGAAAATGGGTGTATTGTGAGGTGACAGTTTGCAGTGAACACCAAGTGCTCTTCCAGGATGCTGCAAGTAAAAGCTGACAAGTGTAGAAAGATCTAATGGTGAGAGCCAGGGGGAAATTCAACTGCTATTGTATTTCCAGTTAAATTTTCTCCAATCTCTGCATGCATTTCTTTACATTTGCTGACATGGATGAATTTACCCAAAGCTTTCAGTGTCATATTACCACAGAAGTAAGAGTTTGTGACTGATCTGTTGGGTGTGATGCAGCAATACATGAGCTTATCTGTGTCAGGCTTTTACCCTGTGCTGTTTTAAGTGTAGGAATTGAACTAGTCTCAAATATTGACTTCTTCCCACAGATGGTGATACAGTTTGGAAGACACTTTAAGTAACTTGAAGGTTTTTTGTTTCAAATGTTGTGATGTTTACGGACTCGAGATCTAATACGCTGAGTGTGCCATGTCCTGCTGCTGAGCAGTTCCAGTTGTACAGATGCTCAGCTGAACGAGATGCCTGGTGCCACAAAAGCACATAGGGAGAAAGCAGCTGTCCCTGAAAGAAACTTGGATACTGCAGACATACCTCGGAGCCAACTTCCTAAATAGTGCAAATGCCTACAAAAGTAGGGACAAAGACGGCAGATGCTGAAGTGAACCAAGTGAAAAGTATCCCAGGCTGATCCTAAATATCGCAGGCTAATGGCTTATTTTCCTCCCTGCTTAGTAGCATAATGGTTTTAGAATGTTCTAAGCCAGTATTCTTTCAAGAGAATGTTAGAGAGAGACTTTCAGATATGCCTGACTGACGTCTCCAGTGATTTCTACTTAGGCAGCCTAAAGCAAAAACACCCCGTTGAGGGAGCAGCACCTCAGTTTTTTATTTACTTATTTTAGAATAAACTTTTTGGAAAGGTTTTCGGCTTTTAAAGATAACTTATGTGCTTATGCTACCTTATGTGCCTAAGGAGTTCTGTCCTCTTAACCCTAGTTTATTTGTGGGTTTGTGTTTTTTTTTTTTTTAACTTTGACATTTTTTTAGAGAAAAGATCATCCATATTTGAAAACAGCTCCAGGTCTTAAGTTATTCAGTTCCCTCACTTAGGTGCCTGTAGTTCTTGCTCCCAGCATGAAAAAAAGCCCAGAAAACCAGCCAAATTTCAGTTACTCCTCACACCAGGTGTTTGAACGAGTGGAGGTCCCTTTCCTCCACATGCTGATGTTGAAGTCACGCTCATGGAGAAAGGAGTATTAAATAAATGGATTATGCCTGGTGTTCTGGAGGTTGCACAACTCTGGCAGTCCCAGAACTTGTGTGTGCCAGTCTCCAGATTACATCTGAATTTCCAAGTCATCATAAAGCCTTCAGCTGCAAAGTAAAACTGCTTTTAGTCCTTGAAGTGAAGCGTCAGGCAGAGCTGATTTGTGGCATTTATGTCCCGATAAAAATCACCACTTCAGCTGCAGCTTATGATGAGTTTAATGCTCTGATCCTTGGTCTGGAATGGAACTTTATTTTACTTATGTGACTTTATTAGGACATTATTGCATCATCCTAATGCATATTGCAGTTCCCTGTAAATTGTAGATGAGGCAGTGTGCAGTCCTGCTCGGGTGGCTGTGGATCCATCTCAGGGAAGAGGACGTTATTCAAATGTTTGAAGTATTACAGAATTTTCAGGTGAAGATTTAGTGAAGAGGTTGATACTGGTACGGGGAATTCTGATTTATATCCTTTTGGCTTTTGAAGACACAGAAATATGCACCTATAAGATGAGCCAGCTGGAGTCCCTGGACCCCAGCATTTCACACTGAAGGGATGAAGAAAAAGGATTTGAAAGAAACAGGAGAATATGTGGAGGTAGAAGGTGGGAGGAAAGCTTATTGTCTTGCCAGCAAAGTGAAAGTGGCTTCACACACCAGTAGACTTCACCTTGGGAATAGTCTCTTATTTCAGCTACACTGAGAGAGACTTTTGTTACATTAACACTCCTCAAGCTGTTCAAATACTGAAATCCCTAAAGAAATATCAGTTACCCCAAGATGGTAACACAGGGGAAGCGGTCTCAAGTAGTAGCATTGACAAATCCTTCACTAAATTGTCTGCATAATTACATGCTTGAAAGTATAGTAAGTTTTCGTGGACCTTGCTACTGAAGCATTTCAGCCACTGGGTTTTGGAGCTAATTAGGGATTTGAGCTTTCTGGACTGTCTCGAGACTGGCAGAATGGATGGTGCATTGATGTGTTGAGTTCTCAGACCTACCTGAAAGAGCTTAGTGTGTTTAATAGGACTTAATCCTTGAATTTTCCAAGGCTTGTGTGTGATGGAGTTGTTATTCGTACATATTGATATGGTATTCAGGAACTGTTGGGCTCTAGGAGATTAAACAGCCACTTCTATGACTTTCTAACACCTTTGAGAGCAAACTACTCTCTGTCTTCGCTTTGTCACAAACATCTGAGAGCCTGTGGCACTCAGAAGATTTAGACTTAGACTTTAATGTTTGTCTATCACCAGCTTTTCAAGGACAATTAATTAAAAAAGAAACCCAGACAACTTCCAAAATTGTAGCCTTGCTGCACCCTGATCTTTGTGGCTAAACAGTTTATAAAGGACTAGTTAATTGTTATCAACCTGCTGGTCTATGAGTGGGACTGAGTCTCAGCATCTGTGGAAAAATCTCTCTTGGCTGGACCTTTGCTGGCCGTTGTTACTTGTAATGAGAGGACAGCGTGACCTTGTGGTTCATGCAAGAATGACCTCATTCAACATCCTGCAATTGTTAATGGGGTTAGTTAAACTGGGCACACGGGGGACGTTGTCCTGAGGGCCCATCTTGGAGCTGGTGAAACCTGTGTTTCTCTAGTGGGTGGTCATCTCTTAGATTTCATCAGTGTTGCTGAAAGCAAAGCTGAGCAGTTGATGTGGAGCAAACTGTGATTTACTTGATGAAATTTAAGACGTTATCATTTTTTTTTCACATTTCACCAGTGTTAGCAGTGCTTGGTTTGCAGGTAAATTGTCCCTTCTGTTAGATATAACACAGAATTTATGTCCTTCTGCTGCAAGGTTTCAGCTACTGCTCTTGTTTGCATTTGTAAGCTGAATCACTTAGACTGGATGACTTACTTTTGACTGTAAACTAAAGCCTAGACAAGACCTTCATACACATTCCTGTAGCCTTCTTCAAATAAATTAGAGTCACAGAATGGTTTGGATGGGAGGGACCTTAAAGATCACCTACTTCCACCCCTTGTCATAGGACAGGCACACCTTCCACTATCCCAGGTTGCTCCAAGCCCCATCCAACCTGGCCTTGAACACTTCCAGGGATGGGGCAGCCACAGCTTCTCTGGGCAACCTGTGCCAGGGCCTCACCACCCTCAGAGTGAAGAATTTCCTCCTAACATCTAATCTAATTGTCTCCCCTTTTAGGTTAAAGCCATTCCCCTTTGTCCTATCACTATCTCCTTGTGTAAAAAGTCTCCCTCCATATTTTTTATAACCTCCCTTTAAGTTCTGAAGGACCACAAATTATTTCACACTATTTGCATACTTGAAGCTCTGGGGGTTTTTTCCCCTTTCCACTTGCTTGTAAAGATGTCTTGGTTTACTGCAACATGAGATCCACGGTGTTATGCATTGCTGGAAGGTTTTGATGATGCCTTGGTGTGAGAGCAGAGGGCTCAGAAGGCCCAGGAATGTGACTCCCTGCACTGGCATCACCTGCCAGAGTTGTTTCTGCAGAGTAGGTGAACTTGTGCAGTGCAGCTGTCAAAGGAGAATGTTGGTGCTGTGGAAAGCTCAGTTCTGAGGACACACTTTGTCTTTAGAGGTGCCTTGATCAGGGCACATCAGAAGCCAAAAGATCATGTGCTCGTTCATTCCTTTATGAAAATACTCTGAAATGAGCTATTCCTGCAGGCAGGCTGGCAGGGAGGCTAAAAAATAACAATTTCATGGGAATAGAACATTAAGCATCTCTCCGTTTTCATAGCAATGTTCATGTGCTGTGCTGAGCCTGGGCCGTGATAAACCTGTGCTGATCCCTGAGGGATGGAGCAAACACTTGGAGTAAATTCTTACGTAGGACTGGAAGGGAAGGGCTCTCATGGGTCATCAAATCCACCGCTGTCATAAGGATCGTGTCGTATGATCTCTGAGCCTGATCATTTGACTTATAAGCTCATTGAACCGTCTTTCAAAAATAGAACATCAGGCCATTTATTTTTTTAATTCTAATTTAAGCAGGGAAGGTCTCTCCGTGGAAGGCTCAGCTCAAGGCCGCCAAGAATCAACAGTGAGAAATTAGGACTATCCCAAATGTGTGTGTGCTTTTATAGGGAGGAAGGAGGAAAAAAAAAAAAAGCTTCATCCTGTTTAATTTTTTGTTTCGTTTTGTTTTCCCACCTTACAGAGATGTGCACACAAAACTGTGTGCTAAAAGCTGCCTCTGACTTTAATCTGCTCCATCATGTCTGAGTCAGATGCCCAGAAAGGACTTTGCTGGTAAATCTATCCCGTGGCATCGCTGTAGGAGGGCACCCTTAAGCAGATTAGCCATAGCTCAAATACTGTGTCAACTGCCTGACCGAGGGTGGCTTCTCTGTCTTAGCTCTGGATAGACTTATTAATGGTTAATTATAACTTTTTTATATCCAAATCTAATATTTTCATTAAGACACTTAACTCTCTTGTGTGAGAAACTGTGTAAATCCATGGCTTTCCAGTGCTGGTCCTGGGGACTTTTAAGCATCGTGATTCTTAGACAGTTTCTGATGTATTTATTAGACTTCCCTAAATATTTATTGGCAGAACATAGTTTACATGTAACAGGTTGCCCAGAGAAGCTGTGGCTACCCCATCCCTGGAAGTGTTCAAGGCCAGGTTGGATGGGGCTTGGAGCAACCTGGGATAGTGGAAGGTGTCCCTGCCCATGGCAGAGGGTTGGAAGTGGATGATCTTTAAAGTCCCTTTCAACCCAAAAACATTCTAGGATTCTGTGATATTCTTGCCACTATTTATAAAGGTAACAGATATTCCAGCTTACTTTTAAGGCTGCTGTACCTGCTATAAATAATATTCCTTGAGAACATGCAAGTTCATAGAATCCTACAATGGGGGGAAAAGAAGTCCTTACAAAGTTCAAGAAATTATGTTGGTCAATTGTGACCATTAACATTTATCATAAAATCACAGAATGGTTTGGCTTAGAAGAGACCTTAAATATCACAAAGCTCCAACCCCCTGCCATGGGCAGGGATACCTTCCACTATCCCAGGTAGCTCCAAGCCCTTTCCAACCTGGCCTTGAACACCTCCAGGGATTATTTGCAGAATAATTGCATGAACAGAGTGTGCACTGTTCATGCTGTACACAGTATCCAGAATATATTTTTTGGAGCTAAACTTTCATCTTATTCTCCTGGGAACATTTGAGGTCCCAGTTCAGCTCTTTGCAGCATCTACCTCATGTGACATCCAAAGGTTTTTGATTCTGGTGCTGGAGCTGTCAGGTTTTGGACATCAAGTGACATCAGGTGGCACTGATTTCTGCCAGCATACAGAGCAGGAAGCTGGGATGTGCTATTTGTGGGAGGGTCTTGCCTGCCGAAGGAACCCTTAGAGAGGGGTCTCAGCCCTGCCACTTGTCAGTGCTGGACTACCCTGGACATCAGCATGGTTGGGATGCTCCTTTTGTGTGACTGAACATGCAGGACCCTCCTCCCTCTCCTGGCTTGGTGCTCCTGGCACGTGGTGGGTGATTTTGTGGGTGATAGGAACAATATATCAGCTTCTGCTCCTTCTTCATGCTGTGGGCTGATGGGCCATACAAATCCTCTATGCTACTTTAAAAACCCCAGTAGATAAAATGATTCTGTTATGTTTCTAGCACCCTTAGGTTATGAGAAACTTAAAATGCCTTCTGTGAGTAACTTGTATGTTGTGTATGGCTGCAGTTGTTTCCCTTGCTGAATTAAGTGCCCATCTAGAGCAAAGGAAGTCTTTGCTACAGCTCAGTTTAAACATTTTGGGAGAGCATTGGCTGAACACTGCCATTGATAAAGCACTAACAAGCTCTAATCTTAAAGCACATGGACTTGCATGAATACCAAGAATAATATGCATTTCCTTTCGTTTTCAAGATTGTGGGGAACTTTCCCTTTTTTTTTTTTTCTTTTTTTTTGGTGGGGGGTGGAGGATGATATGAATTATACTCTGAAACTAGGAAATGAGAGCAATTAATCTCTGCAGTTGTGTGTAGGCAGGAGGGACTATTTGTTGCATGACAGGCTGCTCTCAGGACTGGAAACAAAGTAGGTTGTTTGTGTCTTTTTATGTCCTCGTCCTAGTTTGCTTTAGGACAAGAGCATTTACCTCATGACGCTTATTTTTGAACTTTATACTGGAGGCAGTGTTCACATTCCACTCAGTCTTTTACAGGACCGAGAGCGGAGAATTAGTCAGCTGTTCTTTGTTTTTATTTCCCTGACTCTTGAACACGGTCCAGGCTTGCTCCTGAGGTTTTTCATCTGGATTGGTCTGAATAAAACAGATTTTTCTTGCAACTGAAAACCCTTTATTTGCAAAAGGTTATGATAACCAAAAGAAGCCAAGCTCCCCCAGTATTTGTTTGGGAGGGTGGGATGGGGAGTGGAACTGGTTCCCTGAGGTCATGTTCACATTAGAGGAGGTTCATAGGACATTTATTTAAAAACAAACCAAAAAAATAAAAGCTATCATGTTTGTGCCTTAGCAGAGCATGCCATGATGCTGTTGCTAAGATGATGCCTGCTGATTCTGGCATAAAGAGTGATTTGAGCAGCCCCTGCCCTAAGGAGCCGAGTCCCAATCCTTTCTCTCCTGTATAGGAACAAATCAATTATTCTAAGGAGGCAGTGTTGTCTCTTGCTGCTGTTGTGTTGCTTTTTGAAAACGTTTTGTAAGTTAGTCCTTAAGTGGGATAATTGCTTTCAGCATTTGCAAGTTAAATGAAGAAAGCTCTAATTAGATTTTATAAAGTGGCTTAGCATGTTGAGAAGGCTTTTCATAAAGTATACTGTGTATTCACTTGGCGTTGCACAATTGAATTTCGTGTAGCACTGACGAAACCTAAAAATCCTATTTGGCCCTGGGTGCTTAAAGGATTGAAAGCCTGTCTTAAGTACTCCTGGCTATACAGACTCTCTTCCTTTCCTCACCATCCCACCCTCATCAGGGCGTTTATCTGTGTTTTAGAGACCAGAGGAGTTGCGTCAAGACCAACCTGTTTGAGGAAGAGCATCAGAGCAGGGCATAAAGCTTGGGATTTTGTGGCACTTCCAAAGGGGGCCGTGGCACTTGCTGTTTAATCTGTTTTAGCTGTTATTGTGCTGTGCTGATTGTATGGTGAGGCTGGGTGGCACAGAGCCACTTTGTTCAGGTTAGTCCTGGCTCCGTGTGGGCACTTATTGAGTTCCCCAGAAACCCAGCAGTGCCTGTGCTCAGTAGTTTTTGGTATTGTTTGGTGTCCTGTAGGTTAGAAATGTGATATGCTAATGCTTTCCTGCTGCTATCCCAGCCTTGGCAGCAGCACAGGCACTGGCCAAGGCAGCCTAACACATTGCTTGCCACCTGAATAAGAACTTAGCCTAGTCACAAGCCTCTTTCACGTGTGGTTTCTGCAGTGTGTGTGTGTGTGCCAGGAGCTTCCTGATGAGAATTGGAAGGAGTCCCCCAAGCTGGTGTTTGTTCAGGTCCTTTGGGTACTGTTGCTGGATGTGGCTTTACTAGAGTCTGTTTTATTGAAGATGAGCTCTGGGAAGTAACATCTCTGCTACCTCAGTCAGTCAGGTCACAAAGCTTCATCTGCAAAAGTGTGGGTTCCACGTGTGAACAACTTTGAAAACAGTTTGAAGAAACCAGATCTAAAGAAAAGTACTTAATTATAGAATCATCAAATGGTTTGGGTTGGAAGGGACTCTAAAGATTATTGTGTTCCAACTCCCTGCCATGGACAGGGACACCTTCCACTAGACCAGGTTACTCAGAGCCCCATCCAACCTGCCCTTGGACACTTCCAGGGATGGGGCAGCCACAGCTTCTCTGGGCANATTTTTATAGAACCATAGAACAGTTTAGGTTCGAAGGGACCTTAAAGATGATCCAGTTCCAGCCCCCCTGCCATGGGCAGGGACACCTTCCACTAGACCAGGTTACTCAGAGCCCCATCCAACCTGCCCTTGGACACTTCCAGGGATGGGGCAGCCACAGCTTCTCTGGGCAATTGCCCAGTTGCTACGTTGTTTGAGTCCTGAGTTGGACTTTCACCAAAATACCCAAGTCATTGCAGTCTACTGCAGATAAATACCAACTAGTCAAAACTGTGATTTGCCTTCCACTCTGCTTGAGAAGACTCGGGTGTGTATAATGTTCTCTTGTGGTTACAAGCATGCAGGTAAAAATGTCTGTATTAGCTGCAAACATGTTTGGAAATGAGTATGTTTAGAGGAGTAACAAGTACAGTAGGTACTTTTTGTGTATCTGCAGGGTTTTTTTGGGTGATAAGGCCTGAATGTGAAGAAGGGTATAGAGATCTCTAGTAAGATCCACTCATCTTGGGACATCTGTGCATGGGTTGTCACCAGCCACCATCCTGGCAAGGGGGACAAAAGGTGGTTCTCCTGCTCTCTCCCTAGTTGATCTCTTCAGCTGTAGGTTAGAGTGAGTCATCTTTGTCACGGGCCATTCTTCTCACTTGTTGCTTTTAAAGGGTCACTCGTGGAATCAACAAACTTTCCCATTTGGATTTGGTGGGACACTCTGTCCATGACAAGTTGTGGCAGTGTGTTCTTCGTCCAGACAGGCTGCTCTTGTAACCACATGGAGCGACACGTCTTTGGATGGACATTCACAACCACCCACAGGCACTTGATTCACGCAACCACATGTGCCCTGAAGTGTTTTTAGTCATTTGCAGTGTCTCTGTAAATGGACTCTGTGTACCCCTTTGAAGTATGTTCGTACTACAAGGACTTCCATGGTCGAGTAGCTCTCAAGTGAACACAGATTTGGCCTTTCCCCTCTTCTGCCTCAAATGTCAAACCAACGTGTACCACTGTTGATGGACTTATTTACTCATACTGGTAAACCTGTAGGCTCAGTAGGAAACTTTTGACAGGTTCCATGTGATGTTGTGAGTGGTGTGCAGGCAGAACTTCAGTTTTCTTTGACAACAGATTTTGAATTGGATGAAGTTTTCTTTATTACAAGAGGTAGTTCACGCTATGGCAGGCTCTGTTCTTGAGTGAACTCGAGCTGATGAAGTTTGATGAAATGATCAATCTGAAAACCTTAATAGCTCTTTAAAAAGGGAGCTATTACTGTGTGAGATGTGGTGTGGATATAATTCAAGAAAGTAGGTATTTATCCTTGATTCTTCTCTCATTTTAGAGTAGTCTTAGGAAATTCTTTTGTTTGTATACTTGGTGTAGCAACTGTGTCGTTGTTGCCAATGGCTTGAAATGGGTATTGTGTGTGAAGTGTCTCAGCCTCATGTCTGTACTCAGACAAATTTGGGTTGATGATGCAGCTTTTCTTGGCAAGGCAGGTCTCAAATGGCTAAATTGGAGATTTATTCTTCAAACAGCCAAAGAATGCTATTTGAGCAAGTTTGGGAGAATTTACTTTAGTACAAAAAGGAGGTGAGGCAGTGGGGGGGATGATACTTAAATCATCTGGTTCAATTAAAAAACTGCAGTGACCTGACAGAGGGTCAGAAAGCACAGGTGGGTCTTCACATTTCACCTACAGGGCAGCTGTGCCAAGGCAAATATGTGCTGGCTGGCAGAGGGCTGGTGCCATATCCTTCAGTGTCCCAGCTTGCAGGGCTTGGGATGGACTTTGCATACTGGGGTGACCTATTTGTGAGTCAGGGGCAGCCTTGGTGAATACACAGATTGGTGCTTCTCATGCAGAGAAACTCCCCCGTGTGTTTGGAACAGGGTCCTCTGGAAGGTACTATTTTGTGTTTTCTAGTAACAAAGTAAATTATGTTGTTGCCTTCCCTATCATCTTCCATGTGACCAAAGGCAATGAATGAGCTTTTGCTGCATTTCAGGATTTTATGGTACTATTTCACTGCTATCAGTACTTTTTTCTTTTCAGAAAAGAAAATTATCTTAATTACCATGAAGTAACTAATCCTCAGAGCTGTAATCACTGCTGACATAATGCTTCATATTTACAAAATATGAACAATTCAGTTCACCTCTTCACTTTGTCTTTTGAGCTACTGTAAACAGTTTCCTGGAACCATTGTTTAATTGAGAAATTGAATTCTGTAAGATGAATAGTAAAGGCTTTTGACTGCAGAGATGTAATGCTTCCTTTCATGTTTTATCCAATTTAGTGATGCACGTTCCATCAGCATACTTTAAATTTCAGTAGAATTGTTGGAGTGAAAAGGTACAATTATGAAGATACATTTTTTTCATAAATCAGTAGTTGGGAGCACATGGAACAAATATTCTGCTGATTAATTGTTGTGGCTTTAAGTTTCCTAATAAATGGTGAATTGCTACATGTTTGCCTACTTGTATAATCTTTATTTTTTCTGTAGTTTTTAATAGATTATTTTTATAGAACCATAGAACAGTTTAAGTTTGAAGGGACCTTAAAGATGATCCAGTTCCAGCCCCCCTGCCATGGGCAGGGACACCTTCCACTATCCCGGGTTGCTCCAAGCCCTGGCCAACCTGACCTTGGACACTTCCAGGGATTCAGGGGCAGCCACAGCTTCTCTGGGCAACCTGTGCCAGGGCCTCACCACCCTCACAGGGAAGAATTTCTCCCCAATATGCAATTTAACCCTGCCCTCTGTCAGTTTGAAGCCATTCCCCCTTGTCCTGTCACTCCATCCCTTGTCCCAGGTCCCTCTCCAGCTCTCTTGGAGCCTCTTTAGGTCTTGGAAGAGACACTCATAGGTCTCCCTGGAGCCTTTTATTCTCCAGGTGAACACTCCTAGCTCTCCCAGCCTGGCTCCAGAGGAGAGGGTCTCCAGCCCTCAGAGCATCTCTGTGGCTTCCTCTGGACCCAACCCAATCAGGTCCATGTCCTTCCTATGCTGTTGGACCCCAGACCTGGAGGCAGCTCCGCAGGTGGGGTCTCACCAGGGCAGAGTAGAAGAGCAGAATCCGCTCCCTCTACCTGCTGATCACACCTTTTGGTCTTTCATACTTCAGTCCTCTGCACATCTTACCTTCCTTTGTCACTTCAAATCTTCCCCGTGTTCATGTTGGTTTCCAGACTCTCAGGTCAGCCAGCCTTGTTCTGGCATCCTCGTTTGTGAAGTGCCAAAATTATACAAACTAAGCCTAAATAAACTGTGGAACTGATCTGTACTCCTGATGCCATGTTTTTCTTTTGTCCGATATTTTGCAAGTAAGGCTCTGCACATCTTGATTTCTAGTATTTTTGAGTACCAGAATATCGCTCCTCGTGCTTCAAGATAAGTGTATGAAGGCCCTTAAAATTAGATTTGGGAGCAGAAAGGTCACTGCCCAGTACTGTGTATCATCATCATAATGTCATTGAATAAATCACTCCTTGATTTAACTTGAGCACTCCTGGGTGGATTAGCCCGTAATAATTTGCCAGGGGCATTCTCTGTGTTTCTCTTGAAGACCATGACTCAGGGCAGCTTTGCTTACCGTGGGAAACTTTCTTTTGGTTGGAGGCTGGAAGGGCCATATCTATTTGTGAAGGACAGGGAGTGCTTTTGTTACCTTCCCAGACCCATTATGGGATGTGATTGCTTGTGGGAGTGTCTGCTTATGATCTGTTAGAAAACAGCCTATTAATAAAACAGAGGCTCTTGTAATAGAGCACTTCTTAATCTTCTTCCTGTGTGGTTATTTATAGGCTGTGACATCTTAATTTGCCTCTCATGTGCATCAACTTCTGTTACTTTAAACGTTCAAGTAGCTTTCGCAGGCCTCTGAGAATCACTTCTGGAGGAAACTTTTCTAAGGAATCTGACAAAAAAGATCCAAGTCACAAGTCTGTTGTGACAAGTGCATTAAAGTTTTTGCTCGTGTCTTTCTAAATGACAAATAATGGGATGTCTTCTTATAGTTACTTATGTATTAATCCTGTCTTTGATTACAAGCAGATTTTCCTGAGTTCTAGTTGCTGATAATACGTATTTGCCCTCAGTGACCTCCCTGGAGCAATATTAAATCTACGCTTGCCTGATTTTTGTGGTCTTGTTCTCTCTTAGAGTGGTCCCAGTGCCAGATCTTGTCACAAGATGTGCATTGACATCCAGCGAAGGCAGATCTACACGCTGGGCCGTTACCTGGATTCCTCCGTGAGGAACAGCAAGTCCCTGAAAAGTGACTTCTATCGCTACGACATTGACACCAACACTTGGATGTTACTGAGCGAGGACACTGCAGCTGATGGAGGCCCCAAGCTGGTGTTTGATCATCAGGTCAGCCACACTCACACTCCTCCTGCAAGGTCTCGGTGCTGGAGAGTCAGTTTTGATCTGTGATTTAGAAAGTACTGTACCAGGTAACCCAGAGAAGGGGTGAGGAGGGTGTGACGTGCCCTCAGTTAAATTCTAATGGCATTGCTGTTTAATGCTGGTATTCTCATCAAACTGAGTCAGAAGAATCATAAAAACCTTTGCAAACAAATCAGTTTTATTAAGACACGTTTTATTAAAGCTCAAAGCACGATTCATCTGGTTTTAATCAGCCTCCTTGAGCTGGGTTTGCAGATCTGCCTTCTCGAGGCCATTGGGGAGCAACTTGGAAAGCTGTGCTTGGTACCTTTGGAATAATATTCCAAGCAGGCTGCTGGAATGAGGCCAGCACAAGAGCAGGATTCCTTCAAATTTGGTTATTCCTTCAAATTAAGTTATGTGCTTACTTTGTCACGATTGAAACACCTTAGAGGAGTGGCTGCTAATCCCTTAAAAAGCCACACCTGTCCACGTGTGCAGACTGGCAACTGCTTTACTTATGTTGTGCGTTCACTGGCTTTTGTCTACTGGAAAAAGGTATTTTGTTCTCAATTGATTTTGTTATAAAGCATTGCCAAGAAACAGCACATCAGGGCTCATTTTTAAGGCAGCCCAAGATGTGTTTTATTGGCGCTGGCTGTTTTGTAACCAAAGCTGTTGTTTGCCAGCACAATGTGCCTTTCTGCTGACACCGAAAATTAAAGATACGCCATGTCTGCAGAACAAAAGCCAATCAGTCTTTCTGTTCTATTAATAACGAGTACCAGTCTCCAGGTGTTGGGGAAGAGGCACAAGGAAATTGTCAGCTGGCAAGGCCACTCTGGGTACCTTGTTTGTCTCCTGAAATGGTTCCTTTTTTCCCTTTGCCGTCTCCTGTGTCCTCACTAAATTCTTTATCAATCTGCAGCTCTTCCTCTCCTCTCCCTCAGCACCTACTGCGATGGCAGTTTTTATTTAACCTTCAAAAATGTGCTGCACTAGAGGTGTTTTGTGTAGGCTTTGCTGAGTAGCATCTCTATCTTACTGTAATCTTGTCTGTTGGTTTGCTTCCCCCCCCCCTCTGCTGTTTTGTAATGCTCTGTCTGAAAAACATCACCTGGAGTCAGGGAGTTCGGTTTGATTTGTGCTGCAGTGCTTTTCTTGTGTGCCATAAACTCAAGTCAGGCTTGAGGGTAAAACATATTTCTGCTGCAGTCCCATCAGGAGTCTTTGGCTGGGTTTATGCCCCTTTGTGTTCAGGTAATGGGGGTAACAGTAAAAGTGTGCTGGGGATGGAATCAGAGTAACAAATCACAGGCTGATTTTTGCGTCGACCGAGTGGTGGGCAGTGAATTAGCAGGGATTTTGAATTTTTCCGTGGCACAGCCATTGCCAAAGGTGGTATTCTGTTAACTCTCTGGCTGTGGATCCTTGTGAAAGACTCTAAAATATTTTTCCCTGAAATCAGCAGCTAGAGATAAGTTTTCGTAGGTGATAAAGGGTACACTTATTTTTTTTTCCTTATTAAACAGCACATAGAAATTACATTTTAAATTAATTTTATGAGATTGATGCCTGACAACCATGCAGATGTGTGTTCTTCCCTGTTTGTTGGAGGCTCAGGAGATGTGCAGAGCGCTAACTTAGGTGTGGCTTGCAGAAAAGGAACGTTTAGTCTTAAATCTCAGAGTGTTGAAGTTTTCATGTGCTGGCTTAAAACTGCTTCTCTGGTCCTTGCAGATGTGTATGGATTCTGAAAAACACATGATCTACACCTTTGGAGGCCGAATCCTGACCTGCAATGGCAGTGTGGATGACAGCAGAGCCAGTGAGCCACAGTTCAGTGGGTTGTTTGCTTTCGACTGCCAATGCCAGACATGGAAACTTCTGCGAGAGGATTCCTGCAATGCTGGACCCGAGGATATCCAGTCCCGGATAGGACACTGTATGTTGTTCCATTCTGTAAGTATCCACGCCCTGCTTTGATTGATGATGCCTGACTTTTAAGGAGAACATCTGGTTTTGATTTTTCTTGCGAATTTGAAGCTCTTTAATCGCCTGAGGGGTGTGTTGTCTCACTCAGTTCTGTGTTCGTGGACATTCCGGTGCTGCTTTGGTAAGTGCAGGAGGTACTAATTCGAGTCTTGGGGCTTTCATGAGTTCAGCTGAGTAATATTTCAAGTAAGAAACGAGGTGAGTTTTAATGAGTTAATTTTAGTGGAATAATAGTAAATAGTCCCGAGGGCTATGGTTCAATTTGACTTAAAGAATTGTTCTTTTTAAGTTGGTAGAGCAATTTAGAAGCTTCTGGTCTAATAGATACTCTTACTGGAATGGGACTTAGTAGGTGTGCATCGAGTTGCACAGGCCTCACAGCCCATGGTGCTGAGCACTCAGCTGCAGTTTGTTGTCCTGAGCAGCTGTTGACAGCTGGGCACAGATGGAATAACGGGCACTTCATCCAGAGCCTGACGGAAAAGCAGAGGAGTTGGTGGGATGGGGTGTGTATAGCATTTTATTTAGTATTAGGCATTAAACTCCACCTTCCATTACCTTTCCAGCTGTGTTCATCAACCACATGTTTATTTAAGAGAAGAGAGTTAAAGAGGAGAATTCAGGAGACGAGAATTAAAATTAATGTTGTGACATTATTTACTGATACCACCAATTCAAAACCCACCAATTTGAAGAAATTACTGAATTTGTTTCTCTTTCCCTTTCCAATGAAAGATCAGAATTTTTAGAGTGAATACTGGGCTTTCAGAGCCTTCAATTTTATTTTGGTTTTGAATAGCTCTTTAAAATCTGATGAAAAACATATTGCAACACAAAATTCTGCACAGGCACCTGAGGATCTTTCCAGTGTGTGTCTGTGATAAATGTAAGAATACTGGTTTCTGTAAGCACAGGTCGTGGAAGTTTAAGTCCTTTTCTGTTTTCTCAACCATTTGAAAGAATAATAATCTGCCTCTTACAGACTTTCCACTTGGCAAACTTGAAAGAAGTAATAAACCTGTTATTCTTGGCTTTCTGCTTGCCATTTGCCTGTTGTGAACTTAGTAATGTGCTGGTACCTGGAGGGTTTCTCCTACAGTCTGTCTCTTGTTCCTGTCCTGTTTTTAACAGTGAAATTATGATCTGATGAGTTTTAGGCACAGGGACTGTTAATTCTTTAATGTTAAACTTGAAAGATGAACTGGTGTTTTAATGTTCTGGAGTTAAAGCTGGATGAGGCAGGGCTACAGTACTTACAGTGATTTTAAACTTAGAAGAAACATCTCTATTCTTCTTTGATTCATTAATTGCTGCCCCATCCCTGGAAGTGTCCAAGGCCAGGTTGGACAGGGCTTGGAGCAGCCTGGTGTGGTGGAAGGTGTCGCTGCCTATGGCAGAGGATTGGAACTGTATGATATTGAAGGTCCCTTCCAAGACAGACCATTCTGTGATTTTATGATTAATGGTCACAGTTGACCAACATAATTCCTTGAATTTTGTAAAGACTTTTTTATTTCCCTCCCCCCTTCATTCCAGAAAAATCGCTGCTTGTACGTGTTTGGTGGCCAGAGATCAAAGACTTACTTGAATGACTTCTTCAGCTATGATGTGGACAGTGACCACGTGGACATTATATCAGATGGCACGAAGAAAGATTCAGGGATGGGTAAGAGGAGATCTTCATGATCATTTCTTTCCATTGGTACAAATGAGAAATAAGTTGTGAAAAGGGAAATATTGTAGGAGAAATATATAGGTGAGAGGCCAGGTCCAGTGTCTTGTGGGATCAGGTTGGCATCCTTAACTAGCCCTCCATACCCAAGTAAACTCCACAGTATTTAGGTTAAACTTATGCCAGCTCTTCTGTCCTTTCTGTCATTTGACACTCACCACCTTCAGCTCAATACAAATAATTGATGCATGAAACCATATAGCACCTCAAAAGAAAAAAAAAACAAACCAAAACAAAGAGCAAAATAAGAATTAAAAAGACCTCTTTTGAAACTCTAGCAAAGACAAAAAAAAAAAATCCTGAAAAATTTTTTCTTTAAATCTGGAAAGGAGAAAGTAAATCTTTATTTTTCCGTTTTCGCTAAGTGAGAGATACCATAAAATCTGCTTGGTTTGAGATGCAGAAAGGCAGAGAGGATGCTCAGAGACAGAGAATTGGAGGGACAGAAGTTCTTTTGGCTGACAGGAGCTGACCAGAAAGATGAGACTAACCTGTTGTCCTGTTACATTTGTAACAAATATCAGGAAGTGCCAAAAAAAAAGGTAGGAGGAGGGAGCAAGGCTTCAGCTCTGTTTGGTTCATATAACACTGGAGCTGTATACCCCAGGCAGAGTTCTGTATGACAGAAATCTTTTAGAAACACCCAAAAGGCCTGTAACAGAGCCATAAAGAACTGATTTTATACCTTTTCTCCTCAAATGACAGAGAAAAATGTTCTTGTTTTTTCAAAAAGGATTTCTGCTTGTATAAACACATCATTTTCCTGTTACAAATACCCTGATTTTCATCATACAACTCAGAATTTGAAATTAGAGTCTCACTGTGTACTACCATGGGAGTATTTCTCAATATTATTTATATTCAGTCCTGATCTTGTTTTCTCTTCTCCCAGTTACCAAAATCCCAGGAACCTAATTTATCTTGAATTTAGGCTGCCTTCCTTCTTCTGATCAGGCTTCATTTTTAGCAAGTAATTTTGCTGAATGTTTGAAGTGAATTATTGATGGTTACGAGTTATTGTTTGCTTGTTAATCTAGTTATGCCAACAAGGGAGAAAAGTACCCAAGCTCTTATTCTCTGGAGTCATTTATTTACTTGAGTGCTTCCAAGAAGGAACCAGCTTGGATTGTTGACAGTCCTCTTTATTCAGGTGCCTGCGTGTTGCCTGATGCTGCTCCACACACACCCACGCACTGTTTGTTATCCTCAGAGCTTTTAAAGAATTGATTTTTTTTTTTCCAGGAAATTGCCAGCATTCTGCCATTTTGATCTTTTCAAACTACATTTCTTCGTAGCCAGAAGCCTTAAAACATGTGGCTTTAAGCTGACACCTGTGTCTGCTTCAGATTTTAAAAGATACTGAGCTTGTCTTAACAGCTGGAGAAGACACTGAGCTCTGCTTTTCAGAGTATATGAACTGCAAGGCTCAGCTGAGTAAGAGAGACTATAATTTTTAGCCCTCCTCCCCATTCCCACAGGCCCTGAAGTGGTGAATAGAAGACCTTTTTTTTTTTTTTTTTTTTTTGGTAAGAAAATGACTCATTGGACATAATTCACGAGTCGATCTCTCAGTTTACTGTTCTCCTGTGTGCAGGGAGTAAACAAACAGATCTGAACATTCCCATTGCTTTTGAAAGGAAATGCTGGAATAATTTGCATTTTAACAGGAAGGGAACAAAATGCTTGTTACGTTCAGACAGCAAATGTTGACAGCACTGTTTTCACCCGAAAAAAAGCAAGTCTTTATTGTGCTCTTGTTAGGTACTGATGCACCATTTTGATCTGTCTGAACAAAGTGATTCCCTGCCTGGTCGCTGTGAAGTTTTTAAGCTGCTCGGTGTGATGAGTCAAGTTGAGGATGCCTGACCTAAATGTTCCTATAAAGTCCCATGATTACATTTTGTTCCTGGCTCACATGTGGCATTCAGTTCTATTCTTAGTTGAGCTATTTTGATTTTTACCCTTTCTAAAAGAACCTAATTGTGCATTTGTTCGAGTATGTCTTGGAGTAGTGAGAAGATTTTATTAAAAGTGGTAAAACGTATCACTGAGGATTATCAGTAACACAGAGTTGTTGCAATGCTATAAAACTGTGGTGATGATGTGTTGGTTTTGCTGCTCTCATCTTCTGGGTGAGATATTTATGCTGTTTCTTTGCTTTTGTTTTTGCCTGTGATGTTGATCTTTCAAGCAGTTCTGTGTACTGCTGACATGTTTGAAAACAGTGGGTGATAAGTAGCAGTTAAAATTTCTTAACTTGGAGTAAAGGACATAATTTTAGCAAATTTAGACATGGAACTGTGATGATGTGTTGGATGTGAAGGAAGGTAGTAGTGGTGGAGACTGGAGGAAGTTTAGTACTGTTGGATAGAGCCTGTGGTTGGAGGAAAGGCAGTTTTATACTCTTAATCGCTTTAAAAAGCACATAAACAACACACAGCCAACAAAAAAAATCCCCACCAAGCCCCAAGAAGATATTCCAGAGTGTACCTCTGAAGTACAGAGAGGGTCTAGAGATGCCACCAGTCTCAGGTGTCTCCCCAGGGCTGGAATGACTATTTCTGACTCGCTTAATGCACAATCCATGACTAACCATGGACAGTCATTCCATGTCTAAGGAAGCTAATGGGAACACTGTGGTCAAGGTTCTTGTTATAATCCCCTCTGGCCCTGACTCAGGTGGTGTGTCAGAGCTCTTGGTCAGAGGGAGAATGTCCTTCTCCACAAGAATGCACATCACCTTTTATCCCTCGGCATCAAATAATGTCCAAAGTCAAATGTGAACAAGCCTTAAACCTTCTTGTGGCTCCTTGTAATGGTGGAACGGTTCTTTGGGCAATCTACAAGTAGTTTTTTAGCTAACAGTGAAGATCTTGCATGTTTTGCTGGGCAGGTGCTTGTTCCAGATACAGAACTGTGCACCTGAGGGATGGGGAATTTCATGGATAAGTACCACGGACAGAGGCGACACAGCTCAGCCCAGGAAAGCATGGTTAGAAACAAGGCAAAGTCAGAAAAACCTGAATCAAAATAGTACAGCAGCATGGCCAGGATCCAGCTCAGCCAAACAGCTGGAATGTTCTGTTTTGATCACCTGTTTGTGACACCTGACATGTTTTGCCTGTGCTCAGGCAAGATCTACCTTGCCGTGACCAGCACATCCCTGGCCACGGAAGCACTTTTGTTTTGTGAGGGACTGTGCCTGCTTTCATCTTGTGAGGTGCTTCTCAGTCCCAAAATCCTTTCCTCTGCCTGTGAAGGTGAGGAGGAGAGTGGAGAGTCCTCAAATCCCAAGGATGCCCTGCAGAGGTACCACAGCTCAGGGCTCCATTCAGATTTACTGACTGACCTATTTTTTTCCAAAAACTCAGAGCGAACTGAGCATTGGACATTGGATTGTTGCTTTGGCAACATGACAGCCAAACTGTTCGGATGGTCTCCTTAGCTGCTCCTTGGCAGGCTGCCAGCTGCAGTCTCATCAGGAAAAATCCAAGAGGATAATCATTATCTTGCTGTGTCAACAGCTGGCCTGTGTGCTGTCACTCAACACTGGAGTTCAGGGGAGGTGCTGCTTCCATCTTATAGGAATTACAAGGAATGCCATGGAGTAATTTGCAGACCTACCACTTTTTAAAAAATTAATCCATTGGGAAGCGCCAGGTTCTGGTGAACAGCAATATCCATGTGATGGAGCTTTTTCCCCAATTTTGTAATCACGAGGCATCACAAGGAGGGAGGTACTTGCGAGTCATTTGCAGTGGGATTGGCATCACATGTTCTGAGGGTTTCATAACTCAGGTGGCACTAAAAGGCTTCCTTTAATTACCCTTCATGACACAGTCTGTAGACTATAAACTTATATAATTTGTTTGCCATTACTGCATTTCAAAGCATGTTTAAAAACTTGCCGTAGTGTTCCCTCTGATGTGAGAGATGAGCTTTCCTTTCCAAAATTCTGTCTGGTGCCACGAGAATATCTGTGAAACCATTAGTTCCACTTTAGGTTGCTCAGAGAAGCTGTGGCTGCCTCATCCCTGGAAGTGTTCAAGGCCAGGTTGGACGGGACCTGGGCTAGTGGAAGGTGTTGCTGCCCATGGCAGGGGGTGGGAACTGGATGGTCTTTAAGATCCCTTCCAGCCCAAACCATCCTAGGATTCCATGAACTCCGATTTCCTGCTTTTCAAGCTCTGTCTCTGTGTAAAAGCTGTTTTCTTGCTTCAATACTGGCAGCAGCCAACGCTGTGCTAGAAACGACTGTGGTTGTTTGCACACAAGAGCCAAAAAATATTCATCTTTCTGAAATGATCACTGTGATCCAATAAATTCCTGTATGTAGGGACTGTGGTAGTGGGAACGTGGCTGTTGCACGATTAGGTGTCGCTTTCAGAGAAAAGCTTTTCCCATGTGTTATATTTAAATGGAAATTACATTGCACAGAGCTCCACAGCATCTCATGGAAGCTTGCTCAGGAATT
Organism: Lepidothrix coronata; assembly: GCF_001604755.1. Classification (NCBI taxonomy): domain Eukaryota; kingdom Metazoa; phylum Chordata; class Aves; order Passeriformes; family Pipridae; genus Lepidothrix; species Lepidothrix coronata. The sequence goes on from NW_016690200.1 coordinate 6,360,728, forward strand.
ATTGCTTGTTTATGTAACTGGCTGCAAACTCGAGGCCCGTGCGGCTGAATATTGTTCTCAGATATTGAGGCCATGAGCTTTTGATTTTTACTGTATAAAAATAAATTAAAATACTATAAGGATTCAGACTTCTTATTTTCAGTTAGTTACTGCCCTTCTACCCTGGGCTGGTTGATAAGATTAAAGGGGGAAAAAAAATATGCAGAGGCACAGGAAAAACATTTACCATCTACTAGACTTTTTGGGATTGTGTTTAGTGGTTTCTCTCTACAGCTTTTCCTCTTCAAAGTGATCTGTTGTCATAGGAGCCAAGTTAAAGTCATGTAAACACGGGCCAGTGTTCAAAACAGACCTTAGCCCTCAGTCACTGCCTTGTCCCTCGAGCTGGCTGCCCACAGCTGACCCCAGAGGTGCCCTGAAAGGTGTGGAATCAGTGCAGGTTTGCTCCAAATCTGATCTTACATCTCTGTGAAGAAGCAGAAGTGAGGGAACTCCCATGGAGCCATTCCTACCACTTTATTCACCCCTTGGATCTAATACATTGCAAACAGCAGGTCATGCAGGGCTCTGGTTCTCACCCCTTGTTGTTTAGGATTTTTTTCCTCCAAGTCCTAAAATGAAACCAAATGCATCGTAAGCAGTCAGTTACTGCCACTGTTGCAGGTTCATTTTTATAGGTTCAGTTTTGTTGGTTCAGTTAAATTCCCTTCCCAACGTACATTTTGTTACCTAAATATCCCAAGTATTTTTCCGAGGTTTCCAGCCCGTGTCCCTCTCTAATACTCCGACTGCATTTGTTTGAATTATATCCAGCATTTCCTGCCAGCCTGCTGCGCTTGCAGATGATGAACCTCTCTTACCCTCTAGTGGAAGTATTTCAGTCCTGAGGATTTTATGGAGCCCTTTTGCTCTTGTCAAGGATCAGACCTTCTTGGAAAACATCTTTTTCTGTTGGTTTTAAAACATCACAGCATCTCGTGCTCACTGTGTAGTATCTTGTCTTATTTTCTGTTTATCTTCAGGGACTTGTTTACCAAATTTTTGTTGTCTTGTGGGGTTTTTAATCATATTACATTGAACTTTCTAGTTTTTTCTTCCTCTGCAGAAGACTTGATGTCAACTTTTTCCAGCCTAAGGCACTGCTTAAATATGGTTTCTACACAGTTGCTTAGATAGGTCACAGAGTTTTATGTAAGTTGCTCCTTGTCTTAGGCCCTTAGTAACTGGAAGGTTTTATGTTTCTGCTATTTTTCTAGACATTCTGCATTTCTAACAGTCAAGAAGAGACTGAGGGAAGCCTGAGATTACTTGACTTGAATTGAGGTTTGATTGCAGTTGCTGCAGATGAATTCTGTTCTTAATATCAAGAGGGGAAAAAAAAACCAGCAGCGCTGAACTTTGGCAGCTATTCCCTCCTTCATTATTTAAATAATAATTTCGGCTTCAGGAAATCGAGCATAAACGAGATACAACATTCATTTATTTAACAACATTTCAGGAGGAGGGATGGGACTGCCAAAGACAAGTTTCAGATGCTTTTGGTATCAGTGGTAATAGAAGGACCGTCTTCCTCATGATTATAATAATTTTCATTTCAATGAGCTTGAGGTATTAATGCTCTGAGGGTTTGCATGGTTTGTATTTTTTTTTTTTTCTAGTATTCCCGGCATGGTCTCAAATGTTCAAAGCAGCAGATAGGGTTGCAAAGACATTTTCCATCTACATTAGCATTGCTGATCAAATTTAGATGGCTCTGCTGCCAGAAATGTCTCAAATAGGCCTTGAGTTGAATCCTTCTGGGTCAGCAATTTAGTCCCTGACTATGGCAGCAGCATATTACATGATACTTTTCAAAAATTGGCAATATTTACTCTATAATTGTCTTTTTATTCTCAATTTCCTTATGGGCTGACTTTCACTCCTCATTTCTTATTAAAAAGACATAATTATTAAATTACTGTCTTTGTGGTTTGCAGGTAAAACAAGGTGTGTAGTCATTGCTCCAGCCTTATTCCCTGATTTTTTTTCCCCTCTTCTCTGCCACCCATTTGCTTTTAAACAAGAATAATTTTCCTTTAAAACCCTGTGGCAAAATCTGAGGTCAAACTAGGCAGGTTTGTGAAACCACAAGGAAGGATTTTGTCGATGGGACACTGAGAATGAATTATCTGAATATATTCCAGTTTCTACTTAGTTTTACATAAGAATTAACCATTTTTAATTTTTTTAAAGAAATACTTGGGTTCTGTGGTGTGAACAAACGCTTCAGGAGAGCCTTAAATTGCAGAAAACCAAATTCTACCCAGAATTTCTTAATTAGTTTATTACTTCCCTGGCCTAGGAAATGAAAAGAGTGAGGTATGAGAATGAAACCTGTGATGGAATGGGCTTCCAAAATACCATTTTGTGTCTTCTGAAACAGCAATATTAAATGGTTTATTAGCCTAGGGCCCGTTTCCTAGGCCGTGGGTGCAGTTTAGTTTAATTGCAAGGAAGAATTTGCAAAATAGGAGAGTTCTGAGAATTTTTCATGCCAAAATCTTGACCGAAGGCCAGGAACCTTCACCAGCCTTTGTAAACTGACCCAGAAAGAGAAAGGAGACAAACAGGATCTGTAAACAAAGATCACGTGCCCTTCCCAAATACATTTTGGGAGGATGGTTGCCTAGGGAAACAGGAAATGGGGAATTATACAACAAACAAAAAGGACTGCCAAGCAAATTTGCTGACCTTTTTTCGGGGAATTGTGATGAAAACTGTTGGAATCCGCAGGATTTCACCATATCTCCAGATCCGAAGGTAGAACAGAAGAATAGTTTGGTAATTGCACCACAGTTATTTGGAAAATACAAAAGTCTTCCTTGGCATTTTCATCCTGGAGGAAGCAATGCAGGGCCATGAGCTGTGAGTTCCTCTTGAATTTTTTGGAGTTTCCCAGCTTTTGCAGTTAAGCTTTTTGGAATCAATGCTTCCTTTTATGGATGAGATAATAACAAAATAACTCCATTCGTATTTGCAAGGGTCATCTGGTCATTTAGCTCTGTTGTTTAGGCAGCTTAATCCTCATTTCTGAGCTATTTGTAGTCTCACAAATAGCTCTCTCCGTATCTTTCTCTACGAAACAGCAGCTCGCAGAATGTTTTGTTTCCTTCCACGAGTCACAGATAAGAAGGGAAGAAGAGAATTTGCACTGGACTTGGCTTTAGCAGGGAAGGATTCAGCCTCTGGATGATAATCTGCTGAGTTGCAGGGAGAGGGAAATGCGTTTGCCTGATGCTTGGATCCCTTCCCGAGTCCTCCATTATTTCTAGCGTGTAACCTTTATTTTCTTTTGTCAGTTCCAATGACAGGTTTCACTCAAAGGGCCACCATTGATCCGGAACTGAACGAAATCCACGTCTTGTCAGGGCTCAGTAAAGACAAGGAGAAGCGGGAAGAGAATGTAAGGAATTCATTCTGGATTTATGACATTGTGAGGAACAGCTGGTAAGTCATAAATTCTAACTTCTACACTGACTTTCTTTGGAAAGCAATCCTGTCTCCCAAGGAATTGTAACCTCTGTTGACCCTGGAATGATGATGTTGAAGACAACTAAGTTCCCCTGAGGCACCTCTTTTTCCCCATAGTCTTTAAATACGCCATGGCAATAATCTCCCAAATGAGAGAGAGAAACCATGTGAATTATTGGAGCCAGGTGGAGGGGACAAGGGGAAGTGAGCAGTTATAAAAGGCTTTTCCTGTAGGAAGTGCTCAAGGCCAGGATTCATCATCAGTGCAGCAAATTCAGTCCAATGTAAGTTGATAATACTGATGCAGTTGATAACTGGTACATGGTGCCAGTTATTAAAAACTAAGGAAAACTGGTGCATGTGAATGGTGATGGAGAAGTGTCCATGGCATATCCACTATTCTGAGAAAGATATCCTGGTCTGTTTGCTGTGTTCTGGTTTCCAGTGTCCCTTTTCAGAGCTGGCAGAGTTTTTGTATTCAAGGTCTCTTCTAATGTGGGGGTCAATCACTTTGAAAGGTGTGAATGTTGTTTTCTAAAAATGGATTTTCAGTTACAACTTAAGTCTGCTTGGAAATCAGTGATTGATTAAGTGATTACAGCTTTTCTGCAATCCATGGTCTAAAGCTCTGAGTCCAAGATGTTTTTCTCCATAATAAAAAATACTTCATGCTGACAATTCTGTGGGCAGATAATGTAACATCTAAAGATACTCCCAAAGCTCATGGCAGATAATTTTTTAGAATTTTTTCTTGGTTTTGGCTTATGCTTGAGGACTGTGTTCAGCCAAGGTGACCTCTGATTGTTGGATGGGTTTCTTTTGTAGAGCTAAGAGTGGGGATGGGATAATAGAGGACAACGTGTAGAGAAGTAAGAAAATCTTTGGTGTTATACACCATTTGTACCTTAAAGCCTTTCAGCAACTTTTCCTACTTCCTCTTAAGTCCTGCTAACCATTATTTACTGCTTTGTATTTCAGGTCATGTGTCTATAAGAATGACCAAGCAGCAAAAGAGAACCCAGGTAAAAGCCTCCAGGAAGAGGAGCCCTGCCCAAGGTTTGCCCATCAGCTGGTGTATGATGAGTTGCACAAGGTATGAGGGTCCAGATAAATACATGATTTTTTCAGTCTTACGGCTCTTAAGATGTAGTTGTTTCCTCAAAGGTGGTACAATGAATATAGGTTTTTTGTTTAGTGCTAATGTTTGGATTAATATGGTGAGTAACTTTCATTTAACTTCCCATATTTTGAAATAAAATGCTGAGCTTCTTTTTATGTCACTACGAAGCAGATACAAGAGCTGTTCTCACACTTCAAAACAAGTGAATCTTCATTATCTTCAGGGACTTAATCTTACAATCTGTTAGTGACTAAATGGTCTCAGTTACCAACATTTTTAGGAAAAATCTGAATGAACTAATCTCAGTTGAGAATCTTCTGTGCCAGAGGTGCCTGACTGGACCCTGCATGTCAGAAGCAACTGTCATTGTTTAGCACTATCAGACACATTCATAGACTTAAAAATAGACTTAAAAATTGGTTTTAGTGTACCTGACTGCTCAGTAAACTTAGGGTTTTGTGCATATTAACCAGTAAAGCACAAACCCACAGATTAGGTTCATAAATACATCAATCCATGAATTTAAATTACTGTGAGAAACTTACTGAACCTTTCATGGATATTTTCCAGTTAAACTCTTTCTAGAAATTCTTTTTAGTCTGAATTGAAGAACAGAAATATATTTTAGTCTTGCACTCCATAGGATGGCAATCAAATCTGGAAAACCCAACTAGCCCAAAACTTTGGGGATAAGGGAGATTTGAAGGAAGAATAGATGCAAATTCCATATGGAGAACTTGCATTGCTTTTTGACTTCACAGACTTGTAACACTGACTGTAAATTCTGCTCTGCCTTTACTTCTAATTGTAAGGTACCCTGAGACTGAGAGTAGTATTTTGTAAGTTACTCTGAAGGTTGCTAAATCATTGCAGTTGCCCAGCTTTATCTGACGAGCTGTTTGATGTGCTTGTTTTGAAGAGTCTTTATTTTTAGAAACCTCTGTTCCAATGACCTTTCTAAACTCCTCTGATATAAATAAGGAGAGCCTACAGCAGTGGGATGCAGAATACATTCTTTTGAGTGATTATTTTTAAAGCTGTGGGGAAAGGTAGCCTGTTGGACTTGTTAAACCTCAGTATTTGAAGATCCTTTGTAGCGTGTTTAATGTCAACAGTTCAGAGTCTGAAATTACCAAACGATGGGAAGAAAAATACAGTGAAGAAATAAACAGTCCTTTTTGTAACACTTCCACTCTTGTGGAAATTTGCCTCTCTCTGTAAGTCTAGTCTTGCATCTCAGAGACAGACAAGTCGAATTAAAGCTCTTTAGAATTTATGGGACATGTGGGGACGTTGATCATCTCCCAGGATTATGCTGGACTGGGCTTGCTGTCACTTTACTTTGAGCATCTTTAGGACTTCCCACTCACTTGGTTGGTGCTTAAGGATCTATCATGCTCATAGGTTTTTCCTAAAGAAAGAGTATGTGTGGGTTTGGGATGTTTGTTTATAAATACCTCAGGAATCTGCTAGAGGTAGGTTCTAACAGTGCAGCTTTTTTATTGTCTTCAAATGTAAGTGGCTTAAGAGAACTTTCTTCATCTCCTGAGGGAGAAGATGAGGCTGATAAAAAGATGGAGCAACTTGACTAAAAGGCAGAATTTCTCCCTCAAGAATAAACCTCTCCAAAGCTACTGACGTAGTGAATTGTCCTTGTTCAGTGCATGCACACAATCAATCACCTTTTTGATCTGCCTCTCATTTCCTTAGGTTCATTACTTATTTGGAGGGAATCCTGGTAAATCCTGCTCTCCCAAGATGAGATTAGATGATTTCTGGTCTCTGAAGCTCTGTCGACCTTCAAAGGAATACCTGCTAAGACACTGCAAATACCTCATCAGAAAGCACAGGTATAGAAACAAAGGTGGTTTGCAATTTTCTTTTCCAAATGTCTCCTTTTTTTTTTTTTTTTAAGTTGGTGAAACTTGGAATATCTTACACCATTTTGGCAAATGTCATTTTATTGGTTATATGGAGTAGATGATCTTCAAAGTCCCTTCCAACCCAAACCATGCTATGATGGTCTGCAGGTTTCTGGGTTATTTTTTAAAATTATTTTAATAAAACGCAGCAGGGCAGAACTAAACTACAAAATTAACTTCGTTCTGCTTTGACTGTGTTATTCTAAAACTAGAAAAATGTGGTGTGGGGGGAGTCATGGGGAATTTTTAGATTCCCTTTTCAGTCTGCTGCTCATCAACATGTGTTTTGGTGCTGTCACCTCCCAAGGAAATGGAGTATGTTTTGGAAACACTGTGCTAGGAGATAGTAACAGCTCACAAGGATGCTAATGAAGTCTGGGGGCTGGATGCCTTTGCACATCTGAGACTCAACTGTGGTGAGGTCATCAGAGTTTCTCATTCAGAAACTCCTGAAAGAGCTCACTTAGGCAGAATTCAACAAAGCAATGCTTCTTGCACTCTGCATTCTTCAGAGCTGCCTTATATTTGCTATTTAGGGCAACAGCTTTTCAAAATCAAGCTTAGGGTGTTGCCTTAGTCAAGAAATTGCAGCAGAAAACAGCCTTTCAAGACCCAGCAAATTATTTGAAGCCAATAAATAGCTCTCCCTGCATTCCTGGGGAGAATACTTTGTTATCAGGTTCTGCCAAGAGCTGAGAGGTCAGGTTTTCCTGATGGTATTTTACCTCTGAGGCTGCAAGAAAATTTCTGCACTCAACTCACAACCACTGTGCTGGATGGGGCCTTTTAAGATCAGCCACACAGTAGATGTGAATACCTACAAAAATTAATAAAGGCCTTGCCCAGTTATCTGGGAAGCTTATTAAACCCAGATGTGGTGGTATGGAAATGCAGCTGTGCAGCCTCCAGGGACAGCTCTGGAGTATTTGTTTTTACTTGCTTAAATTGCACTCAAAGGAAGTGTTGCTGTGTATTGTCTGGCAGAAATTTGGGGTTTATGCACCATGCTCCCTCATTTTTGGGTTCCCTGTGAGGGAGCCAAACCTGACCAGCCGAGGTGTGGTGGGTGCTTGGCTGGAGTTGCATCTTTAGCCAGGTTCAAAATTTGGGCTACACATGTCCACTGTGATATAAATAGCCAAGTAAATGACCCAAACAAAACAATAACAATATGAGAAGACGACAGTATGATGCTGCACTGGCTGGATAGGTAATAGAAGGGAAAAGATCATTTTAAACCTCATCCTTTTTAGGCTTATGCACCCAAACAATGCTGCAGGGTCATAGCTCTGCTCACTGAGGATGTTGAGCCCAGAATCATTTTCTCAGGGCTCTATTAACTTCTTCAGGGAATTCACAGAAGTTACAGTTTCTGTTTGTTGAAAGACAATGGGGAAATAATGGTGGTGGTGAACAGGATTTTTAGGTACCTGTGCTCTTCCCAGAGGTGGAATATAAATATCCCTGGGACTGAAGTGCTCAGGGCTTGCCTGTGTCTGAACTGTGCTACTCACACCTTACAAACCAAACAAACTTAAAATGTTTTATATATACACATCAAGAACTTGCTGTACGTATGCTTTTGAATATTTTCAGTAAGAGTGTGACTCCCTTACACTCCCCCCAAAAAAATCCTCCTCCACGTTTCAGTCTGTATTCCCGCAAATTACAGGCTGAGCTGCCACTAACGTGGTTTTCTTTGGAAATGCTGGTTTTGATAGATGGGTTTTGCTCTTTGTAGAACTGGTAGTACTTAGCCCTGAAGGAAGTGGCTGTGCTCAAGTTTTCTGTCTCTTCAGGTTTGAAGAAAAAGCTCAGACTGACCCTCTTAGTGCACTGAAGTACCTGCAGAATGACCTGTATGTGACTGTGGATCACTCGGACCCCGAGGAGACAAAAGAGGTAAGGGCTCAACAAATCCTTGTCTTAAAGAAGCTTAAACTGTTCTCAGTTAAAATTTTGAACCTCTTAAACCTCGTTTTTATTCAGTTTTCAAAAGCTCTACAGTGTCCAATGCTTTATCACATATTTCTCCCCACTGTGAAGTTCACTTTGCTTTAGAAACAGTCATTTACCTGCAGGTCCAGATAAAATAGCTTTTGTACTCCTAAGGGTGAAGAGTAGGCCTTTGTTTTAATTCCAGCATACTGATGTGTATTTTGGGAGCTTTAATTGAATTGTAAACTCTCTGAAATGTCACAAGTCTATAGTTGGTTGTGTGGTAGAAAATGAGTAGAAACTTATTCATGCTGCCTTTTGGCTTGTCAATATTCAGCAGCTCCTGGGAGGGGAAAAGAGGTTTTTCCTGAGGTGATCAGTGTTTCTGGAAGTAATTTGTATATATACATTGCTTGCTACCCTTAAAATCTTATTTCCTCTGCCTTTTGAATATTATCCAGTAGGCATGTTTTTTTATTTATTCCAGGAATTTGTTCCCATTTCCTGTTTTGATTCCAGCACCGCAGTACGTGTCACTTTACAAAACGGATTAAAGAAACAGTGAGAAGTGACACATAAAGTGGTTGATTTGATTTCATCACTCATTTCCATATGGAAAGATGTGCATTCAGCTCCCGTGGGGGAGATGGGGAAAACTCCATGGTTCTTACTGTCTTCTTGCCTTAGTGACTTTGGAAGTCATTCAGCAGCTCCTTTTATAAAATCGTGATAGGAGAATGGGCATTTCTACTCCATGCTGAGTCCCTGGATTAGATCACTTAATCTGGTGGTTTTAAGCTGCTACTTTAGATAAAAAAAAGATTATACAGACACTGAAAGCTTTTGGGGGAGAGTATTCTGCTTGTGTGTGCACAGTATAGAATTGTAGGGTTAGAGTTATGAAAAAAATGTGTACTCTTACCAGGATCTTGGAACTGGTCACATTTGTCATAAATTCTGGTCAACCTTTCTAAACATCTGATCCAATATGTCTGCGTGTTCTGTTACATGGTTTCTCATTTTAATTGTCCCATATCAAGTTGTTTGACATCCTTTCTAGTCATTTCTAGCATGGGAAAGACAACGGATGATTGTGCTGTTCTTAGGGTAGAAAAAGGAGATATTTTTATTTTTCCCCAGTTATTCACTGTCTTGTACCAGTGTAGCAGCACTTTCATGGAATCCTTTGGGTTGGAAAAGCTCTCTAAGATCAAGTCCAGCCATTAGCTCAGCACCATTAGCCAAGGCCACCACTAAACCATGTCCTCAAGTACCACATTTACACGTCCCTTAAATCCCTCCAGGGATGGGGGCTCCACCACTGCCCTGGGCAGCTGCACCAATGCTTCACAACCCTTTTGGTGACCTTTTTCCTCATATCCAATCTTAACTTGAGGCCATTTCCTCTTGTCCTGGTGCTTATTACTTGAGAGAAGAGACCAACCCCCACCTGGCTCCACCCTCCTTTCAGAGAGTTGTAGGAAGCCAGAAGGTCCCTCCTGAGCCTCCTTTCCTCCAGGCTGAGCCCCCCCAGCTCCCTCAGCTGCTCATCAGACTTGTGCTCCAAACTCTTTCCCAGCTCTGTTCCCTTCTCTGGACATGCTCCAGCCCCTCAATTGTCTTTCTTATTGTGAGGGGCCCAGAACTGGACACAGGATTCGAGGTTTCTTCTTCCTTTTTGAACCTGTACTAACCCATAGTGTACAAATTCCCATTCTGATGCTCTTTTCTCTCCTTCTGCTCCCTCCCACTCCTGTAAGACCCTGTCCTGTGTTCTCTGATCTCTCCCTTTTTCTCCATGTCACTCCTGTGTGCTGGTGGCCTGTCTCTCTTCGGCCAGTTACTCCTGAAGAGATCTTGCACCTCATGGCTGGCTGAACCTTTTTATTCCCTGAAAGAAAAACCTCTGTGGTGTGATCAGCAAGCTGCTCTCCTCATTGCCTGCTGCCTCTTGTCACCCACAGACCGAAGGAGCTGCCGTAGACGCTGCACATTGGGCACAGGAAAGCCTTTTAATATTCTACATTTCACTTTCCCAGTTCAGTGCATAGTGTTCAACTTGTCCAGCTTGTAAGAATGAGGAATTTACCTGCCTGCATGGGCTCCTCGGAGATTTTGGGGGAATCTAACACCTTTATCTTACAAGGTAGAAATAGAATAAAAATGTTTGAAAAAGATTTCAGAGAGCACACTGGTGTTCTGGACATCAGTGATCCAGCATGTGAGCTTAGATAGCTCAGTCCAGCTGAGTGAATATATTGTGGATTCTTTTCTCTGCAGGCCCGATGTCTGATCCAGACAAAATCCAATAGCTTCTGTCTGTCGTGCTGGTCCGTCGGATCAACACAAACCATTCAGCAGAATTAAAACTTCCATTCCAGTGACCTCCAAAAATCATTTAACTGGTTTTGGGACAATTTTTTTTTTTTTTTTTTTTTGGGTTTTTTTTTTTTTTTTTTTTTTTAATTATTAATTGTGCTGGTCATAAAGGTTTTACTTCCAAAGCTTTTTTACCCTGGAACAGATCTGGCAGGGCTGTGGCCCTGAGCCAGCTGCTGGGCTGGTACTGACTGGATGTATTTCCAGTTGACGTCAATTTACCTTCCGGTTATCACATCGAGTTGGCTTTTTGCTCTGGCATTGCATCTTCAAACAGCTCTCTTGTGCTTTCCAGAGGACTGACGCAGGCTTTTTGGATTCCATATCGAATTTCAAGCACCAGTTTGATTGTATCTCTCAGCCCAGACACCTCCATGCTCTGCCTTTATTTGTAGTTGAGGTTGTCTTTTAATATTGAAGGTGATTGACGTGCTCCGTGCTGGCTGCAGCCATGGAAGGCTGTAAGGATTCTTACTGTGGCAAATAGGGAAGCAATTCCTGCCTGTTTTCCCTCTTCCTTGGGCATCTGTTAAATCTGGGAAGGACCAAGGTGAACAGTTTTATCCCCAACCCTGTGCAATAGTTCTCCTGGAGACCAGACCTTCATGTTTTCTGGACTGAGGTGTGGGTGGTGTTATATACCATTACAAACAGAATTTCCCCTTGCGGTGAGGTTTGCTTGCTTTGTAATAGAAGTAATTCCTTCTAACTTAGTTAGACAAGTCTGTTCAGCTGTTTGGAGTTTGATGCCAAGGAAAACAAACAGACTGTTCTTGAAACTTACTTTGGCGTTAGTAACCAATTTTGTTTAAAGTAGCATGAATGATTGATGGTAGGAACATACCCCCAGATTTTCATTCCATTGCTGTGAATTTTAGGGATGCTAATAGGATTATATTTTTATTTCACTTTTTTTATTATTCTAAAGTGAAGTAGATGCCTGCAAGTAACAAGTATTGCAAGGGTGCCTGTTTTAGTAGCCACAGGCTGTGTGCCAGCAACTCTACCCATAAATGCAGATCCAGTTCTCTTTAATTTGATTCTGCTTGGAATCACCTAAAATCCCTTTAGTCAGTTCAGGGTTTCCTGATCAGTAGATCTTTTTCACTGACTGTGGATTAATACCCCTGACACTGTGTGTAAAGGAGGGTAGATCCCCAGAGCATGTGGAATTTTGTCCGTGATTTAAGAGATTAAAGTTCTATAAAAGTGTCATTTGTTGGTGTAAAAATTTCTGGTGGCATGGGTGTTCTCCTCTTTCTCACACAGATTTTGATGATAGTTACAGCTGTAGGCTTTTAAAGAGAAAAGGATTGTCAAAATAAAAATTGAGTTGAATTCCAAGTTGTGTACTTCAGGAAAAATGGGTGCTATTAAAGCACAGAAACATCAGTAGGTCATGTACCAAGCTAAAATGTTCCTTGAACACTGCAGGAATCATACCCAGAACTTTGCTGCTCTTAAATGGGCTACAGTAGAAATCAAGATGATGCAAAAAAATGTCCAGTGCTTTCCAAGTAAAGGGGATCAAGATGGTTTTGTACACGGAGATTCAGCGACTTGACGAAGCTCAATCCCACGACTGTTGTAAAACAGATACCAAGCACAAGGAAAACTTGCAGAATGTTTTTCTTGGAGCATGGTAGGAGAAAGAGCAAGGACCTGGAGGCCAATTTGAGGCCTGACTTGCTTGTAGACCCAGGCTGGAGGCCCCTATTCAAGGCTGCTTCATACTTTCCATTCTTAAAACCTTGTCTTTAATAAATTTGACAGATAAAGCCAGCGGGGCCCGAAAGTATTGTTTGAGTCTGCATTAGACTGATATTTCTGGGAAAATTCAAGCCCAAATGGGAAAAATAGTTCTAAGAAGGAGCTAAGAAAAGCCTGTTTCTCTTCTTCGTGTCCTGCTGTGATTCTTTGTAAAGCCTCAGAGCCTGAGTGCTGCAGGAGCAGAGGCTTTGGAGCCAAGGAGCCTTTAGAAAAACAGTGTTCAGCCTTCCCAATTTCAGCAACGGCTCCATCCTCAAAGAGTTTGAGCCTCTCTTTGCTTCTTTGAGCCTGTGCTGAGAGTCACCAGCCCCAGAGAATTGGGCAAAGCTGAGGAACTGGTTTGCACTGTGATCTGAGTGCTCACATTATGGAGGAGGAGGAGGAATTATGTCTGATTCAAACAACCTACCAGGTATCCCAAACAGGAGTTACTCATTCCCCCTTAACCATTTCATGTCTCCAGAGGCAGAGGTGTGCAGCAAATATACAAAAATAGATATAACTAATACAGCCTTATTTTAGTTCCTTGTTTTTCTCCAAGGAACCCCTGCTCAGTTCAGAAGGTGGGTTGGATCTCAGAGAGAAGTTAATTGTATAACAAAGGAAACTTGTCTTTTGAGTGCAGGCTTTATTTGGAATGGATGAAGCCACTGAGCCAGAGGGGTTGTCAGAAGAAAATGGGTGGTGTGTGATTAAAGCAGTTGGATGCTTCTGCTGGATAATTGAATTCTGGTCTTGCCTCTGTAGCAGAGCTGCCATGTGATGTTAAGCAAATTGTTTTTCCTAGATGGTCATTAATTGAGTGTTTCATTCTGGTGCCTGATGGGAGAGATCTCAGGTGTGACTTGCTTGAGGGCTTTGCTTTTTCTGTGAATTCAGAAGTTGTTGCATAACATTATTTTGAAAAATCAGTTTCTGTTAGTTTCAAAGAGGGAACCCAAAATTATTCAGAATTTAAAGTGCTGTCTGTTACAATAACAATTAAGAAAACTGAAGGAGTGGTCTTGAGTAAGCAGTAACTATCCTATGCATTGGGAAAAAAGGTATCCTTTGGGAGAACATCATAGGGTTAAGCTGGGATCTTAATGCAAATGCAGAGTGAACCAACTTAGGCTCAGCACTGTCTGTAACTGATGTTCTTAAATCACGTGCTTGACTTTTCTATCAGAAAGTGCTTTTTAAATGCGAGCTGATACATAAACTTAACTTCAAACCAAACAAACAAACAACCTCAAGGTTAACTGAAGTGCAGTGTCATCAGTGCAGAAGGAAACAAGATTCTTCTTTCCAGCTTTAAGGGGAAGAAACTCGTAGCCATGAAAATCCATCCTTCCTGGTGCAGATGAGGCTGGAATACTTGGCATAAGGTCTTTTCAGTGGATTTTTAGTCTCAGTTCAGTGAATTACAAGTTGGATCCTGGTTATATGGTCTCTTAGTTGGGCACCTGAGCTCCAGCCTTGGAGTGTGGCTTTCTGCTCCCAGTGGGAAGGCTGCTGGCATTGCTATGGGAGGAAAGGAAACCTCTGGAATTATGTGGCATCTGCCTTGGCAGCATGCCCCTGAGGCAATTGTGTGGGAGGGAAGGGTGGCCAGGATGTGGCATTTGCTCTCAGAAGCAGCATGGATTTAGCCACGGGTTTTATTGGAACTTTTAGAGCTATTTCTGCTGGGCAGCTGTTTGAGGATGTTGCTGACTGGAAGCCAAGCAGCTCTGGGAAATTAAGCTTGCAGGAAAATACACGTGGAGCGTTGCAGTCACTCGTGATTTGGGATAACCAGGCCTCACACTCAAGAGGGAGCTTAATCACCCTCTCTCCCCTCTTCTGGAGTTTGTCAATCCTGTACCTTTCTAACCTCTTCTTACACCTTCCCAGGACACCCTCTCCAAAAGATGTAAACTTACTCCAGCACAGCGCAGTCCTTATTTTAGACTGGTTTTGCCCTTGATGCCACGTCGCAATTGATCTTGCTGAAATGTTTTTGTAGCTTCTTACACTTAGGTGTAGATTTACTTCTTGTAGCAGCTTTCTGCATTTGTGACTTTTGGCAGATTCCTCCTTGGTCATTGTTCTGTCATCTTCTGCAGCGCTGACTCCTTTGAACTTTCTTCCTAGAACTTGGTTTTGAGACCACTAAATCTTTTTTTTAGCGCTTTCCTCCTATGTTTCTAATTGATATAGGGCATCCCAAAGTGGGTGCCTTGTTGTAGAGGAGACTTACAAGCCTTGATAACAGCAGGAATACTTGATTTATTTGAAGATCCTGCTCCTTCTTTGTGCACTTTCTATGCATTTGCCAGTTTTACAGTAGGATGATAATTGATCTCTTATAACTCCTAGGTGCATTTTCACAGAGCCTCTGCACCTGTTTTGTATCACTGATTTTTCCTGTTGGTGTTGATTTGCACTTGGCCCTAATGAAACACACCTTGATCCATCATTTTAAACTGGATTTAGTGGAAAAACAGTAGGAAGGCTGTCTGCTCCATGCTGTCAGTCTGTCTGAGAGTGGTCTAAGGGCTGTGGGCTCAGTGATCCTGCCCTGTCCTGCCAAGCAGGTTATGACTGAAAACCCAGAATAGTGCTGCCCCAGGGCACACATGAATCACTCCTGATTCACAGCTCCATTTTCATGTCAAACCACTGATGGCCACCCACAGAAAAGTTATTTGACCTGTTTGCCTTTCCCTGTTGGTTTAATTTGGGTGATGCCTTGATAATTTGCCTTTAAATATATAAAAGATTTATATTAAATCTTTTAATTAATTAATTAATTAAATTAAATTAATTATTAATTAATTAATATATATCTATATTAAATATATAAAAAATTTGCCTTTATATATATAAAAGCATCAGAATTCCTATGAAAGTCAGAATGGACAATGTCCATTGCCAAGTCTTATCCATAGGACCTGCTGCCTATAAAAGAAATCAGGTTGATGTGATACAACTTGTTGTTGCCAAACTCACATTGGCTGCTACTCATCACCTTCTCCACTCCTTCATGCTTTCACATTGTCTGCGTTCCCATTTTTTCTTGAAATGAAACCGATGGATATGTAATCCCTGGCTGTTCTTTCCACTCCTTTCCTGAACGTATTTATCCTGGTTCTTCCCCCCTCTTCTCTCCTTTGGGCTGTGTGCTGAAAAGACACACGGGAGACACAAGATTCCAAGCCTTTAAGAAATCAGCTCATTCCTTACAGGAACATGACAAAGCACTAAGCTTTGCTGCTCTGGGGGTGACTGAAAACAGCAGCTGGGGCAGAGGAAGACACTGGTCTGTCAGTGAGATATTAAGGGAGAATAAACCCACGAATGTGTCACTTCAAACGTTTGAACTCATGATTCTGATGTTCCCCAAGAAGTTTTATTTTTAATTTAAGAGATGCTGCCTTAAGTTTATGATATCAGCTTCTCTGGCAGTTCAGAAAGGTTGATACCATTAGAAACGTGGAGTGTTTTGGGTTGGAAGGGACCTTAAAGACCATCCAGTTCTAACCCCCTGCCATGGGCAGGGATGCCACCCATTAGATCAGATTGCTCAGGGCCCTATCCAGCCTGGCCTTGAACATTTCCTGGGAAGGAACATCCAGAACTTCTCTGGGCAGAGCATTCTCTGTGTTCAAGAAGTTCATGCTGCACCAGCTCCAACTGTATCCAGCAGTTCCCCTGTTTTTTGTGCTATCTAATCCCTGCCTGCTGAGCCTGTACCATGTTAATCCCTGGGAATGTTACTGCGTGGAAGGGACTCTTCCTTCTGCTCTGTGATATCTGCCAAAGGGGCAAAAAACTATATGTAAAAAAAAATGAGATTTTTAGAGCTCTCAGTCAAGTACCTTTCATTGCATCAACACTGCTCTAATTCTAGGAAAAACCATCTGACTTGTGCCAAGCTGACAAATTGTATTGCTCATGTGAAAGTGCCTGCTGCTGTTATTCATGTGTATGGCACAGCAGTTCTGAGCACTGTGCAGAGAAAACACAGCAACTTTCAAACCACTTGGACTTCTATGAATCTTTTGGGGTTTTTTCCTGTGCGGTTAATAACACTTTTTTTTTTTTTCTTTCTCCTTTCACCTCTTCTGCAGTTTCAGCTTCTTGCCTCAGCATTATTTAAGTCTGGCTCGGATTTCACGACTCTTGGTGAGTATTGTGTGTCACATGAATTATATGATGTTCCATCTGATAATTGCTGTTAGTTTCTACTGGATTTTATATCAAATATTGTAGTTCCTATGAACATTGTAGGCCCTTTTTCATTTTGAATATGCAAAGTGCCACTACCCAGCCATTTGAGAGGTTATTTATAATGACCAGTGTCCAATGCCTCGAGCCCATATTTAAAACATCTGTCAACATCAGTGGTTTTAAACCAGTGCCTCCTGGGATCATTTTGTGTGTCTTATTACATCTGATCCGTTGCTGTTACCCAAGTAAACAGAAGCTTTGGTCAGAATAAAGCACCTCCTGTCATGTCACTTTGGAATCTCACAGCATGGCTACAGCTCTGTTTGCTGTGATAACTGCAATTCCTGGAGTAGTTTGGTTCGCCCTGTTCTTTGCAGAACGAGTTCTTTGGGCAGAATGTCAAGAGCGAAGAAAACAGTGGCGTGAAGGGCTGGAAACAGGAGGGCTGAGCCAAAGCCATGATTTGTTTCGCTCCTCTGTCCAGTTAACTCTTTTACAGAGCTCAGAGATTAATCCTGGGAGAGCTATAGGAAGGCTGTAGGCACAACTTACATCCTTGTAGTGCTGGGTTGTCCTCACGTTACCGAGCTCTCGCTAAGAGTTTGGACGACTTCAGTTTTTCATGGAGGCAGAATTCCCAACATAAGAAACTGAAGGAAGGAAAAAGCCCACGGCACTGTCTGCCCGGCTGGATGAGGAAGCTCTGCTGAGCTGGCGTGATTTGGAAGACATCTAGTTGATCCCGTGAAATTAATTTTGTTTTTAAAGAAAGAAAACAGATGTTTCAAAAAAGTTGGATTTTTCGTAGAGTCACAGAATGGTTTGGGCTGGAACGGACTTTCAAGTTCATCTCATTCCAGCCCCCTGCCATGGGCAGGGACACCTTCTACTAGACCAGGTTGCTCCAAGCCCTGTCCAATCTGGCCTTGAACACTCCCAGGGATGGGGCATCCACAGTTTCTCTGTGCAACCTGTGCCAGGGCCTCACCACCCTCAAAACCTTTCCCTGGTTTTAAGTGTTGTAGAAGATGAATTAGTTGTTGTGTCAGTTCAGTACTTTTATCCAGAGTTTGGCTTTACAGATAGGATGCACATGTCAAGCAGTGCTTCTAAAATAAAACAAAAACCCCTAGCCCTCCTTGATTTGATTAACTTGGTTGACTTTGATTAACTGAAGAGTGAGTTCACTGAATTAAAAAGCATTCCTTGGAGATACCAGCGATAGAAGTAACACAGAGCAGAGGAAATCATTGTGTGCCTGCCCTATTGTTCTTGCTGTTGATGGTTTAAGTGTGATGATTTGGATAAAAAATGCAGACCAAACCCTCCCCTCTTGGGAGGCAGCACTTCAGAAACCCAGTTTGCAAAGCTCCCTTGTGCCAAGATGCAGCCAAGGTCCCCTGTGCAACTCCAGTGAGTAAATACCTGACTTGGGACTCCTACCCATCAGCAGGACTTGTCTGAAGGAAAACTCCAGGCAATCCAAGGAGCAGTTCTGGTTATGGCAGTGAAGATAACGAGGAAGCCTGAGGACAGAAGAAATGAGGCACCAAATAAAAATAGCTATGCAGATTTTGTTTTCTGGGGCATCAGAGCAGCCCTCTGAGAACTCCGTTTCTTCAGGGCTGTCAATGAGCTTGACAGGCATTTGCTGATTACTTTTTATGGCATTTTGATGGCAGTGCTGGCTTGGGGTGACGTGAACTCTGTGTGTATGTGCACACAGCAGTGGGGTGGAGGGCTGGCAGCCTTGTTAGTGGAGACAGAAGTAGCAGACTGTTAACATCGATCCCAGGTGGACAACTGGCCTGTTCCACTGAGCATTTAGAATAGGGACAACTGACTCAATTTCCCCGTTTCTTCCTTCCCCAGGATTTTCAGATGTTGACCACACGTATGCCCAGAGAACTCAGCTGTTTGACACACTAGTCAACTTCTTTCCAGACAACATGACCCCTCCTAAAGGCAACCTGGTGGACCTCATCACGCTGTAACGGAGCAATCACTGGACACGTGGAAGAGGAAAAAAAGCATCCATTTTCAGTATTTTAATTTTTTTACTGCATTGATTGACTGCTGGGATGAAGTTAATATAGTAACCCCTAGGTGTTTGAAAGGGGTTTTATACTTGTATGGTGAATCCCTGGAGCTTTTCCCTTGGAGTAGGTTAATAAAATGTAACTGACGTACTTCTGACTAAATATATATATTTTTTCTGACTTTGGATTTTGAGTTAGCAAATGTAAGATGAAAAGGTGGGGGGAAAAGAAAAAAAAAATAAAACCCAGTCATGTAGTGATCTTTTTGCCTGTGGGGGAAAATTGAGATTTGTGAGTTATCTGGGATTAAAGATGATGGGTTTTATTTTGGGTTTCCTGAGGAAGAGGGGGGAGAAGTTTTTCTTTCCTCATCTGTATCTCATGATATATTGCTTTATGCTACAACTCCATCCTCAGCAGCTGAATAACTTGCTGGCAGGACACTGGCACACATTGAGGTAAAAGTAATTTACGTCTTGAGTCTTGTAATCTTGTGTCGTGGGGCTGTGAGCGCGTGTTACAAAGCGTCTGTCTCCTCGCCCCAGAATCAAGCTGACAGTCGTGTCTAACTGCATCTGAGACTCGATCTAAGCTGAATACCTACATCCCTCTCTTGTGTTCTCTGGAGCCTTCCACTTAAACCTGGCAGGCAAGTGGGAACCTCAGAGAAACCATTGGAAAGCGGGAGCACGGCCGTACCGTCCCCTTTTCAGGGATCGCTCTCTCTGCTGCTGTGCTCTTCTGCTGGGAAACCACAGGGGTCCTCGGTGAGCCCGGCAGAACTGGGTCTTCCACCACATCCCCCCCCAACCTCTGCAACCTGACCCTGGGTTGGGTGTAGGATTTCTGAAGCAGATTGTCTTCGTTTCCATGTGCTTCTGTGTGCGTTTGTCTGTGTGTCCGTGTGCAGAGCGTTGCTCCCAGCAGCTTGTCCCTTCCTGTGCAGTGCAGCTCACTCATCAGTGCATTTTAGACCTAGATCTGAATGTGTGAGGAGGCCTTCTTAGCATAAATCTCTTTGAAAGCCAGCTGATGCATATGTATAGAAAATATATTCTTTCTCCTCGCTGAAAGCCTTCTTTATACACACTGTAAGGGCTTGGTGCTGCACTGTGAAGTGGAATGAAGGACACGCATACCCAGCACTAGAAACTGTGCATTTGGTGTCAGTGAGTGTTCAGTACACACTGGCAGATGTAAATATTTATATGAGACTGCAAAGCTTTATGTCCAGCAATGTTCATGCCAACTGGGTATCGTTGCTGCACCCGCTGAGGCCTCGTGGCCCCTGTTGAACTTGATGGAAAATCCTTTGTGTTGCAAAGATGGACTCTTGAAATAAAGAGTTGGTCAAGTGTCTTTTTCAGAGCTCGAGTGTCTGCTTGCTTTGATTGCATTGTATTGCTTCTTTATCATGTTCTTTGTGTGACTTTTGTAGTCCTGCTACGTTAGAAATAAATTTAAAAAAACCTCATAACTAATGTTTAATCACTTAGAAAGGAACAATATGTCAGAGGCCGGGCTTTGCTTGTCTTCAGGGAGGACTGTACAAAGCAGTGTTTTTAACCTGTCACTTGAGACCGTTCAGACATTGTACACTTCAGTGGATGGCAAATCACATGTCTGGGGAAGACTCCACTCAGTGAAGGAAATGAAATCTGATGAAATCATTTCTTTGGAACGTGGCAGGTTTTTTTCCCGGTGATGTGGAAAGTTTTACGTTACCGCTGGGCTTCATGATGTGCTACCTGTGCTGAGGCTTTGTTAACTAATTAGAGTTTATACAGTACAAATGTAGATATCAGAGGAATATTCCAGCTGAGGTGTTGCTTCCATTGAGGTTGAACTGATCACTTTTAATGCAACCAGCCAAAATGCTGCAGCCCTCTAGTACGTAAAATTTGAATGCTGTTATAAGTGATAAGTGCTCCCTTATCTCTTGATCTCATTGCCTGTGTGTCCTCCAGCTTCAGTCAGGTATTAAATGCTTTTTGTCACAGTTCTCTTATCAGCCAGGCTCTTCATAAATTTTTATGTGTGTCCACCTTGGATGACCACATGTGAAGCCAAAAGATAGACGTAGCTGGAGCGCACGGGAGAAGTTTAGGATTGCCAAAAGCTGTGAATGGCGTTGGTGGTGAGCAGTGCATGGTGTCAGGTCTGATTTGTGTCACAGAAATTCGATCCAAACTCGTTGTCCTCTGCGTGGGGGTGCCTGTGAAGCCTGGCAGCCTCGGCTCTGTGTTTTGTAGCACCGTGTGAATCGATGGTTTGTCGGAGTTGCTTCTGCAGGACTGACAGTCCCAGTTAACGAGGGCCCTTCAGGATGATCAAATATTGACCTGCCTTTATCCCGGGCGGATCGATGTGGGCTCACACCAGTGCAGTTCATGGATGGCAGCTGGTGATTAACCACCAGAAAATATTTGCTCAGCCTCTGAGTATTTGTTGAGCAGCAGAGGCACCGTGTGGCCAGAGAGGTTAAGCCAAAGGAAAGGCTTCCTGTGGCTTTGCCAAGGGTCTTTCCTTCTCCTGTGTCCTTAAAGCTAGGAATCAAAATTAAATGATTTTTTTGCATTGGTGTGTGCTGCACTGCCTGATTTTAAAACCTAATCAAAAATTCTTGCACAGTGAAGTACAAGTTTCCTTTCAGAATCAGCCATGGATTTAATTGCATGCAGATCTTTAAAGGTACTGGTGATATTCCAGGAAAGCATTAGATGTGCTCATTACAGAAATCCCGAAGTACAGACAGAAAAGAAACCCACTGGATCTGAAAACAGCCACCTGAAAGTGTTTCACAGCCCACTGCATGCCAGGTTTATAAATACACAAGCTGTGCGTGAGAAGCCTTCGAACCTCACCATCACCGCTTGCAGGCTGTGTCTGAGGCTGCTTTTTAGCTTAGGCAAGACAAACATACTCTATTTGCCTCTACCTTAGGTTA
The DNA here is from genome assembly GCF_001604755.1 of Lepidothrix coronata. Classification (NCBI taxonomy): domain Eukaryota; kingdom Metazoa; phylum Chordata; class Aves; order Passeriformes; family Pipridae; genus Lepidothrix; species Lepidothrix coronata. The sequence goes on from NW_016690200.1 coordinate 6,382,547, forward strand.
TAAGGTGACTTTGTGTATGAAGTTGACACCACATAATCTTTGCACTACAGTAGTTTTATCTGTAAATTCCGTGTTAGCTTGTAAATAAGGTATTGCAGAGGAAGGTGTCGTTCCCTGTCAGAGAGGGACTCATTCACGAGGACTGGGGTCTTCAAAGCCAAAGTTGCAAGGTTCTGGTAGGTCTTTTAAAGCTGGAGGAAGTCAGGGTGGGATAAACTTGATACAGACACCCAGACTTCAGTCCTGTTTTAGCTTTTTTAATATCCTTTGAGATCTATGAGTTTAGTTCCTCACTGACAGTGACCCTTACAGTATCATTCAGTAGATCATCTCTTTGGAAAACAGGAAATTATTCTTTATATTGTTCCTATTCAGTGACACATTTTCTTAGAGAAATAAAGTCCTACAGAACTGACTTTTTTGGTCACTTGGATTAGGTAGAATTAAGTGAGTTTGTTAATTTTTGTTTTATACAACTCCTCCAAGTAGTCACAAGGTAGAAGTTCTTAAGAGTTCTCCCAAAATGACCTCTCCAAGCAAGTGCTGCTCTTACAGCATAACCCAGAATGTTTTCATGTGGCAGAAGGACAGAGGATAAAAGTTAGGAGACCTTAGCCACCTTCTTGCCATGTTTTTTTGAGGATCCCATTGATTAATATTGATCCCAGGGAGGCCTGAAGGGTGATGCAGAGTGTTCACTGAAATTAATTGTAGTTTTTATCTTCTGTCTCTTTTAAAGGTATTTGTGATGTGTTTGTTCTTATCATCTCTTCCTTTTGCTGAGTATAATGAGGAAGGAGATCTTTGTCTTGGAAAAGTTCAGTTTGCCCTTTCCCTAGATGGCATCTTGTATGTGTAGTTAAGGTAGTCAGATCCAGTTGTGTGAATAAACATCTGGAATTTGGTTTTTGTTTGCCCAGGATGGCTCTGTGTGAACACAGGAATGTTCTACCGAGCTCAGGGATCAGGATGAAGCCTCCTACTAGAACATCAGGTTAGCAGAATCTCACTCTAAATTTGGAAAATCAGTCTGGGAACACCCAACTGGAAAATCTTCTTTAAGGTAGAGCCTCGTGCAGTGACAACTAGAGTGAAAGTAGGGAATTTTCCTAAAGAGCACAGAAAAGCTTCCCTTTGTGAATTGGAGCGACAGGGTTAAGTGAAATTGCTGAAACATTTTTGAGTCATTGATTATAACAACTTAGCCTGGAAATTCGTGATTTAATGACTAAAATTTAATGATTGAGGAGTCAGTAAGCAAATTAATTGGACCCCCCTATTTGCAGGAAGGTGGCAGAGGTGTGGGGCTGGTGGCCAGGGAATGCCACAGCCTCATCCGTGTGTTCCTTTAATTGGCAGCCGTGTCTTCTTCCAGAAGAGACTCCTTCCAAAGCCGAGTAACGAGTCTGGAAGAGTGTTTTCCGTAGGGCTTTGTGGAACAGCTGTTTTCTGAATCATTTTCCTGATGTGTGCAAATTTTTCGAAGGGAGTTTTTTTTTTGTGTGTGACGGAGTCGTACGTTGATCTGGCCCTGCCGTGCCAACCTGCACTGGGGAGTGAGGGATTTCAGAGCAGTGCCCCCAGCAGCACTTGGAAACTTGTTTTGCTGCACTTACTGTGAAAAAGACGAGCATCAGTGCTGCTTGTTTCAAATGCAGGAGATTAACACAAATGTTATTAGTTTTCTTGCTGCCTCCTGTATTTCAGAATTGAGAAAGAAATACTTTTGTAGAGCTCATCAAGTGAAGCTTGTAGTTTGAATTACTTCTGTGCAGCCTCCACCTCTGTGCAGGCAGTAATTCTGTGGGTGGAACGCTGTGCCACTTCTGGGGAAAATGGCAAAAAATCATTAGATACGATTCCATTCGGTCCCTTTGTTTTTACAAGTGGAAAAATGTCTTGTGAAACCTTGAGTCCCCGTGTATGCTTTGAATTTTAGCTTATTAGTTGGCTCGGAGTTAAGGAATGTTTGGCTATTGTCAAGTGAAGTCCTGACAGTAAAAGCAGTTCATGTTATGTCTCTGGAAGTGCTTGTGTTGTTTTATAGCTGTATTTATTACAGAAACAGAGGTGGGCCCAGTTAAAAATTAAAATTACTGGTGTTTTGATTTAGGGAGAAGATTATAGAAACTCTGAGCTTGGCCTATTTTAATAAGTACATGTGATAATTTGGAAATGGGTCTTATTTTGTGAAAGGAGAGTTTAAGAACAACTATATGACTTGTTCTTGGTCTAGATTGTAGTAGTATATAAGCTGTAAATAGTGTTGAAATGTAAATGTGCTGTCAGAAGCTTGTTAGTGTATCTAAAACTCCTGTGGGAATGGGGAGACCTGATCATATCCTGTCATGGAAAAGGTTATACTGGAAATGATTTGAGTTGTGGTAATGGCTTATAGGCAAAATCCCTTTTTTACTGAAAGCCTCTATTATAATGAAAAGTTGGAGTGGAAAAAGTAGGTTTACTGTACTGGAACCATGATAACAGTCCATGGCTCAGCACTTGGATCAATTGACTCCAGATGCTTTTGTCTGTAGGCAGTGGATCCAAGTGTGGTTTTGGAGTGGAAGCCAGTTAATGACCTGCTTATTGCTGTTGGAGAGTCCCCCAGGAAAACCTCGCAGGGAATGCCAGCAGGTATCCTTTTGGCATTCCTGGCAGAGGTCAGAGGACTGGCTGGAGTTATCCACGTGTGCTTTGGTTATATATGTGAACCTGTTTGCGTGGGTTGGATGTAATTCCAGCTGTATGGCTGAGGTGTGGAGATCTGCAAGGCAGCATCTTCCCCAGACACATATCCTGAAGGTAACACATTGCTGCTGTCTCCTTTGCTTTCATGGACTGAATTTGATAGGAATGAACTCCAGGCACTTGCTGTGACCCAAATTCAGTGCTCTGCTTCCAAGCCACTCGCTGAAGCTGCTGTCAGTGGATCACCTGGGTACTCTGAAATCTTAATTTATACTTGGTGCAGACAGAACTACATGTTGTCCTGGCTTCCAGCTGTTTGCTCTAAGTCAGCACAGCTTTTATTGATGACCTGGAGACTGTGAGTGCTGTCAGAAATCAGTCGACTGTTCAGCTCCAGCATGGCATCACAGTTCATTCCTGAAAACAGGAATGTGAGTGAATGGCTCAAAACTGGCTCTATCTGCTTAGATTTTTTGGTTTGCTGTTAATTTGAAAGGAAAATCTTATCACGAGCAGATATGATGATGAAAGCATGGTTCCTTGGCTATTCCCCCATTTACTCTGACTTTTCTTTCCCTCTGTGGCTTTTCACTGCTGCTAAAATGCCTCCAGACTTCCCTGAGTTTAATGGATACCAGCTAAAGAATTAGAGGTTAGAGCTGCATGGTGGTTATTGAGGCAGCAGTTTCTCATGTCACACCATCCTCCAGTTGCTTCCTTTGCAAAACTCCTTCCTGCTGCCTCTGAGACAGTCAGGGAGGATCCTTGTGATCTTCATTGTTCTTTCCAGGGATGTTTTTCATTCTGGGTAAGGACAGGGAAGCGTGGGAGCTGATTTCCCACTGCAGCATGATTTACTTGTGCCCCTCCATGACCCCACATTCAGTGCTGTCATAAGCCTTCCCTCCTGTCTCAGGGTTTGTTTTTCTTGACCCCAAGAGGGTGGTAGTTGTTCAACAGAAGAAAAAAGGGTGATGAGACCAACCCTCAAGTTGTCCAAGGTTCCTGGACCTGCTTTCATCACCCCAAATCTTTCACTGGTGGAGGCAAGCATCTGGTATTGGGGTGGGGGTTTGGTTTATTTCTGCAGTGTAGCAGGGCAGGGGGAATGGGAAGAGAAAGATGCTTAGGGATAATACAGCAGTGGCTCATGTGAGTAGGTGTATAACATGTGATCTGTCTTTGTGGAAGGACTTTGAAGACTCTTTAACAAGTAGTTCTGCTGTTTACACCTGATTTTTTCATGTGAGCCGGATTCCCTGGCTCTTTTTCCAATGGAAGTGATGCGATACCAGGATCTTGGAGTCCTGGAGCTTCGCCTCAAGCTTGGCCCCCCTCTACCCCAAGGACACCAGAGAGACTCATACAGATTTTACTCTCTCTCCAGTCCCTCCACAGTGATGGCAAGAAAGCCAGATGGGCTTAACCCTGCTCCAACAGCCCAGAGGTGGTACAGCACCATCAGCTCTGGCTGCCTTAAGAGATTGTTAAAACCTAAAAATGTTCTGAGCTTTCTAGTGAAAGCTGCCAGTGAGATTAAGGGAGATCAGGTGCTTTTTAATTAATGGGGGGGGGAGGCCAGACCACAACAGTGACTCTGGTGGTAGCAGTCGTCTCCACATCCCAAATGCCAGTGGATAGGTTTTTCTCCCCAGTGATGAGAAAATACACTTTAAATATCCTGACTTAGTAACCAAGGGATTCAATCAATTACTCAGTGTTTCACTAAATACAGAAGTGCTGCAGCATGTGAACAGGGTTTGTTCCTTAAAGAAACCACTTAAGAGGCTGAAAAGTTTTTTGGGTTGGTGATAATTTTTTTTTTTTTTTGAGGTTTGACAAAAAATTCATCTCCTAGGGGGAAAATGGAAAACTATTGTTTTGCTGACTTGGTTTCCTCTCTTGTCTGCTGTGGTCCCCGGGAATGCAAACTTGCAGTGGTGAGGGAATATTGCCTTCATCTCTCCCTCATCATTCCTATCCCTCCTCCCCTCCCTCCTGTTGATGTTTAGATGTGTGAAACACTTTTCACTTCAGAAGCTGCTGTGCTGGGTATTGGAAAAGAAAACAAGCCCCTTGTTATTAGTAGCTGTTACTATTTACCAGAGCTGTATTTTCTGCTCTCTTCCAGCACACCCTCCTCCACAGCAGGAAATGAGGGGACAGTGGAGAGACCATAAGTCAGAGAAACGAGCTTAATTATACAAACAAATGTGTTTATGGGAGTCTTGGGTCTTGGAGGCCTCAAACTGCACAGACCACTTTGCTGAGGGGGCAGAGAATCAAAGTCTGTGGGCTCATTCCCTCTTAATTGGAGATGACATTCCCATCCTTGTGGGGCTGGTGGTCGTGTGCATCTGGTCTATTCAGATGCTGAGATGCACCGTGTCTCATTTTGGAGTACTGAGCTTTGTTAAACCTTCTCCCTTTGGAACTGTTGCCATGATCCCTCTTGGGTGAGTTTGATAGCATAGACAGGATCTGGAAAGCTTGGGATCAAGCAGCAGTGAGCTGGCTGGGCACCATCACCTGGCTGGAGTGGGTCTTTTGGCTGTTTGTTGAACTGTTGCTTCTACTCTGATGGTAGCAATGTACTGTGTGGTAGTTTGTTTGTCTGGACCTTCAGTGTTCATTAGCTCATCCTCTAATCCTGTGTGTGGTCCCTGAAAGCTGGTTATCCCTACATATTTCTGGAAGTATGAGTGTCCACCCCCTGTCCACAGTTTGGCCCTTTTTGTTCTGTTTTGGCAGCCAGCTTGAAGCATTTGCCTCCTTACAGCAATCCTGCAGCCTCTGGTGTCCGTCTGAATTCCCACTGGTGTCTGTCCTCCAGTTGTTGTCTCAGACACCTGAGCACAGGAGAGCTGAGCTGAGGGGTGTGGACAGCCCTGGGCTGGGAAGGAGCATCCGTGGGGTGTTGAACACTGTGAACTGCTCATGTGTTTCAATAGGCAAGTTAAATATTGACTAGTCCTGTGTTGAGCCCGTGGTGGTTACAGGAATCATTCCTGGACTCTGGTGATTCCCCATCCCGCCCTTTTCTTTATGGATGATCTTTGTTCAGCTCGGAGTGTTAATTTTCTTCCTTGGCATAAATCATCTTTGATGATTTCTGGGTTGGTGTGTGAGCCCCATGCTGTACATAAATGAATGAGTGACACGAGGAATATCTACCAATGTAGTTATGTTGTATGTAATGTACATAAGGAGAGAATGTATTTTGTTCATTTTTTTCTTAATAAAAATGTATATGCCAGCAAGGGTGTTTATTTAAGGTCTGTTTGTTCACATATCGCTTCTGAGAATGGAAAAATGTCTGTGAAGGTGTTGTAGTGGTGGAGAAATTGTGAAACCAGTGGTGCATTACGTCTGGCCTTGTTCCCTGCCATCACTAGTGAGCAGAGTCAGTATCCCATAAATCCAGTGTGTTCCTAACATTTACAACAACTTTTATTGAGGAGGAACACAGAGTTAGAATATAGGCTGCTGCAAACCACTGATTTTTAATATTGGGCTTAAACCAAAGTCCTTTTTGTTTTTTTCTTCTTTACATGAGCTGAGACTTAACCTGGAACAAAATGTTTTATTTTGGGCACTTGAGGGCAAATAGAGATGAACTGCCCACGCTGCTGCTGCCCTCGGAGTGATGCCATTCCCGGCTTACGGATGTGAGGTTTGATTCCCTCCTCCACAGCCTGACCTGAGAGTGAGGAGAGGCTGCAGACCAGGAGTGAGTTGGGATGAAACGCAGAAATAAGGATGAGCTCCCTCTCCCTTCCCTCCGTGAGCCTGAAGGCACCCACAGCTCAAACAAGTGCTCTGGCCGTGGTGGGGCTGCCCTCACCCGCATCAACCCAGCATCCCACCCCTCTGAGTCATCTGTTTTATAAATTAAGTTTTCCACCGCTATCACACTTCCTCCTGCATGGGAAAAATACCAGTTTTTCCATGGCTGACTACCATGAAGGTCTGGGTTGGTTTTACTCCTGCTGGTTCAGTGTCTTCCCATGTAACATCTGCCGAGCAGAAGGTTGTGGCTCTGGAGCACAAGCCCTGCCCACCCCCTTCTCACTCAGCCAAGAAACGAGTCTTTTACATAAGAATGTTTATTGACAGAAATACATGATGCTTTCAAAATATATTTGTAGGAAAATGCAAGAATAATCTCTACAATCCAGTTCCTCAGTAAATTCCAGTGTAAATCAGACTCCTGTCCCCGTGAGAGATGCTGCTACACAGTACATAAGAGCTCTAGTATATGTGCAAGGTTCAACAGGTAGCCACCTTGGGAATTAGGTTTTCCTTCTCCAGTCCCTTATGAATTATGACTTCTGTGTGTCTTCTGTAGGCAACAGTCACAGTTTCAACCTCATCAGTTGGGTCATGGCACTGAGAGCGGGAGATAAAATGGTCCTAAAGTATTTACACGTTCCTTGTGAATCTGAAAATAGAAAAGTCTCTTGCAAGGACCTCTGAGCTGCTTGTAAAACTCTCTCCCAAAGGTAAGAGCAATAATCTCTTTGTACAACGTGTCGGATGTTAAAGCTGTTCTGGGGGAGAGAAGAGGAGCGTGGGGAAGGGAGGAGGGGCAGGGAGGGAGGAAATGCCTTTATTTATTACTTTTGGTCTAACAATTATGGCTACAGCTACAAAGGGAAGGGTTAAGGCCAAAGATGCTCATTGCTGCATTTCCTACCTGATTTTTTTTTTTTTGTTTTCCAAAAAGAATGTTCTCAACATAAAAAAAAAAAAAAAGTACTGTTTTCTTTTCCTGTGGAAATAGTTCTTTAAATAGGGGAAGGAAAATCTACTATAAAATATTAGTGGTTTAAAAATATGGTGTCTGGAAAAATAAATAAATGTACAATTCCTATTCAAATATAAATCACTATAAGCACTTGCTGAGCAGTTCACTGGTCTCTGCTCGGAAAGATTTAAGGTTGTTTGATCTCAAGCCTTTGTAGGGTTCTCCTGGAAAGTCTTTGGACCTGATTCATTAAAGCACTTCGGCATCTCTTTGCTGGGACGGGGGAATCTTTAGGCACATGCCAAAGCCCGACTGCCTGGAGATGCCCTGCCAGGGGTGTCCTCATGGAACACCAGCCCCTGCGACCACAGCGTTGCTGCTGCCCCGTGTTTTTGCTGTGTTTGCTGTCTGGGAGGGACAGAAAGGTGAGGTCACCGGCCTGCTGCTCGTCTTTCAGGGCAACTGGGAAGCCAAGACGCTCATGGAAGCTATTGTGGATACCCAGACCGGTTCTCTGAGCCTTGTGGCCACGTTACTGAGCTGAGCTTTATGCTGCCAGAGCAGGGACAAAGCTGTGACACAGGGTTACCTGGGCGAGAGGTGTTTTCCTGCTTCCTGTCAAATTCTGATGCCCTACCAGGCTGGCCTTTAGCTTTTCCTTTCTTTTCTTTTTTCTTTTTTTTTTTTTTTTGGTATTTATTTTAGCTTTTATTTCCCCTCCCCTCCAAAATGACTTCCCCATAGTGCAGTGCACGGGTAAGTGAGGTGTGCAGGATACATCGCTAATGAATAGCAGGAATATTTACATACAAAAATAGAAAGGTTTTGAACACTTCAGACTCTGCCCTTCGGTGCAGGGGAGAAGGGGGAAGAGCCTCTTGTGTCTTCTGCCTGTCCTGGGGCTGAGAGAACCACCCCGACCCTCTGCTTCCTGAGTACTCCCAAGGACCAACTCGACCTGATTTCTCCAAGCTTTCCATTGCTTGGCTGTGCTTTTCCCCTCATTCAGGGCAGCCATGGGAGCGGATCCCAATTGTGTTGACTTGGTGGCAGAGCCCAAAGGAAATCTCCCTATGGTGCACATGATGAGTGCACAGTTGATGGCAAATGGGAGAGGGAGAGCAGTGCTTGGACACTGCTCTTCTCTGCAGCTCCTCTGGTTTGCAGGGGGCTTGGGACAACCACCATCCTCCTCGTTGGAGGTGTGCTCACTCAGGTGACCTTCTGGTCCTCTCCTCTCTTTCCCGTGTGCTGGAGGATGGATCCCTGACTCTGCCAGTGCTGAGCTGCTTCACTGGCACCAGTGCAAAGGTGTGAAACTCTCCCCATCCTTTTAGAGCCACTCAGGAGCTGTGATGGGGAACAGAAAACCAGAAACAGCCTCAGTCCAGCCATTGGTTTCTTTTCACCTCTGTAGACTTCAGCAGAGGGAGACCTGGATGACAAACCAAGGGCTGCAGGATGAAGCTCAGTCCCAGCCTTGCTGCTGTGCTGGAAGTTGCTTTGCAGGTCTCTGTTAGTTTACTGGCTTGTGAGGAAGAGCTTCAGAGCTTGGGCTGAGCTTACAAACCTCAAGGGGAGGAAACACCAAGGGCTGTACAGGTGGAAAACCCTGAATGCCACCAGGCTGCCTGGCTCGTGTTTCTGCTGCTCCTTTACCTCTTCTGCTGCTCAGGCAGGAAAACATGAGCACAAAAATCACAATCAAAAAACTTGTGCCCCACAAGATGGTGGGGCACATCACCCACAGTCTCCTGCAGGATGGATGAAGGCCGTGAAGTGCTGCTGCATAATTCCTGGAAGGTAACTGATCATTGTGTAGGGAAATGCAGCACCAGAGATGGCCTCCCACACCACGAAACCCCCAACATTATGCCTGGCATCGCTCTTGATCTCCACACCTTTCCCAAGAAGGACGAACTCAAGGAATTACTCCTTTTTCTCTCCTTCCCTATCTCATCCCATCAATACAAGAAGCTGCTGCACCTCTCTTGGTTTCCACGTGGGTGCAGGATCTGTTCCACAGCCCTGGGTGACAGGGCTGAGCATCACTTGGCACTGCTGCATCCCTCCCATCCTGCTGGGTCCGGATGCATCCACCTGCCCACGGCACAGCGAGGGGCTCTTGTGCGTTTTAGCCGGCGATTTCTGGGGAAAGGATGGAAACTGGATTCAAAAAGAACAGGCTTTTCCAGCTTTTTCCACTCCATACCTGGGGTGCTGGGGAGGGCAGAGTGATGACTAAACAGAGGGGTTTTTGAGCTGTAGTTGCCAGCTGCTGGTTTGCTGTTGGATTTGCTCCCTCTCCCATCCTACTTGCTTTATTTCTCTTCAGTTTTGAGTCACTCGGTAGCTGGAGGACGCGGTTGGTGTGGTTGGATGTGGGATGGGAGGAGACACCAGCAGCTCTTCAGGAGCAAAGCCACCCTGTTTGCCCATGGCTGTTCAGTTCTGGTGTGGTAGGTGGGTGGGGGGTGGAGGATGCTTGTCTTGATGTGGCCACCAAAGTGTCTTGACTCGATGTGCCCCAGAGGTGTCTTATGCCCCTTCCTCTTCCGTCCTGCAGCCCACGTGGTGGCACAAGGGGCCATGATTAGTTCATTAAGGAATTTTCTGGGGGTTTTTTTGGGGGGGGGATTTTGCCTTATTTTGGAGCTGTGTGTGCATGTGTAGAAGGATTAAGGGGATTTTTGGGGAGAGTGGTGGTCGTTTTTTGCTTGATCGTGTTCTGCACCCTATAAATGCGTGTCCTCCTCTTCCTCCAGGTCCTCCTTCATGAGGGTGTCGAGAGGAACGATCCAGCTGTCCCCCAGCTCACCGTTGAGGTTCACCTTCTTCTCCTGCATTTCGGAGGAGGTCTCCATCACCTCCAGCGTGGGGTTGTCATGGTAGCCGTTCTCCATGGTCTGCAGCTCCTCGGTCAGGCGCTGCTACGAGAAAAGAAAACCCATAAACCCCACTGGAAAACACCTTGGCCACACTGTGAGTGTCACCTTGGGGCTGTCACCCCCCAGGCAGCTGTGACAGCTGCCCCTATAGATTTATATGACTACATAGAGGGACTTTCACAGTGAGGTTGAGGCTGGGGGGCAGCGAGGGGATAGCATGGAGCTGGCAAGAGAGAGACTCTGCTAATGATGGGAGGGAGGAAAGAGCAGCCAGAGACATGTGGAAAACCTCCAGGAGCAGCTGCCAGCTTCAGCTTGGTCCACTCAGGACCTTGGAAAGAGGTTGAGTGGTGCTGCCTTGCCCCAACCCTGCATCCCAACTCCTGCCTGCCTAACTCAACTCTGCTCTTCCCCTCCCCTTTCTCCCACCCTGTCCCTTTTTAGCTGTTTTATTATTATTCTCCTCCTTGACCCAGGGGCAGCTCCCACCTTGCAGAAGCTGCTGGCTCTTGCCCCTCCCTAAGCATCATCCCCCCTTATCCTGGAGCTCAGTGGAAACCAAGCAGGGAATGATGGAATCAAGCACTTGATCACCCTGGTCCTTTGATGTGCTTCAGGCTCCAACTCAGCCCTTCATCCCCTGGCAGACCCCCAGCCTATCCTAATTTTGCATCCACTTGGGCTCCTTCATCCTTGTCCTTCCCTAGAGGGATTCAGTGGGGAACTGCAGTCCTTGGTCAGCCCTTTTTGGGACAGCAGGGCTCTTAGTGGGTCCTTCATCCCCATCCTTCCCTGGAAGGATTCAGTGGGGAACTGCAATCCTTGGTGAGCCCTTTCTGGGGAAAGTAAAGCTCTCAGTGGGCACCCCTGTTAAAATCTGCCTCGATTTACAGCTTGATCTATTACAGTGCTCCTAGTAAATGTCAGGAGACAGGCGTGGGAGGGAATCCATGGAGAAGGAAAGGGATGATGAAGGAAAACTGCAGGGCTTGGCACTGGCAGAGGGGCTGCAGAGGCGCTGCTGGGGGTCCCCTGGGTCGCTCACGGCAGGGGAGATGTGGGCAGGGACGGTGGGGTGGAAAGCAGAGGACACACCTGGGCTCTCCCAGGGGCTGCATCCCTGTGGGATTGCTGGTCCAACCCCCAGAATGATGGATGGATGCTCGGGCAGCACTTTCTCCCGCCGTGGCAAGGCACCCCCTGGCCATGCAGCAAGGGGAAGGGGGATTTTAAGCTGGGCTTTAGTAGGCTTTAGTCCTGTTAAAAGCTCCTGGACCCTACCAAGCGCCGGAGGTGAGAGCTGGGGGTGTTATGGATGCAGCTCCCGCCCCTCCGACCCCTGTGTTGGAACTCACATTAAAGATCAGGGCCACATGTCCATCATCAAACCCGGGGAGATCAGGGTGGATGTGCTGGGTATTTCCAAGGGAAAACAACGGAGGGGGGAAGGGAGGGAGGGGAGGGAGGGTTGGAGAAAAAAAAAAAGTAAAATAAAAAAAACAACAACTTTCAAATCATTTTTGGAAACGAAGCAGGAGGAAAACAAAATAAACCACCCAAAAACAAAGCCAGGAAGGAGAAATGTGTTTGATTTTCGGAACTCACATCCCTTTCTTTGGTGGCGCTGCTTTACCCAGTGCCTGGTGGGAATTTACCTCTGGAACATCCAACTGGGACTGGTACCTGTTCCTCTGCACCAGGATATTTGAGGGACACACATTCCCATCGCTAAAAATGCCCTCTTTCTACCTGTTTTTTGAGCAATATGGGGCAAGAGTTGTTATACTGCTCCCTGTCCCTGCTGGGATATTTTTCACCCCAGTCAGGGAGATTTCATCCAAGGGATGATGAAACCCCAAGGGGACCACACTGCTGGTCAAGCATCTGTTGAGGTCCTGCATCCTCCGCCATTTTTTTCCCCAAAAAATCAAGCCTTGTAAGTATAGACAATTCTGATGCTGGTGTTGGTTTGCTCTTTCCTGCCTGCTATGCTCACCTCCTTTACACTGCAAGTATCTAAAGCAAAGGCAGCCTTATCCCTGTGGGGCAAAGGTTGGGATCCCTGGGGAAGGATGAACTGGTTTTGGGGGAAATGACTTGAAGTAGGATGCAGGGGTTTGCATCTTCACTGAGAGGGTGGTTTACCCTGATTACATAATTTGATTTTATCCTTTTTTTTTCCCCCCCTCCCTTTCTGTTTCTCTCTGTTCTGGAGCTGAATCCTCAGCAAGAGCAGCTGGGAACAATGCAAACCTTGGTGCCGCAGGGTGTGGGAATGGCCAGTCCTTGCAGGTGGATGCTGCACTAAAATCACCCAAAATTGCTTCCTGAGATAAAAATTACATTATTTTCGTGTTCCATGTCCTGTTCTTCCTTAAATCCTGCTGCTGCTGCTCTGAGGTTTGGCCCTGGCCCAGCTCTTGCAAAGGCTGAGCTGTGCAGGATCGATGCCCTCCCGTGGATGTTCTCCTTCCTCCCTCCCCCCCTGCACACAGCCTCGGGCTCCCTGGCATCCCTGGGAAGACATCGAGGTGATTCTGGGCACGCACTACTCATAAAAGTATTTCAAGAATTTTTTTTTTTGGGGGGTTATAGGTGGTTTTGACGGGGGGTTTTGGGTTGAGAAAGCCTTTCTTGTCAAAATTATGACCCAAGGGTGCTGCCCAGCCGTGCTGTGCCCTGGGTGGCAGCAGGGATGAGTGCCCGGCCTCTCCTATTCCTGCTTTTCATCCTGGCTGCTTTCCCCCCCAAAGAAGCAGCTCTTGCCCCTCAGGAGCACCCACAGCACTTGGGCAACCCTTGAGCGAGGGTGGTGCCCGCTGGGCGAGCCAGGATGTCTCCACCAGCAGAGACGGCAACCCTGGTGATCCTCCATCTCCTAAGGGGGATGAGAAGGTCTCGGGATACCCGTCCCACCCCCTGCCACCTCACCTGGTCCTTCTTCTGGGAGAAGCGCTGGTGGCAGCAGCCGTAGATGGCGGCGATGAGCAGCAGGGAGCCGGCCAGGGTGACGATGGTGATGATCAGGGGGGTGCTGAACTCGTCGATTATCGCCTCCCTCTCCCTTTTGTCGTTGGTGACGTTGGCGATGCCGATGCCCAGCTGCCACACAAGGGACAGGTCAGGCCCCGGAGCCACCCACCCACCGACACACCTCAGGGTGCATCTGCCCTGGGGAAGCTGTGCTGTGAGCAGGGACCCACTTACCTGCTCTAACTTGTCCTTCCTCTCCAGCTCCTCGAGGATGTTTTCAGGGTGCAAAGGGACTGGGGGAAGAAAGAGGCTGCAATGAGCACAAGGTGTGTGGGGGGGGCAAGGTCGTGCCACCATTCTCTGGTCTGTGGGGTGATCCTCTTTCTGGAGATGTGTGGGCATGAAGCCAACCCTTTTAGGTGCTTCACAGCCAGACAAGGAGCCAGGATCTCTTGGAAGTGGGACAACCCCCAGTCCCCACCATCCCTCAGCCCCAGGGGGTTGGGGGCATCTCCAGTGGGTGATTTATGAGCGAGGCCAACAAGGGGCTGTTACCAACTCCTTCAGGCCATGCCAGAGCAGTGCAGGATTAGTCCCCAGTGCCTGGCTGCCTTGCCTTAGGTCAGATGCTGGAGGCTGGACTCCCCCCCTAATGCATGGTTAGGTTGCCCTGATGATGAGGAAGGGGGGCCTGGAGCTCAGGCCTTCCTCGCCTTCATGTTACAGCAGCAGGATGTCTCCATCTGCCTGGCACCCTGGTCCTAAAGCAACATTTGGGCATCCCAGGGCTGAGATGGATTTCCCCAAAGGGCTGTGACATGGGCAAGAAACTCCCCTCTGTGGTCCCTTAGGGAAGGATTTGAACTGGGCACTGGATTTTAACCACTTGGGAGGAATTTTTCATCCTGGAGACTGGTTTCCCGCCTTTAGGCATCGTGGATGGGAGAGGGATCTGGTGCCTTCCTTGGAGAGAAAAGCTCATTTCTGGAGTCTTCTGAGCCAATGGGATGGGGCAGCCCAAGGAACAGAGCCCCTTGGCCAAGCCCCACCAGACCTGAGGGTTCTGCCAAGCCTCCACCTGCATCCCCGTGCCAGGGTCCCCAGTGCCAGTCCCATCCTGTCCCACTCCGGGCAGGAGGGCGGGGTCATACTCACGGTGCAGGACCACCTGCACGTCCCAGCGCTGGGACTGTGGCTCGTGGGACAGCAGTGTCACCGTGCAGCTCTCCCTGCTGGCATCGAACGTGTGCCGGCCCGTCGAGCACAAGCTCTCGAAGAAAGAGATGTTGGTGCTCGCCGTCCTCCACTCAGCCTGTGGGGACAACGAGGGTCAGCACTGTCCCCCCACCCGGGGACTGCCCAGGAGCACCTCACCCCTTCAACAGCAATGGGAAATGTCCCATCTTCAAAGAATGACCCCTCCAAGGGAAGACTGGACGTGGCACTCGGTGCCATGGTCTAGTCGACACGGCGGTGTTCGGTCACAGGTTGGACTCAGTTACCTCAGGGGTCTTTTCCAACCAAATTCCCTCTGTGATTCTGTGATCTTCCCTCATCCCTTTGCACTGCCTGGCTGCTGCCGGCCCTCCCAGGGAACAGGAAAAGTTTAAAAGTAGTTTCTTTACAAGAAGCCGAGCTCTTGGCCGCAGTTCCTCACCGGGGCCCTGCACCAGCCTTATCTGTGAGCCGCAGCCTTCGGCGTTACAGGAATAGCAGGTCCCTGAGGGAAGCAGGGCGGGGGGGCTGGGGAGGCTGAGGGGCCACAGTGGCAGCAGGGCAGGGCTGTGCAGCCCCACTGTTCCCCCACAGGCATCTTCAGCCTTTCTGCCACCTGCATTTCTACCATCTGTCCTCACCAACACGGGTCCCTGTCCTTAGAGCTTCCTGACTTCTCCATGGGGAAGAGCAAGAGACAGTGTTTTGCTTTTGGATAGAATTATAAAATGGATCACTGAATGGTTTGGGTTGGAAGGGACTTTAAAAAATCATTTAGGTCCACGCCCTTGCCATGGGCAGGGACATTTTTTGCTAGACCAAGTGTCTCCAAGTCCCATCCAAACAGGCATTGAACACTTCCAGGGATGGAGCATCCACAGCTTCTCTGGGCAAGCAGGAGTGTCCCTGGGGGGAGTAGCCTGGTCAGCACTGGAGAAGTGGTAAAGGGGTAGGTGGAGCCCATGGTCCCTCTAAGATATTCCTGAGGCTTTCTGTATCTGCTCAGCGCTTTGTAGCAGCTGGGAGCTCACTAAGGTAGAGACCATCACCCTCCTGCATGCACAGATCCCAAAGCGTGGATGTGGCACTAAGGGACATGGTTTAGTGGTGGATTTGACAGTGCTGGGTTGGTGGTTGGACTCAGTGATCTTGGAGGACTTTTCCAATCTTAATGATTCTATGATTCCATGCACAGACCTGGCCTCCACAGGGCTTATATGGAACATGCTGCATATACAGCTCCTTTGTGCACAGGTGCTCGTGCACAGGGTCTTGCCTGCAGAGTCCTGTGTGTAAAACTCCTCAATCCATGCTGAAACGAGGTGGCTGGATGGGAAAGGCTCTGCTCCTGCCAGCTCCATCCCCCCCAAACCTTCCCCTCCCTCTCCAACACCACCGGCGGCCGGCAGCATCCCGCCTGCTGCACCACAAGGATGGGAGCTGCCCGGCCGAGGAAGGCACCTAATCTCACCCCATCTTATCTAAATATTTGGGAAGCAGTCAGTGGAGACAGGATGCACTTGCCGGGGCGGAAGGCCGGCCCCGGGTACAGTGCGAGGGTGAGCTCAGCACTCGCTGTCCCTGCGAACCTCGCCTGTCCTTTCACTTCGCACCGGGAGAAACCTCCCTCGGGCCTCTTGGGAGCTGTACCATCCCGGGTGCATTCCTGGGAAAAGAGCTGCATGGGAAACCTGCCCCCGGGGCAGCCAGACGAGGTGGCATTCCCTAGAAAGCTGGTTCCCAACAGGACAGGGAGAAGGGGGCTGTGGCTTGGTCGTGGCGGTGGTTTTATCATGTCTGGACGCTGGGTGTTGCTCCTACGCCTGGAATGTCCTGAGGTTTATCAATCCCTGGCTGTGCAGCGCTTTCTGCTCGGCAGAGGCAGGGAAAGCCTCTGCTGCCTCCCTGCATCCTCCTTCCCCCGCAGCTCTGCATTCCCCCAGCCCTTAATAATCCAATTCTCTCCCTACCACCCTGTGGGGAAAAAAAAAAAGCTTTTAAAATGTTTTTTTCTTGGGTGGGAAAGGATGCGAAGCTAAAACGCAACTGAGCACCAAAACAACTTCACTGCCGGCTGGTGAGCAGCGCCCAAACCCCTTCCGAGGCTGAACTGGGAACCCCTTCCGAGGCTGAACTGGAGGGACTGACCCCTTTCCAGGCTTGGAGAGGGGCAGGGTAAGGCCGCTGAGCCGGCAGGGATGCCCTGGCAGCTCTCCCCTCCCCGCTCGCATTCCTTGGCCGGAGTTGAGAGGCGCTGCCGAGCAGCTCGGATCCGGTTCCCACACTGGCGGGGACCTAAAACCAACATCCCCGAATGAGGTAACAGCACTTGAGTCAACAAACCAGCCCCGCCAGCTGGACAGGGCGAGGGGGACCACGACCCTCCTCGGTCAGGGGGTCCCTCCACCTGCTCCGGGCAATGTCCTGCTGTGCCCAGACTGGTGGGTGTCACACAGAAATTCCCTCAGTAAAGGTCAGGTGCTCCTGCTGTTGCTTTTGCAACCCCCACTGCAGCAGGTTCTCCCAAGCATCCACCGGTTCAGCTCCCTGGGCACATCCACAACCCGGTGGGGGACACGATGGAGGAGGACCAGTGACTCCCTGGGAAGTGGCCACAGGGTCATGTGGCACAACCACAGCTCAGGCTACACCAGCCACCTCTGACATCATCATCTCTTGCTTCACCTGACTCATTTTGGGGCTGGGATGAGGAGCAGAACACCCCTCTATACATCCACCCATCCGTACATCCATCTCATCCAAGGAGGGAGTTACTCAAGCAGCCAAGAAAAACCCAACTGAAAATACTTGACAGCCAGTCCTTGGGAAAAGGCATCCTGTGGAATGTGAAGCATCAAGCTAATAAACCTTATTAAAAAAACCATTAAGATCCTGCTCTAATCAAAGGAAGGAGAAGGAGAGGGTGGGGGATACATGGACCAAACTGTTCAGGGCTGGTTCAAAGCATCACTTGAAGAGGAAGGATGCAGGGAACCATACAGCCCATAAAATATATATATGATCCACAAAGTGGTATATTTGGCTTTTGTTTATTATTTATAGTTTGAGTTGCTTTTTATTTTTAAATTTACTGGAGAAACTGAGGTGTGATGGGGTGAAACATCCACAATTCCTGGGTTCAGTCCCAACTGTTTGTTGGGGTCTTTGCATCAGTGTTGCTGCCCCACGAGCCCAGCCATGGGGTGAGTGGCTGCACAGTGCCTTCTCCCTTGCCACGTGTGATCTGGACATGTCCCCCACCACTGGTCCCCCACGTTGCCCTCGATGCTCCCCTGGCTTCTTGCTGGATCTGAATTTTCAGCACAACGCCGCCCCAGCTCTGGCTCAGGATTGGAGCCGTTTCTGGAGCCACTTCTCCTTATAGCACACACTTTCCTGTTTTCCCACGGGCTGTGAAACGCAAAGGATTTTTTCACTTTGCTGTCAGGATTTGGCTGGGGACATGTTTACCAGGACCTACAAAGCAGGGAAGCTGCATAGTGCCATTTCTCTGTTATCTGCTCTGCTGAGGAGGCACAAAACCGGTCGCAATTTTCAGGAATCCAACGAGTGGAAGGTTGATGGGAGTTGTTTTGGCAGCCCAGGAGGGCGCTGCTGTGGGAGGATGCACCCTTGGAGCCTTTCTGTGGCTGTTTTGAGGCATAATTGGCATTTTGTACTAACAGTGATTCGGCTCATTATTAAGCCCAGAGGAATCAAAGGGAAACAGGACGACGGACTCGCTGCTCACCAGCTCCAACACTCCATTGCCCGATGGAGTGGGCACAGAGGAGTGATGGACGAGGCCAAGCTGGGATGTTTGCCCACTCCCTAACTCACCAGTGCTTCCAAAAAACCTCCAGCAAAGCCATGGGAAGGACAGCGGCTCCATAACTGTACCCACATGGAAGAGGGAAGCTTTAAACACCACCACGGTCATAACTGATCTCAGGCTCCAAAACTGGGTTTTGTCAATCTCTTTAAATATTTTTTTTCTATATTCAGTATAAAATTTGGCAAGAAGCTTTCCCAGCATGAAACCTGCAGCCACATCCAGACACTGCACAGAGAAAGGGATGGTCCCAGGAGAAACTGGGGCATCGTGGTAATAAGGTCCCATCCTGGAGTCATCTTCAGCATTGACAGCAACACTGAGAACACCATCACTTCTCTGGGTGTGTGGGCAAGGAGCACTTTCAGCCAGCAGCAGCCCAAGTAAGAAGGTGATGACCATGAGATGGCAGCAGAAGCAGGTGCTTCCCCTCCTGCAGGAGCATCATGGGTGCTGTCAGGAGGTCCAAGCCCTCTCCAGGGCTGCCAGGCAGGACCACCACCAAGGCACAGGGAATTTCCAGAGCTGCTGCAGTCAGCAGGAATGACTGTGCTCGTCTCAGCCTGTGTCTCAAGGGGTTTTATGAACAGTGTGGCTCCACTTGGTGAAGACTGAGGACAGAGAGTCATAGGACAAGGGGGAATGGTTTTAAATTGAAAGAGGAGAGATTTAGATTAGATGTTAGTAAGAAATTCTTGGCTGTGAGGTTGGTGAGGCCCTGGCACAGGTTGCCCAGAGAAGTTGTGGCTGCCCCATCCCTGGAAGAGTCCAAGCCCAAGTTGGACAGGGCTTGGAGCAACCCAAGCTAGTGGAAGGTGTCCCTGCCCATGGCACAGCCTGTGACCACATCCCTGGAATGCCAGTTTCCTCATGCTTAGACTGCCAGAAATCAGGACATTATAATGCCAAAACCCACCCCTGAGCCCCACCCAACAGCTCAGGTGGGTCCTGTCAGGACCTCACCAGCCAAGTGGCGTCTCTTCCTCTTTATCATCAGCCTAAAACTTCATCCTATTTAGAAGTTATCAGTATTTTGCATCTTCCCTAGTACAGGAGACTCACAGTTTCCACGAGAACCACTTTGAAGGTGGATATCCCTCAGGAACACCAGCAGACCCATCAAAAGGGGTCTTGGTGTGCAGACTTGTGTTGGGCTTGCCTGTCCCCAGCCTTGGCACTACATTTTGCTACTCCCTGCTCTTGTACAGGGTCCAAAACAAGTGAAATGGAGTTTTTTGCTCTCACTTTAGGGTTCTGTGAGAGCTGATACAGCATCAAGGAGCACAGTGAGTCCCAAACTCCAGGTTCCAGTGCTTCCCAGTTGCTCTGCAGTCGGATGCTGCCCTACCCCAGTGTGAGGTTGCAAGGTCTCACCAACTACACAACAACTCTGGAGCAATACCACATTCCTTTCTTGGGTTTTGGAACAAAATTTCTGCCCCTCAATTAAGGCAAAAAGTTCTCCTGTCAGGATTTGCGTAGGGAAAGATTTACCCTTTAAAATTTCCCATTTAACTTTTTTGTAAGACCTCTGTGGGCTCAGCTGGTCCTTCAGCTTGAGGAAAACCACATGGGCCTCTTCTCCTCCTGCCACATCCCCCACTGGCTGACACTGCTGAGCGTGGGTTTGCAATTCACCATTTTACATTGGTCACATCTTATTTGGATGAAATTACTCTTATTTCTGAGTGTTTTCTCACGTGCTCAGAGCAGCAGCTGATCTCCCCTCGCAACTCAGCTGCTAATCTGAGTCCATGGAAGTCCAAAAAGGTGGTACTTACACAGGTTTTGGCTTCTTTCAGATATATGGTGAGCCAGTTGTTTTGCACCTCTACAGGTGCACCTTTAGCATCTTTGCAGATGACCTGGAAAGACAGAAGAAAAGCAACTCTCAGCGGCTGGGAAAGGTTGGAAGGACAGTTGGTCCCTGATTTAACTGCCCCAAGCCAGGAGATGTCCCAGCAAAAGCTCTGCTCCATTTTATGGACACGAGACAGGCCCAGGAGCCCTTCACTCAGCCCTTTATATGTGGAAAGGGTTTTCACAGATGACTGACACAACTGTCTGTGGAATGTTTGCTGATGCCCTTCCCAGACCAGGCCTAGGATTTGCAGTATGGGGTAAACCAGGAATTGCATGGGGAGTAGGAAGATCCATGCCAGCAGACTGTGATGCAGCCCAGCCCCACAAAAGATGATCATCCAGAAATAGGATCCCCTTCCCAGCACTTTGGTTATCCTGAATTGTGTTTTGAGACCCCCCTATGCTCCCAAACCACTTTCTGCTGGCATCATCCATGTGCTGTTTATGCTGAGTTGTGATCTTTGCCCTCTCATCAAGCCCAGCTTCACACCAGGGGAGCTTCTGCTCTCCATAATGTTTCCCTCCTTCCCAAATTTCACTTTTTCCTTGTTCAACACCCAGACCATAATCTCAGAATCATTGAATCATTTAGGTTGGAAAAGCCTTCTAAGATCATCCAGTCCAACCATTCCCCCAGCACTGCCAAGGCCACCACTAACCCATGTCCCCAAGTGCCACATCCACATGGCTTTTAAATCCCTCCAGGGATGGGGACTCCACCACAGCCCTGGGCAGGGTGTTCCAAAGCCTGACCACCCTTTCAGAGAGAATTTTTTTACCCAATATCCAATCTAAACCTCCCCTTACACAACTTGAGCCATTTCCTCTCATCCTGTCACTTATTACCTGGAGGGAGTGACCAGCCCCCACATCACTAAAACCTCCTGTCAGGGAGTTGTAGAGAGCAAGAAGGTGCCCCCTGAGCCTTCTTTTCTCCAGGCTGAGCCCCCCCAGCTCCCTCAGCTACTCCTCATCAGACTTGTGCCCCAGACCCTTCCCCAGCTCCTTTCCCTTCTCTGGACATGCTCCCCTTCACCTCCATCCTCTGTGTCTCTTCACTGGAAAGCTACAGGAGAAAGGGATGGGACTAAATGACCTCTAAAGGTACTCCAGAGTGCCCACCTTCCCATAGGTGTCATTACCTCATTTTGGAAAGAAGTGTTCAGGTGCTGGTGGCCAGGACTGCTGGGCACTGTGTGGTCCCCTGGGGCTGGGGGGGATGGCTGGGCACTGTCAGGGCCCCGGGAGGCACTGGTGGGTTTGGCTGATGTAGGTCCAACATCGTGGCTTCTCTGGTCTGAGTCCTCTACATGCACCAAAAAAAAAACAAGCAGGGAGACACTGTTACAGTACAGAGGATACAGCTGACACAGCTCTGGTAGGGGTCAGCTGAAAATAAGCTTTCAGCTCTAGCCCTGCCTTGAGGATCACTGTGTCAAAGCTTGGAGAGGCTTTGGGTTGCTCCTTTTAATTTATTTATTTAATTTTTTTTTAGATTAACTTCGATATGGAAAGAATATCATTCCTGATTTTACTTTCTGCTGCTGAAACCCCTCAGAGCGTTCTGGAGAGCTGAACCCAAAGGCTGTGATGGCTGTGTGTGGGTAGCTGGGTAATCACCTAAAAAAGAATTATGGGATGACCCTCATTTCACTTGATCTGGGGTGTCTTCCCCGAAGGTTTCCTCAACAGAGGCAGACCTGGCTACCCAAAATCTCCCAACCACCTCCATTAGGAGGGGATGAAGCGCCACAGCCTCTGTTGGCTGCACCTCCATGGAAGAAGTCCAGGGAGACACGTTTAGAAGCAGTGCCTGGTGCTAAGTGAGACAGCCTGGGGTGTCCTGCCTGCCTGTCACTCCAGAAGGGCACAAGCCCCATGTCTACCACCCTCATGCAGGTGTCTCAGATCTGAGGGACCTCAGGTGATTTTGTAAAGGTCTGGAGCATCTTAGAATTGTCTGTGCAATGGGAGCAGTGCAAGGAGCATAGCAGCCTCCTGCCTCCCCAGTTCCCTTTGAAGACATGGATCTTCATCCCTGGGTTCCTAATTGAGCCTTAGATGGTGACAAAGAGAAATAAAATGCCACAGGATGTTCACAGCCTGTTTGCTTTTGGGACTCCTGCCTCTTCCACAGAAAAGATGAGGGATATTTCTCTCCCAGACACATTCTGAAGGCTCCAAGAGAGAATTAATTCCAAAGCCATCTGTTTCTCTTGCATTCCCTCACCTAGTTATTAAATATAAAGGGTTTTTTAGACCTCTTCAGGCTTAATGCTTGAGGTCAAATTTGAATTAACATGTTTTCATATATCATCCTTTAATGAAGAGCAGTCCTGTGGAGCAGGAGGGGAATGAAACATCCTTCATGAGGATACTCTCATTTCACCTCCTTATGGCTGCTAAAATGCTCAAAACATGACTTAGGTGAAGCCAGTGAAGATGGTCTTGCATTAAGACCTTGGCCCATTCAGTGATGCCAACAGCTGAAGGGGATGGATATGTTTTCAGAGTGGCTTCTTTATTCCAGGTAACTGGAAATTGGTTCAAGAATGACATTCTCCAGGGGAATGTGATGAAGGGCTTCAGTGTCATCATAGCTTTTATTCAGAGCCAAATGGGAGCTGAACCCACAATCCCAGCCAAGTCTGGAAGGCTCCATGGAGCTCTCACAGTCCCACAGGGTGACTCCTTCCCTGGGAATGCTACCAGAGAAAATGCCAAGGGGGACACTAAACTGTGCCTCAGCAGGGCATTTGTAACTAACGTGACTCTGTAAAGCTCCAGAGATCTAGACAAAACATATTAATGGTGTTCAGCAAGATCCTGAACACCACATGGACACTCCTAATGCTGCTTAGACAGAAGTCAGCAGCCAAACCCCTCCCGCAGCAGTGAAGAATGTCCTCCTCAAGTGCTTAGACTCTTTTAGAGGTTGCAGACTCAGAGTTTAGCCACAAAATCTCCTTAGTCATCTAAAGCTCATTTGCTGTGCATGCCCAGACAGCCTTCACTAAGCTGTCAGCTGTACTAGGGATCTCCTACACTCAACATTCCGGGTGCTGTCAGACTGTTTCACCAGCTCTGCAGCGTCGGTCCCCACCCCTGAACCCATCGCTGCTGGCCCCTGTCTGCTGTCACTGGAGATCGAGTCACTGCAGTTGATGGTGCCCTGGGCACTGTTTAGTCCATCCAAAAGCCACTGTCAATGCTTTGCCAGTTGATTCTTGCCTTGAGTTTCACTGACTGCATTGACTCGACCTCCGCCGACGGCAACAGGGACCTAAATGTAAGGATGTCACAGAGACAACTATGCTGGGAAGTCCTAAAATGAGACGAGGTGATGACACCCCGTAATGACAGGAGGTGTTCAGGGTGGACAAAGGGAAAGACCACAAAAGGGCCTCCCAGCACAAGAAATCAAGGTTCTCATCTTCTGGTACCTGCTCCAGGAGTCAGTGTGGTGGCTGCCTCTGGGCTCTTGTGGATGCTGCCAGGTGGTGAAGTCGGAGATGTTTTACTGGTGGGGAGGGGCAGAGATCCACTTAAAGGGGTAACAGAAGGGTTGGTGCTTCCGGGTCTGGTGGAAGAGGCAAGGTCCTGGGCTGGAGAACTGGAAGAAGAATGAGGCTGCTTGGTGACATGTGTAGAAAAAGGGGCACGGTCCTTGGGGCCAAGGGCAGAGCTGCTGCTCAGGACTCCGGTGCTCTCAGTGGTACTGGCCAAATGATCCGGAGGCTGGCCTCCCTGAGCATCCGACCTGGATGTGGCAGCAGCCCCTAAACCTCCTTGGGTGGCTGGAGGGCTGCTCACATGAGTGAGGACAGTGTTTGCAGTAGTGGTGGTCCCCAAGCTTCCCAAACTGACTGCAGGACTGGTCGGCTGCTCGGCAGCAGCGGGGGCTGCAGCAGGGCTGGCTGTGGATGCTCCAGAGCTGGCTGCAGAGCCAGCCTGCTGGGAGCTGGGGGGTGATGTGGTGGGGGCAGGTGTTGGGTCTCCCTGTTTGGCGGTGGTGGTGGCCCCTTGCACTGTGGTAGGTGATGATGCAGGGGTGGATGGGGTGGTTCTCAGAGTGCTTGCAGTGGTGGTGCCTTGAGCAGTGGTGGGTGATGTGGCAGAGGGTGCAGGGGTTTCTGGCTTGGCTGTTGTGGTGGTCGTTTGAACTGTGGTAGGTGACTTAGGTTCGGGTGGTGTGTCTCCTGCGCTGCTTGTAGGGGTGGTCGCTTGTGCCTTGCTGGTGCCTGTGGTCGTGGTGATGGTGTCACTTCCATCTGGACCTGCAGGAGCTGGATCATCCTCACAGCTGGCACCTGCAGAACAGTAAAAATGCCAAAATAAGCCGTGAACTAAGGAAGCTGCCCTTGGTTTCCACCCAGAACAGGTATCTGTAGAAATAAACGCTGCCCATAAACCCTGAGTCATTCACTCGGGGCTTGCCTCGTGCTCTCTGAACTCATATCAAATTCCACATTCCGGTATCACTGCGAGGACGAAACCCGAGGAACCTCCATGACAAACATAGTCAAACTCACAGGACTTCAAAGTGTGAGCAGGAGGACAAGACCTGCTGCTTCCCAGAAGGCAGGTCCCTCTCACATGGCAGGTCTACCACCTTCTATGCAAAGCCCTGCAAGTGATTCCCAAAATGAAGCAGATCCAGCCCTTACAAGGGGCCAGCAAGGGATGTGCCGAGTGTGTTTGTCCAACCCTGTTATGAGAGTCTCTCACATCCCTGAAGTGGTGATGATAAATTAGGTGACACTTAGAATCATAGAATCATTAAGGTTGGAAAAGACCTCCAGGATCATCGAGTCCAACCAACCACCTCCCATTATCCTACATAAGGAGATCTGTGGTTGGTTTCTGAACAATGCTTTAAGTTCTTAGATGATGAAGCTGTTTCTCAGTGAGGGATTCAGCTGAAGGACAGCTTTCCTGACAAGAGAGAACCCTCTGACAGCAGAGAGCTCTGCAACATCCCACAGCTCTAAAAGGTGGTACTTTCACTACTAGACCAGTATAAAACCTTGGGTCTATTTTTCTGCTTGTAATCACTGCAGGAGCTCCATCAACTGCTGCAGAGGTAATTTCTCCACGTGGTAACCACTAGCTCTGGGCTCTTGCTCAAATTCACCCCAGGAAATGTTTGACCAATATTTCACCTTTCAGGAACCACAGGCTGCACTGAGCCACTTTATCCATGGATCTGTCCGGAGTCAAGGCAACAACCTGATTTTGAGGGGGGGGGGTCTTCCATTTGGTGACTGTACAGAAGAATGCTATTTTTTTGCTTCGTGAAGCATCTGTACATTATTTCCAACCCTCCCAAACAGGAGACACACTTCCAAGATCTGATTTGCAGCCTAATGCTGCTCTCCAGAGATCTGCTTCGTTCCTCTGTGCCGGCGCAACAGCAAAGGATTTGCTCTCACAGAACCTGCCCATTAGCACTGGTTATGTGTCAAGGGCCTGATGAAAGCTCAAGTTTCTGAGGGGAAAACTTAACCCCACCATGTCAGGACCTGGCGTGGTGGAGTTATGTTTGAGAAGGACTCGAGGAGTGGGATTTGGGGTGGGGAGGCTGCAACAGGTTTGAGGTCCCGTGGAATGGAGAGGAGAGGGTCGGAGAGGAGAGGGTCGGAGAGGGTTGGAGAGGAGATTTCAGTCGGAAGGGACCTGTAATGATCTGCTAATACAACTGCCTGACCGTTTCAGGAGAATCATAGAATGGTTTGGGTTGAGAATGACCTTAAGGATTATACAGTTTCAATCTCCTGTTGTGGCAAGGACACCTTCCAGTATCTCAGGTTGCTCCAAGACCTATCCAACCTGGCCTTGAACACTTCCAGGGATGGGGCAGCCACAGCTTCTCTGGGCAACCTGTGCCAGGGCCTCACCACCCTCACAGGGAAGAATTTCTTTCTAATACCTCGTCTAATCCTGTCCTCTGTCATTTTAAAGCCATCCCCCCTTGTCCTGTCACTCCATAAAAGTGCAGACCTCCTCCTGAAATACTGTTCCTACTCTTGTTTCCCCATCAGCCTCTGGGAGCAGCCATTCCCATCCCTGGAAACACCATTAAGATGTGAATTTAACTGAAACTAGCAGCATGAATTATTTTAGGAAACACTTGGCTTGTGAGAGAACATTTCCATTATATCTGCAGGAAAAGAGCTTTTGTGGAGATAAGTCATATTTCCTATAGGCTGACCGCTGTCTGCAGGAGAAGGAAAGGTAAGGAAGCAAAACACCGTCACAGGGATCTGACAGATAAACCCCGAATGCCAAAGACAGGAGGGAGTTTTCATCTACCCACCTTCTCAGTTTTATTATCAACCTGTGTGCCTTGAATCTGAATCCTCAGTGATGGCTGCACCATCACTAGAGAGAGACCAGGCATCCAGTGAGCCACAAAATGGGTCTGTCCCATAAACAGGGTGTAAAACTTTGTTGACAACAAAAGAGGTAAAGCAAAAATATCCCCTAAACGTAGAAACAATACATAAAAGAGATGTAAATAAAGAAAGGGTTGGAAGCAAAGGGGAAATCACCCACTGCTCTCGCTTCCTCTTCGTGCCACAGCCCCATCCCAGAGAGGCAGAAAGCACAGGCACCAAAGAGAAGTCAGAAAGACAATTCCATTCAACCCTGTCCACAAGAGAAGGGGCTGTGCTTTGGCTCTAGGCCAGGCCCAGTGGCCAGCTGGGACCTTGTGGTCCAAGAAAACAGGATCCCTGCCCCAGCACTTCCCCGCCTCGACCTGGGGAGCTGCAAATAGTTTTTTACCACTTTAAACTGGAAATGGAGGCAAAAGCCCAAAGCAAGGGATGTAGAAATCTGGTGGGATCCTCCAGGCTTGCCCTGGCTGCGGTGCTAGCTGGGCTTCTTTTGAGATGCACAAGGTGACACTGCCCAAAAAAATAACTGGGAGAAGAACCAAGACTCAAGTTGATGTCCACAAAACTTACTGGTGTTTTATCTTTCTGCATCCACTCCTGGTTTTCCTCTTTGCTAAGGTCAAGAGATGTTAAAAGACCAATTTATTCTTCTTTGTTAAGCCAGGACCAGTGATTTAAGTGGGATTTAAGCAACTTGAGGAGTTAGCACACTCCTACTTGGAAGTGGTGAGCAGCCATGGAGGGGGATGGATGGATGGATGGATGGATGGAGGGATCGAGGGATGGATGGAGGGATGGATGGATGGATGGATGGAGGGATCGAGGGATGGATGGATGGATGGACTCAATGGGTGCCAACCACATGGGCAAGTAGGACACTATACATCCTACTACATGGCCCTGGCTAAAGTCGTGCAATGCTTAGTGTCACAGAGGTAGAAATCACTCTCCTCTGGTGGGTAATGACCTGCATCTCTTTGGTAAGTGGCCACACAGACCTGCTCCTGCTCTATCAGGCTGGATGGGACCACTGGAAAGCCCCTTGCAAAATACCTCCCATCCCAAACTTGATCTGAAGGTGATGTTTCTTTAATAACCTCCACCCCAGCTCAGCTGGGCTGGTACCAAATTCTCCCTTTCCCCCTTTTTCCCTCCACAGCTTGCTTGTCTCAAAGCAGACTGTTTTAAAGAATGACTGTTGCTGGCTGAAATGCAGCAGCTGTGGTGAACAGCAGCCACAGCAAGAAGAAATCCAGGCAGGTTGCAAACTTGACACTCCAAGAAAATGTGCAGCACTGTGGCCTGGACTCACAACAAGCCAACGGCGAGAGTGTGGCTATGAGTGGGTAAAATTCTCCTCTCACGGAGGACTCACCTGTATCCATCCCCACACCTGTGCTGCAGGTTTTTGGGCACCTTCCTCTCAGCCAAATATACCTTTTCTCTACATCTGCATTAGATTAATCTGTTTTCTCACTGCTGCTCAAGGAGTCAAGTGCTGCTGCAGTCACGGGGCTCAATACCCTTCTGCAGTTTTATTGCTCTGAGCTCAACATCGGGTGTTTGCCCAGGGACTCTCTCACTGCAGCACTGGAGAAAAAATGTATTTTACTTAGAAAAATTGCATGGTTTTGGTGTCTTGCAGGTTCACCACCCGCAGAAGGCCTAGCTTAGGCAAAAGGATTGCAAATGTAAATCCAAAGCAGAAACAAATACAGAACAAGCAGTGAGAGCACAAGAATCCCAGGAGTCACTGTTTTCCTTCATGTACTGTATCCCTTTAAATGCCAGAGAATGATGTTTTTATCTTTTCCTCCTTCACTGACCACCTGTGCCAAATTTTGCCAGTGGACCCAGGGGTAATAACTGGTAACAAGCCCCTGTTTGCCTGGGCTGGTGGCCAGTATTGCCTGACAAATGTGCTCAACAGAGGAATCAAAAAGGATCTGGTTGAAGGAGGAGAAAAGCCCTGTGACCACAGGCTGGTGGTAAGAACAACCAGACAGGACAGGATTATGTTCAGTGCCCCTTCAGCATGAAAATCACTCACAAAAGATACAGTAAGTCTTTTTGCAGGAAACAAAGTGACCCCTTCACGGAGATAAAAGGATTTAACACACGCCATGAGAGAGGAGATCCTCCAAGTTATCACTCCCTGCACCCGGAGGAGATCCTTTCCAAAAGAAAGTTCACTTGAAATTCAGCCAGAGTCCCTCACCCTGTTTTCCAAAAGGCAGAAAAAAATACTACCTGCCCCTGACCTTCCTGGCTGCATTTTGGCACGACAAGGCCACTTCTTTGATTTCACTTTTTGGACCGTCACCAACTCGTCATTTTGGGGAAAATGAGAGGAATAGAGCAGATAACAGGGTGTTTTGAGAGCACTGGTTGCAGTGAGTCTGAAGCTTTGGTCTGCACTTCTTCTCTCACGTGGGCCACTCAGAAAACCCAAACCTTCTGTGCTGAGAGTGGGGCAGACCCACAGGAGGAGGGTGAGCCCTCCACACGCGCATCCGTGAGCACGGCGGCCAAACAGCCCAGAGGAAATGAGTCCCCTGCATAAACATGATTTCACGTCCGGATATGTGTATCCCATGACTGTGCCTGGGATATGGTGTGGCTGTGATGGGGACAGCCCCAGAGGGGAGAGAACTTTCCCTTATTGCTAATTATCCAGATGGGCTTGTTCGACCCGCAGTGAGCAGTGTTTGGGAGGCTGGAAGTGCCACCGTGGGTGCTCCTGGATGGGGCTGGTGTGGGAGTTCTCTGGTCAGGAGCTGATGGGATTTGAAGAGCCACCCCAAATGTAAAAGGAAAGATGTGCTGGTCTGTGCCAACACAGCTCCTTACAATAGCAGTTACAGGCAGAATTTTGAGCTGCTGTGCACCAGCACTAATCACAGAATCATACACTGGTTTGGGTTAGAAGGCATCTTAAAGATCATCCAGTTCCAATCTCCTGCCATGGGCAAGGACACCTTCCACTAGAACAGGTTGCTCCAAGCCCCATCCAACCTGGCCTTGGATACTTCCAGGGATCCAGGGGCAGCCACAGCTTCTCTGGGCAACCTGTGCCAGGGCTTCCCCACCCTCACAGGGAAGAATTTCTTCCTAATATTTGATCTAAAGCTTCTCTCTTTCAGTTAAACCGTGCCATGGAGTGATGCTCTGGTTGTAACCTTGGTGCAGTGGGTACGTGGTGTTTTGCAGGCTGGGGAAGGTGCTCAGGGGAGAAGCTTGTTTGGAAAGGTCACGGGTTGGAGCACAGAAAGAGAATCAAATCAGTGCAAAACACAAAGTGAAAGGACACGTCCTGTCCATCCTCCCATCAGCCCACCCGAAGCCAGCGATTAATTCCCTCTCCACGCAGCTCCTCTGATTAATTCCCTGCCCAACAGCTTCCCTCTTCCTATTTTGGTAACGCCCCCCCCCCGACTCTCCCCCCCTCCCCCATCCGCCTTGTTGCAACAGCTCAGATATTGGCTGAAATTCTATTAATAGTGAGAAAAGGAAACTCAAAAGAATAACTTAGGAAATGGTGGGTGACACACCCCACTCCGGCGGGCTGAGCCCGGCTCAGAGCCTTACGCCAGCCGGCTCCTGCTCCTCCCAAGGCGGGATGAGAAAGCCAAGGAGCCTGAGCAAGCCGGGGAAGGGGAAGGGATGTGAGCCAGGCCCGAGGAAGTTCCTATTTTCCTCCCCCTTTTTTGCAGCCTTTCCTGATTGAACAGGGGCAACGGGTTGAGTTCATCAAAGGGAAAGTGGGGGCTGAGGCTCCAGGGGTGGCCTTTCCTAGGGAAGAGCGTGTGCCAAAGCCAGTGAGGAGGCTCCTGGGCTTGTCTTTGCATCACAAGAAGCTCCTGGGCAAAAGGAGTGTTTTAATGCAGCCGTGTCTGAGGTGGAGCAGGGACCAGTCGCTGCAGAGGACAGGAAATTTGTCACCTCCTTTTGAAACTGTGAGAGCGATCAGATTGGCAGAATATCACAGAGCAGTGTTATTTATCCTGGAATTAAGCTGGGCTACCAGAGCAAATACCTCACAAGGCTTTTAATTTTGCCTGTGCAGAGGGCTCTCTCCCTTCCATCAGCTCAGGGATAGGTGGGATCCAAACAGCACTGTCCTCCTGAGCTGCCTGCTGGGATTTTGGTGAGGGAGGTGGTACGAGGATGCTGTCAGTGTACACAGCACCTTTCACCCTTGAAAAATGGCACTCTCCACCTCATAAGATGCACTTCCAAACCAGCATCACCCAACCCCTTTCCTGCCAGGCTCACCATCAGCATTATGAAACAGTTTCACCCAGGCCAAAGACCAACTTGGCTTCCTGGGTTAGGGAATGGGGAATGGGGAAAGGTCCAACAGCAGCTGCCAGAGCATTAGACTCTAATCCAATTATCCAGGGCAGGGATGTCTATCCTATCCAAACCCCTGCCAGAATAAGAACTGCTGCAAAACAGCTTAGATAGAATTGCTCTGCAAAATATTAAAGATGAGACCTAATTAGTGTTACAGTAACACTTGGGAAGGGGCTGCTCTAAAAGCACTGTGGGCAGAGAGGGGATTCTGCCCCTTTACGCTGCTCTGGTGGGACCCCACCTGCAGAGCTGCCTCCAGTTCTGGGTCCTCAACATCAGAAGGATGTGGAGCTGCTGGAGTAAGTCCAGAGGATGCTCAAAGATGCTCTGGAGCCAGGCTGGGAGAGCTGGGGATGTTCATCTGGAGAAAAGAAGGCTCCAGGGAGACCTGAGAGCCCCTTCCAGTGCCTAAGGGGGCTCCAGGAGAGCTGGAGAGGGACTTTGGACAAGGGTCTGGAGGGACAGGACACAGAGAATGGTTTCCCAGTGCCAGAGGGCAGGGTTAGATGGGATATTGGGAAGAAATTCCTTACTGTGAGGATGGTGAGGCCCTGGCACAGGTTGCCCAGAGAAGTTGGGTCTGCCTCATCCCTGGACATGTTCAAGGCCAGGTTGGATGGGGTTTGGAGCACTTGGTGCTAGTGGAAGGTGTCTCTGCCCATGGGATGATCTGTAGGTCCCTTCCAACCCAAACCATTCTATGGTTCTACAAAACGAGGATGTCTGGACTCTGATTTAAAGCCATTGGGTTTGTTTTCAGTAGGGAACCTTCCTTACCCCTCTGTGAAAAGACTCTGTTGAAAAGACTCTTCAAATTGCTGCTGTTTAGATCTTGCAGGCAAGTGACAGAGAGCTCAAGGCAATAATGCTGACAATTGCCCTTTTCTCTGCTGTCAAATGAAAGGAACCTGCCCCACAGCCTCTGTTCTGGAAGACTTTCCCAAAAAACCCTTACTGGTTGGACATGGAGGTGGGCAAAGTGGATGTGCTTCAAAACCCTTACTGGCTGGACATGGAGGTGGGCAAAGTGGATGTGCTTCAAAACCCTTACTGGCTGGACATGGAGGTGGGCAAAGTGGATGTGCTTCAAGCCCCAAGCAGTTTTGCTTCATCTCCAGATGGAGAGGAGCATCCAGGGCTTTTTCCTCTACTACCAGCCTGGAGATACCCCTTGGCTGGAGATTTAGGGCATGTCCCCACAATATTTCAGCATCATCCTGAGGACTCTTACCAGTCTGCAGGATTTTGCAGTCAGTCACATCCCTACAGTAGCCAAAAGCCATTTGGCTTCCAGAACTGGGAAAAATTTAAGTTGTCCCTATTTCTACCAAGTAGAAGTAACCCTGAAGCCCAGGAAGCAGGACTTGAACCAAACCTCACACGAGCTTTGGCTGCTCTGTCCCTCCTGTTAGATCTGCCTGACTTTATTTAATTCACACAGCAGCCTTTAAACCTCTTTGGTTTCAACCAAAAAAACCATCCACAGCCTGATACACTTTTCCTGCCAGGACTGCCACACATGTCCCCAGAATCCAGGTTCTGATGAACCGGCATTTTCTGATGAGAAACCTGCTTCATTAACAAATTCCCCATCAGCTCTTTCTGCAAGTATTTGAGCCAGCTCAGCTTGTCTGCTGTTTCATTTGGAAGGATGACAAATATTAAAAATAATCATCCCAAGGCACATCTCCCCACACTCCTCTTCCCCTGCAGCCCTGACACATCTCCTCCTTGATCCCTTGGTGCCTCTGAACACCACATTTGGGGAGGCAGAAATGGGTTTGTTTGCTGCACTAATTAATGACCACACAGTGGGTTTGAGGGAGCAGGAGTATCTCAGTGTTCCTCACTCCCACCCTCTCGAAAACTTTGTTGAATTGTCTTCCATGCCATGCTTGGAACTGCCATGTCTTCCATGAATTTCCCCTCAAAGACTGTTTTTGCCAGAAATTTGTGACGAGAGACATGTTTCACCCAAATCACAGAAGATGCTGAGTTGGAAGGGACCCACAAGGATCTTCAAGTCTAATCCCAGGCAGTGCTCCATTCCATGGCCAACCCCAGCCAGAGGTGAGGAATGCCAGCAGTGGGAGGAAGCACCAGTCCAGCCTCTCTTAAGGATAAACATAGGACATCCTATTTGGGATTGTGTCTCCACGATTCTTCTCATGGAAAATCTGTAGCTGTCTAAGAAGTGAAGGGAAAGATGAAAAAATAATCAAAAGGAGACAGGAAGACCACTGTGGAAAATGAAAGCTCTGAAATCCTTCACAAGAGGTTGCCAGGGAGGCAAACAAACACAAACACACGCGCACCCCTCTGTCCACGCCACCCCCAGACATTTTTGATCACCGAACCTGGAAACATCCTATTTCCACCAGGAGCTGATGGGATTTTTAAGGGGCTTGGCTCCAGTCCTGCACCTTTCCCAGGCTGCAAAATGAACTGGGGGCTCTGCAGCCTGAACAGAAACACCTCATCGTGGAGGAAATGGTGGCAGAGCCGCTGGAGCGGAAACGTGGGGAGCACGAGCCAAAAAAAGCCTCAAGTCCCTGCCTGACCAGACCCTCAAAGCACAGAATGTGGCCACGCTCCTGTCCTTCTCCTGAATCCTTTATGCCATTAGAGTGGAGTTATCCTGTGATGACCTTGCTGCTTTGAAGCAGGATTTGTGGCAGTGATTGAGCATCAATCACCCATCAGCTGAAGGACACCATGTCTGGTACATTCAGCCCCAAGACCCCTCTTTTCCTGCAAAAGTCACCCAGGACTTTGGAAGAAACTCAGCATTTACACTGAATAATGGGCCAGAAAAGTCTTTCTGCAGCAAGGTAAAGCCCAGGTACCTCTGTCTCAAAAGAGAATCAACACAACACTGAAATCCGCAGAAATTCTTAAGACCACATGACTTGATTATACACTGAATATCCGGGGGTTTTCTTGCATAACTTCAATGTTGTAAGTCTTTAGGATGCTCTTTCAGGCTTTTGTCAAGTAAACACAAGTGCTAAAAAAACCTTTTTAAAACCGAAAAGTAAATAGATGAAAAGTCTAGATTTGTGTGAATTTAGAGAGGAATTTCAGGTCCACAAGAAGGACGGAGAGATGATTAAAGCTACCAGACTGACAATTCCACTTTGGCTCCAGAGGAGACCACTCAGCTTCCTTCACCACCTCGCTCTGAACCCCAGGGAGGTTCAGAGAGGTGTGGTAAGAGGTTCAGAGGGTTGAAGGAGCTTCACCATCTTTCTTCAGGTTTGAAGGAGTTCACCACCTCTCTCCAAAGTTGAAGGCTGGGCCATGAACTGACTCCAGCACTAAGGAGCTGTGAAGCTGTTGGCAAGGTGGTGGGAAGGAGAGCTCTGGAGAAGCCAACACTAAATGCTCCTTGGCCAAAGCATCTGCTTTGCTCTTGAGGGCTGAGCTGTCACATCTCAGCAGCCCTTTCTGGGGACCCGACCGCCTTTCTCCAGCCCCGCCGCGGAGCTGCTGCTCACCAATGGAGATGTTTGGGGACACAGATTTATTCATTAAGACAGAGCAAAAGTTCCTCCCCATGCTTCCCACCCCAGAAAGATGAATCTCCTCCCTGGCTGGCTTTTCCTGGAGGACTTCGCTCCAGACAACTTGAGGAGGAGGGAGGACGTGAGCCCGCGAGACAGGAACTGATCTTTATTCAGCCTGATGGCTTGTCTACACCGAGGTACTCAGAAAAATTAATCTAAAATTAAAAGGAGGTATGATTTCAGAGTGGATTAGTCAAAGTGCACACAACCCACCAGGTGGCCACTCTTGTTTCAGCTTTAAATCACTCTTTATTTAATTTATCCAAAATGAAGCAGGTTAAATCAAATTAAAGTCTCCTCAGCTCTGAAAGCTGACGAGAGGGAACTGATGAAGTTTAAGGAAGTTAATTCAGGAGAAATCTGGTGATGGTCCCTGCAGAAAAAATGTTGCACTGACCAAACATCAGGGATGGGGCACACTTGCCTCCCTGGCTGAGGTTGGCCTTTTGTGATTCCTGGGCATGGAAAGCTCTGATTGATGCCAGAAAAAAGCCATCCTGTCCAAACCTCCTGCAACAAGCAGGGAAATCTTGAACCAGACCAGGTTGCTCAGAACCATATCCAACCTGGCCTTGAATGTTTCCAGGGATGGGACATCCATCAACTCCCAGGGCAAACTGTGCCACTATCTTACCATCCTTACAATAAAAAATATCTCCCTTATATCTAATCTAAATTGAATAGATAATCAATTTGTTCAGTTTGAAACCATCACCCCTCATCCTATTGCAATAGACCCTGTAAAAGAGTTTGTCCCCATCTTTCTTACAAGCCCCCTGAAGTACAGAAAGGCCACAATAAGGTCTCCCTGGAGCTCAGTTTTGCTCAGTTTTTGTCGTGGAGGAAAACAGGACATTAAGGAGAGAGTGGACAGAGCACTGTCCCCACAGGACTGGGGAGTGGGTTCACAGGGCAGTGGGATCACCCACTGTCTTCTAGGACAGGATGGGCAGGAGGACAGAGGGGCAAGGTGGGCGCACCATCCCAGTCTTGCTGAGGGGCATGGGAACACGAAATCCATCGCCTTGCTCTCCTCTCCAGCTGGCTGGGTTCGTATTTGGGTTCACACTGAGCCATGCAGGGATGGAGCTGGCCCTGAGCTACTCATCCTGCCAGCTGAAGCCCTGCCAGCTGGCGGGCACCGGGGAGGAGTTGTCACATCTCATGTCACTCCAGTTGGGCACCGAGCATCGGTGATGTGTCTAGACTTTATCCGTGGGGGATGAGGGCCACAGGGCTCTTGCAGAGCAGAGCTCCCGTGGAGAGGTTTTGCAGCCAAAAAGCCCCCACTTTTCATGAGTATCCCACTAATCTTGCAGTGAGGAAGAGGAGCGGAGGGAATATGCCCTGTCTTGTGGTGGGGTCACTTCTTACAGGAAAAGGATTAACCCCAAACCCAAATAGGGGCTATTGGTTTCCCTGGGATCTCACAGCCCAGCAAAGCCAGACCACAGAGGGGCATTAAAGCTGGCATTAGCAGCAGGGATCTCATGCCCAAACTTGTGCCATCAATACAGATGATTCCACCCTCAGCTGGAGGCTGACACTTGCTGCAGGCCCAGCATGGAGCAGGTCCAACCTGCAGCCCTGAAGGTCAGAAATGACGAGGAGATACTCCAAACCCAAAGGAATAAGGAGACCTCAGCCTGGTCACAGGCAGCTTCAGTACAAGGGGAAAAAAACCTGGAGCTGGGTGACTGGGAGGTCAGTTTGTGCTGGCACAGAACCGCTGTGGTGCTGCAACACACTGTCCCCTGCTCCCGTCACCTCCCTTTCCTCTCCACCTCTCCCGAAGATTTACAGCAGGAATCGCCCTCGCTCAGCAGCCTCTGCCTGCTCCTGCCACCAAGGTTTTTGGTGGGGAGGTGGCCAGACCCCCAGGGCCAGGCTTGGGCAGGACTCAGAGGTTGCTCGCCCACCTCGAGGGCAGAAAGGGCCAGCGGAAAAGAGATGGTGGGGACACGATAAGACCCAAAGCCTCACCCTCCTTTGTGCTCCCAGCACCCTTGGTGAGTCACAGGTCGGCCCAAATTTACGCCCTCCAGCAGCAACTTTATTTTTGACCTTTTTTGGGGTCGTGAGTCATGTTGCTTCCCCCAGCCCATCTCACACGTCACCCACCACCAAGCCAGGATGGACCCAAAGACGACAAGCTGAAATATCTTGGATGATCCTTATGAGTCCCTTCCAGCTTGAGACAGTCTATGATTCTGTGATTTTTGGTCTATTGAGACTCAAAGGCGCCGTGATGCGACGGGGTGAAAGACACGACTGATGCCAAGTGACATAGGAGCCACATCCAACAGGCACTGGTGACCTCCTCAAGCATCCCAACCTCTCTACGTAAACTTTTGGGTGATTCCTAGTTAAATACTCACCCCCCAGTGAGAATTTGCTGGTCGTTCAGGCCGTGCTGGGGACAGGTTCGTCTGCGGGGGCATCTGGGACACCTGCAAACCTTCACTGACACACAGGCTGCCACCACACCCCCCTCACTCCATGTTTTTGCAGAAGATGGATGTCAGAATCTGTCCCCCCACCATGACCAGTCCCCCATGACCTTGGCTAGCCGGGGTTACCGAGCCAGCAACCCAGAGATTTCCTGTTAATGCCGTGAGGAGAAC
The DNA here is from genome assembly GCF_001604755.1 of Lepidothrix coronata. Classification (NCBI taxonomy): domain Eukaryota; kingdom Metazoa; phylum Chordata; class Aves; order Passeriformes; family Pipridae; genus Lepidothrix; species Lepidothrix coronata. The sequence goes on from NW_016690200.1 coordinate 6,419,700, forward strand.
TCCACATTTCCTTGGGATCCTTTGTGTGTCGGTGCTATTTTGGGTCCCACCTTTTTTTTATTCAGTTCCACACCCACACCTCCCTCAGGGTGGGGTCTTCCTGGATAACTGGGAGCTCTATATATACACACATGTGTACATATGCACCTACATATATTTATGTAGCTGTGCCTGCGAGTTGAGCCTTTGGGCACTGACTGGACACGGAGGACTTGGCAGGAGGCTCGGTGCTATTCTTTAGGTGGGGAGAGCCTAGGAAGGGAAGGACACAGCAAACCCTCCCTCCTATTCAAAACTATTTAAAGACTGTCTGGCACTGAGTTTCTTTCCCACCAAATGGCTCCAGTGACGATCTGGCTTTACAGGCTCTGTAATCTGATCAACTTCTATTGTTGGCAAATTCATAATTGCCTCATTATTTAACAGTTGGTTTTACAGAAAAAAGAATATCCATTTTAGCTTTTTGTTATTGTTGTTGTTTTGCTTTATTTTGTTTTTCAGGACCACTAGGACCCAGTTTCTATTTGAAGAACTTGTGTTCTTCAACAACTCCTGCTCTTCCCCTCCTTAAAATACACATGATCACAGGAATCACTGATTAAAGGCATGAACAGTGAGTGATGACCTTTTTCAGTGCTATCCCAACGAAAGGTTCTCCAACACAGCATATTTATTACTCAGTGGCCTTTTACTGAGAGAAGTGTTCAAGGCCAGGTTGGATGGGGTTTGAGCAACCTGGTCTAGTGGAAGGTGTCCTTGCCCATGGCAGGGCGGTGGAACTGGATGGGCTTTAAGATCCCTCCCTGTCCAATCCATTCTATGATCCCATGTTCTAGGATTTACCTCCAGAGAGGAAGGATGCTCCTGGAAGCACTATGTGCTGGCTCACACCCTTGCTCAGCCACAACTCTCCAGAATAAACCTCATTACATTTCTTAACCTCTCCCTGTCCTAGTTTCCCCATCTCTACATGCAAGAGTGGACAGATTTTGGATAGGGGAGCTGTCTTCACTCACAGGCTGGTCCAGCACCTTTCTAACCAGGGCCCCAACCTTGGTGAGGTGCCAGAGCAATACAAATAATTACTAATAGTAAATCCCATGGGAGTCTATTACATTATGGTTCAACTTCCTCCCAAACAATTGCTCCTCTTCCTTGCTTTGTATGTTCTTCAAAAGAAGCGGCTGCTGTGCTTTAGGGCTGGGACACCGGCCGTGGTAAACATACACCCTGCTCAGCTGGGCCTGGGCAGCAAGAAAGGAGATAAATCTGATGTAAGACAATCACACTGAGGGTGGAAAAAGAAAAATGAGGGTTTAATGGAAACGGCAACGTAGCAGCACGAAACAGCTCTTACCCTGAAAGGTCCCTTAGGGCACATTTATTCACTGTTTTCAGGATGATCTTACTCGGATCGGCAATAAGAGCAAGAAATGTCGAGAGCAGAAGTGCCCGTTGGTCTCAGGGCTCAAAACATCTTCATCCAGAGAGTGGTGAAGGCCCTGGCACTGCAGGAGCACTCAGCTGAGGGAAGCAGAGATTTATTGTGGACAGTGCCAGTTCTTGGACGTGTCCCTGCTTTCTGCCTGTGCTGTGGGCACCCGGCCTGCACCACCCAAAATGTGCATAAAGGGAAAGATGACCCATAAATGGGGAGAAAAACGCTTTTGTCCCACAGCCAGTGGACAAAATTGTCTTTGTAGGCTGTACAGAGTATGGGAGCACCCTAATGCTGCAGGTTTGGGTGCAATATCAAACTCCTAGAGGGAGCTGGGAACCCCAAATATTGAGTGTTCAACAAAAAGCTTCACAAAAGTCCACAACAGTGGTTTGAGCTGGATCACCTCAGAGCAGAGTGGGCTTTGGTTGGGCTCTCTTGAGGTTCATGGGTCCTCATTCGGACAGCTTGCCCTGAAACACATGGTGGGCTGTCTCTGAGGATGTTTTCCCATTGCCAGAACCCGGAATTCAGGCCTCCACAGCAGGTAGCAAAGTGGAGAAGGAAGAAAGGTCTTGCTTATTAATCGGCCAACTGGCCTGACTTAATGCTGACAAAGAACAATGCCCATTTTGCTCACCCCTTCCAAGATGGAGCCTGCAAAGGCTTTAATTAGTCAATTAAATGTGGCTTTGTCATAGGAGATGAGACACAACCGGGATCAGCCAGCTGGGTTCTTGGCTGCTGAATGACACTGTCTTTCCAGCCCAGTGACCTCATTGTTATGACTCAATAGGGGAACAATGTTGTCCACCCAGCAGCCCAGCAAGGAGTGAGATTCCTGCGTGGTTACAGCTGAGCAGAAGAGCATGGGAAGTTGTGGGATGTCACCGGGATGGGGATCCAAAGCTTTGCACTCGCTGGGTTTCAATGGCATTGCGTGCTGAGAAACTGCAGCCAAAAAATATAATCTATAATACAAATACAGCATGACACAGTGGCCATATTCAGCTCCCCAAAGACTCCCTGGACAGGTAGGTGCAGGTAGTGAGTTTGAGCATGAAGAGATTCACTGATTAGGGAGTAAAATCCTAAATGATATCTCATGGGAAGGAAAGCTTGCAACACCTACACCCACAGTGGCCTGGTTGGAAAAGACCCCTGTCCATGTCACCTTTTGAGCTCAGGGCTTTGCTGGCATCTTCCTGCCATCAAAATATCTCCCTGCCACCAAAACCCTTCTCTCCAGGGCAGTGCCTGGAGGTTGTGCTGCAGGGCAGGCCATGGCAGGGCAAGAGGAGGGAGCAAAGGAAGCAGGAAGGAAGAAGGAGCTGCATCCCCTCCCTGCTGTTAATCATCCTCCTCTTTCTCCTAAAAGCAACCATCAGGTCTGCAAACACCAGGCTGAATTCCCACCTTGCAGGGGATCCATGGAGGTGACCAGCAGCTCTGGGTGCAGGGGTGGGATGTGGGGCTGGGCTTGATGGTAATATTCAAATTCTTCTGCTCTTGAGACAGCAGAGACCAGATCCTGCTTTTGGCTCAGCAGTGAAACTCCGTCATGTCAGCTTGGACATTTCCTTTAGAAAACTGAGCTGGAGTCACAGTGGGGTTGGGGATGGGAAGAGAGGGCAGGGACTGCAGGTCAGGTCTGTGATTGGACCCACAGAAGGGCATCAGCAGAGCAGAGGAGGGAGAGAGCACTGAACTGGGATTCAGTGGGTGCTGCTGGTTGGAATCCAGGAGTGGGGAGTTTGGAGGGAGAGCAAATGCAGCCCCACTTGGGGGATGTGCTACAATGGGGAAGGCTGAAGCTACATGAACAGCCCTGTCAGGTTTGCAAGTGACCCCTTGCCAAATCAAAGCATGGATTTGCTGCAGAAACCACCCAATTTTATGAGATACAAGAAAACAGCTTCCCTGACTATGGAAGGGCAGAAGTGATGACTGAAAAATCCACACACAGATTTCAAATGCACATTTGGAGAAGCACAATCAGCTGTGCAAAAAGACCCTCCCGTTGCCCCGAGCCCCACCTCATCCTGACATCTCTGGAAATTATTATCTGGGCAAAATGCTGCTGAACACCACTAAGAAAGCAAGCCCTGAGCCTCCTGAGCATGGAGGCAAGAAAGAGCTGAGCCATCAAAAGCAAACAATGACTTCTAGCAGCGATTACTGATAATTCTCAGTAATTGATTATTGGTTGCTTTAAATTCTCGGTAACTGATTGCTTTAAATAATTAATAACTTGCAAGTCTACCTACTACAGACACTGCTCTCTGGTGCAGGCATGTTCCTGGCCCCTCTTACCTGGCATAGAATCACCACAGAATCACAGAAAGGAACCTTGAAGATCAACAGCACCAAGTCCTTTGTCCAGCAAATTTCTGCACAGCACAGTAGCAAAATAAAAGGGACACCCATGCTAGAAGCCAGGCATTGCATTCTGGGACTGTGGGGGATGCAGCAGATGGACAAGTTCTGTGTTGCTGCAGGATTTGGATCACATCTCCCAAATGGGAGCAGAATAGTGTTGGAGAAAAGGGAATGTGATGGAGATGAGTTACAGCAGCAGGACCTTTGTATGTTAGACCCTCACCCTTGGGAAGGTGGCTCAAATCCAAACCCAATCAGCTCCAAAAGTTGTTCTTCATTGCTACAAAACAAATGCATTATTCCTAATCTATATTATCAAGGAGAGGGCTCCTCCTTTCCCCACTCTGGGTAGTTTCATGGAAAAATCCATGGATTGAGCAGGCTGGGATGATGTGCAACTCTTAGACTTTGGGAAGTCCTGAGAGGTCCAGGTGTCACCAAGCTCCTGTAACAAGCCTTTTGTGAGGAGAAATATGGGAAATCTGCCCACAGGCACCTCAGGCACATCTGTCACCTCAGCAAAGAACAGAGTTGTTGCTTAAAAACAGGAGCTGAGAGATCCGAGGGTCTTTCCCTGCCTCTGTGAAACAAATTCCTGCATCAGGAATACTTCTTACTTCAGACACAGGCTGTGAGCATCTGGTCTTGCCGGATTTGGGCAGAGGCAAAATCTTATTACCCCTTCTCTCTCCTGTCCCTCAGTGGGGTGAGTGCCCCTGCTCAGGCTGAGCCGAAATCCTTGCAGGAAGAGCTCATGGGCTGCACTTTTCTTACCCTTCCCTTCCCTGAGCCCCCCACTGCGATGAGCGTCAGCCTTCAGGATGGGAGTAAATAAAGTGAATCCCAAAAGTGCTCTCCAAAATCCAGCTTCAAAGCCAGTTTTCCTACAGAGGTTTCCCAGTGCTAGTCTCACTCAGCGTCCGCTTTATCAACCCTCTTCCTCCAGCGCCTCAGGGTACCAATTTTCCCTGCCAAGACAGAGATAAACCCGTGCCCCAAAACTGCTTCTGAGCTGGATTATAAGGAACCCCTCCCTAAAAGGCCAGCTGGGCTGTGTTTCAGGCTCGGGGCAGCCCCTGCTCCCAGGGAAAGCAGCTTTACATCCATCCCGGCATCGCTGCTGTCACCCCCCCTCCAGCGAGCCCCCGCCTAATCAGATTGGAGTGGTCCTGCCAGACACGCAAAATGCTCTCACGGAAGACAAAGAGTGGAGCTGCCACCCTCATCCGCCAGCTCAAACACAAACACAGCCCCGAAATAGCCGGCATTCCTTCGGCACGGCCGGCCCCCCAAGCGCTTCTCCTCAAACCCGCAAGGCACACGTAGCGTCTTTTTGGTGGTTTTCTGATTTTTAAAAATTATTATTTATTCATTTTGCAGTTTTTTATCAGGACTGTTAGCGGGGTTTTTCTGTGTGAGAGCACACGGAGAGTTTGCACAGTGGGACCTCAGCAGCCACACCCTCCAGGGCTTTGGGTCTGGCCCAAAATACACCCGCTCTCCACAGTGTCCCCCCAACTTTCTCACCAATAAGCATCGTGCTGGGGCTCTCCACCCATCCCGAGGCCTATCCAGTTGTCCACACCGTGTCCTGCAATGCTGGAACATTCTGCACTGGCCAGGGAGAGCAAGCAGAGGGTTCTGCAGGAGCTGCTGGTGGGGCAAGACGCTGATGAGATGCTGTAATCCCATTCCTAATGTGATCAGGGGAGGGAAAGCCCTGCTCCCTTGGGGTTCCCTGTGCCACCAAAACTCCTTTAAACCCCCCAGAATTTTACCCAGCACACCCGTGGCCAGATGAGTAACAGCAACACACAAAAAATTGGATTTTTTTTAAAGCAGAAAACAATCTCTTCATTTTTTCATCCTATCAGTTTGGATTCCTGTCTCTCCCCCCCTAACCCTCTCTAAAGGGCATTCATAAAGGACAACACAACACACATGTTGACCATGGGGTCCCCTGTTTCTCCTGCCACCAACCCACCTTATATGGCTACATTTCCCCCTTGTCTCACCAGTCTGCCTTTCTTCTTTTTGTGCCACTTGCTTTGCCAAAATAAAAGATTTTCCCCCCCAACTCAGCTGCCCTAAATCACCCCCAGAAACTGAAGCCATGATTTGGAGAAACCTGAAGTAGGTAACGTGGACAGTGGTGGGTGACAGGCTTTGTGCTTCGCTGTGCAGCCCAGAGGGGTGGTTGTTTTGACCATCCTTTCCCTCATTAGGAATTGCTGATCACCACCCCATCCACCACTGACATTCTCCTGATTGGAAAACTCCACAGGAAATAAGGTTTGGGGTGAGATAGTAAATTATAGGCCGGGTTTGGAGAACCACTCACTATGGAAGAGCCTCTGGCTCCCATGGCCATCATGGGATATTGCTCCTCCCAACACCCTGAGAGGGATTTGGGCTAATCAAATGCAGAGTGAGGGCTGCAGGGTCTTGCCCAGGGTCTGTTAGTGCATCCTCCACCTTAGGCTGGGTTCAACTGCAGCTTATCAGGGAACTTTATGAGCCTAAACTGATGCTCTGTAGCAGAAACAGAACACCCATGTCACTGGCAGTGGCACAGCAGTGATGGCAGGAGTGGCATCACAATCATCTTAAGATCATTTTATTTTCCTTTTTTCCCACCCACTGTGATTGTTGCCTTAAATAGTAAAGTTTTATTTCTCAGACTTGCTGGATAAAATGGTCTCACGTTGGATCAGCAAGGAGATGCATTAAAATAGGCTGGATGAGGAGATCCAGGATTCACCAGGCTCTGTGGAATTGTCTATGAATAGTGTTTTACTTGGGAAAGAAGAAGGGGAATTCAGGTTATCCCTGCTATCCTCACCAAACTGCTATGATAGGCATGCACTGTGAATGGATGGAGGTCCACCAGGATCTGCTAGGCTATGTTGGTCCCCTGGACACAAGAAGGATCTTTCCAATCTGGGCTTGTCCTATTGGGAATGGGTGTGCTCCCTGCCATGGGCCACGATCCATCAAGGCCAAATCTCTTCCTAATTTGTAAAAGACCAAATTAAAAAAAAAAATATTAAATATACTTCAGTAAGACCAAACCCAAGCAGGGTGCTCGTGGCACTTGGGGAACTTGGATTTTCTAACACTAAACAGGATTGGATTTGGATGCGGGACAAAAAACGGGCAGCCAGTTAAAGGAAGCCTCGTTAATTCTTGCTTCTCTTTCCTTTAATTGCCTTCTGCCCACACTATGGGCAGATATCCAGGGTATCCAGACACCCAGCGTGGGGTTCTTCTGTCAGAAGTTACACATATAAACCTCAGCTATCCATTGAAATTCCCTCTGCAGACCAAGGGGAGACACAGCCAGCCGCTCCATCCACAGTTAATTCCGAGCTGCGAAAACAATTGGAAACTGGCAGCTGAAAAATAAAATTGTTTCCTCTCCCATTTTAAACAGTAAAAGTGAATTTTAAGGGAACAGCTCCTGCTTGTTCAGAATCCTCGAGGGACACGAAACAATTCATTTCAGTCATGAAATAAACCCCATCACTAAGCTTGAGATTTGCTCAGTGAATTGCTCGGCGCTGAACTCAAAAGTGTGTTGAAAACTTTATTCATTAGGTAACCAGGCCCTGGGTTATTTGATGTGACTTAAAGGAATTTTAAATGCTGTTTTTGCATCTGTCAGTTTAACAGCAATTTCCTCTACAAGCAAAGAGCGTTTTCCACCAATAAACCCCAAATTAGTTTTATTCATCATTACCAAGGAAGACTTCGGAGATGCATAAATTAGAAATCAAGACAGAGAGGCATCAGGCTATAAAATTGCTTAAACAAATATGTTCAAGAGTGTGTCGACCTGGTTGGAAAACACAGTTGAAAGGCAAGAGTGGGCTGTAAATCTCCAAGTTTTACAATGAGGAGAATTAACCCTGCCGAAGGGATGTAGCTATGAATTGTAAATGAAAAACATGATTAAAATCAAATCATTCAAATTCTGACTTTCTCCTGCCGTATTTTAAGTCGTGATTAAAATTCATAATTTAAGCCACATCAATTTAAATCAAAGCACCCTGCCATAAAATGAGGTTTTGAACCCTTTGTGAGGTTTTAATGAGAAAAAAAAAAAGATCGTCCTCCTGCTGAATGAAGTTAATGGGGATTTATTGGTGCCATTCATAGGCAGGAACTGTCTTAGAAGCCTCCAAAATCACACAGACTGAGAGCCTTGAGGGCTTTTTTTAGCCATCTGGGAAAGTTTTAAGGAAATAAAATAATTTTCTATAATAGGGTGTTGTATTAATCTCTAAACTTTTTCCTCCCACAATATTCCACACGACTGATCAGGACAGGAAAATTTATTCCTTATGCCAAAGAGATTGACACCTTTCATGGCCTTTTTGGCATGGGAATTACCCCAAGTGATGATGGGCTGAGATTAACTCTTGCATACTTGGAAAATGGGCTCAAGGGGGTGATTTTTGCTTTCTGACTTCACAGCTGATGTGATGCCATGTCCCACTTTGCTTATAATTTGCCCTGTTGTCTCTCAGTTGGATGAGGCTTTTCTGGGAGCCCCGGACTTGTTGGCTCATCCCATTTGCAGCACACACATCCCAGCTTTTCATTGCCACGTGGGATTCTGGGGGGCTTATGGCATTGGTATAAACTCATGTGGCCTCAGAAGGAGGCAGTGGAGAGCACAAACACCTCACAGCCAGATCAGGGTAAAAATGAAACCCATATTAGAAGGAAAAAAATAACAAAAAGGAAAATAAAAAACACGAGGGGGCCGTTTTGTGCTTTTACTGCACGTTGCTACTTTCTCCACTTTGCCAAGAGAAACCCATGGGAGCAAATTTGTATTTATTTATTTGTTATTTCTATTCCTTTAGGCTCCAAAACCAAATCAGGGCACCAGCAGAGAGTGATGACTGAAAAAATGCATTAATGAGGAAGCTGGTTTGGAGCAATCACAGCCTGGTTTGAGGGTGCTACTTATTAGCTGGCCTAGTACCTGGTAGAAACTTGCTCCCTTTACCTGTGCTTTAAACATTTCTTCTGTTGCTTAATAGATTAGAAATGTCCAACCAAGACAACTTTATTGCTTATTTAGCATAAATATATCTATCTACCCCCAAGACCTTGGTTACTTGATGTTATTCCAGCACAACCACTGCTAACCAGATCCCTGCTGGCACAGAGCATCTCCTTAACTCTACTCTGCTTTTTCTCACAGCCAAGGCTTGCAGTATCTTGATAAGCAGCATATAATGATCACCCTGAGAGCTCTCCACTTCCCTCAGCCTGCAGCAGTATCATTTAAACTTTTCCTTTTTTTTTTTTTTCCCCCTCCATTTGCCTACGTGGTGGAATGTCTTATCTCACCCTCCTGCCTTCAGACTCCAGGGAGGAGGGAAAAAAAAAGAAAAAAAGTGGTCTTTGCTATTAGGTTTCAAAGAAGGACTTTCTCAAATACAGTTTTTCCAAATCTTTCTGAAGAGCCTTTCAAGTCCCCTTTGTCAAAGTTAGAGATCTGGCATTTTTCTCTTTGCCTTCATCTAACAGAAGCCACTTAGAATAAATGTCTGACAAGGTTGTCTCCTCATTTCTCTACGATAGATTTAATATATATTTAAGCACTACAGCTTAATAACTCTAAGCCAATTTCTCCCTTCTCTTCCAGTTAAATTTGCTAAAATCAATTAAGGCTGCAAGAGAAAATTTCAGCCTTTGCCATCAATAACTAAGGCCTTATTCTTCCACTGCAAAATGACCTTCCTTCTGCCTTTCAGCACTCTCATGAGCCATGTGGCCTCAGACCAAAGCTCCCTGCACACAGAGTTTGTAAGACAGAGAAAAAGGCTCTGGATTAATGCAATTTTTATTAAGGATGCTAAGAATATCAACTGGACCTCAAAGCAACATCTAAAATGGGACCAACTCAGAGATAAAAAATTCCCTTTTCCATTTTGGAGGAGATTATAACACAGATCCCATCTGCCTATTTCCAAGGATCTGTCCTGAACCTGGCATCAAACACAGATCTGGGTTTTAAACCCAAGGATCATATTCTTATTTGCCTTTTCATTTTGCAGCCTTTAGGGTGCACTCCTGACCCACCACCAAGACGTTCTTCCAAATCCCGAAACACACCTTTTTTTTTGATGTTTTTAAGCACATACAGACACTGTTCTACAACACCAGGGACACACTGTGATTCTTGGGGTGTCCTGTGTAGGGCCAGGAGATGGACTCAATGATCCTGATGGGTTCCTTATAACTCAGTATATTCTATGATAAGTATTTCTAGGAGCAGATTCCGGATATTTTTGGTGCAACGCTGGATCATGTTGAGGAGCATATATGGAAACAAACCTTTCTAGTGGACAAATTAGCCCAAGACACATCTAAATTGGCTTCAGAGGATGCAGCTGAATTAAAGAACAGCTCAGCTCCAACCTTGAACACCCTGGATAAATATCTGAACCTACATGGCATTACCTTGGGTCCCTCAGTAGGAGGAAGAAGCAACTTGTCCCCTGGGACTCCCAGTTTTCCCCTCCTCCACAAGCCAGCTCATCCCAAACTGGAGCCCAGTGCCTCTCTGCCACCACCCAGCCCCAGCACTACACCAGGACACGGAACCTTGGACATTATGCACAAGTCAAGCCATTGCTGAAAGCCAAACCTCAACGTCACCTTCCCTCAGCTGGTTTATTGTGGATGCACATCCTAAAAGCAGGTGCTTCAGCCCAAAATAAAGGTTCATTCCCCTTCCTCACCCCTTCTGCTCTCAGCAGGGCATTGAGGCGCCACACTGAGTTAATTTTAACAAGATGTTTGCATCCTCCCTGTCTCCTTGCAATACTTTGTCACCGAAGTGTCACCGGTGCCTGCTGAGCGCCCCTGGCCCGCGGCCAAGCGAGCTGTGAGACACATGTTGTCCACGGGACAGAAAAGGTGCCTGCAACATGCAGAGCAGCAGGAGCTGCAGAACAGACACATTTAGTGATGAGAAAACCTTCATCAACAAGGCCTGGGGCTCAATAAGCAAATAGGCACTGGAGGATGTTGGTGCCTTTGGAGTTCGGAGCAACTTCACTCCGAGACTTGAAGGAGAGAGGTTTTTTTTTCCTCTTTAGGGTTGATGGGGCATCCTGGCACTTTCTGGTTCCAAAAGGATTTCACAGAATCACAGAATATTCAGACATGGAAGGGACTCACAAGGATCACCAAGTCCAACTCCTGGCCTTGCACAGGACAACCCCAAGAATCCTGTCATGTGCCCAAGAGCGTTGTCCAAACGCTTCTTGGACTCTGGCAGCTTTGGTGCCGTGACCACTTCCATGGGGAGCAATATTTGGTACCAAAAGCTGACTCTGAGACACACTGGGACTCAAATCAAGTGAATATGTCCATGCAATCTTGAAAAAGGTCACCCAAAATAACCCACAAAATAAATTTTGTACTTCCAGAAAGCAGTAACTTTACTATTGGCATCTTCTAAGACTCCTCCAGACACTCACTATTTCCAGCACTAATTGTAATTCAAAGTGAGCAAGAAACTTGAAGGAGGCTGAATCATCCTTTAGGGAACCTCAGGTTTCCTCAGAGGGTGGTGAGGCCCTGGCACAGGTTGCCCAGAAAAGTTGTGGTTGCCCCATCCCTGGAAGTGTCCAAGGCCAGTTTGGATGGGGCTTGGAGTAACCTGGTCTAGTGGAAGGTGTCCCTGCCCATGGCAGGGGGTGGAACTGGATGATATTTAATGACTCTCTCAACCCAAACCATTCTGTGGTTCTATGATGAACTCTCTGCCTTGGCTGTGGAAGGAGGTGAGGACACTGATACCCATCCCCGGGAAGTTCACCTTGAAGAAAAATACCACTGCATCTGGTGGCCCCAGGCTGTCACACTATAAAGGGGTAGAAAACAAGCAGTGCAAAGTCACCAGCTCCTCCTGAATCACAGCACAAGGCTCCAAATTTAGTGGGTCTCATGATAAAAGCCCTCTTTGTGGTTTGTGCCTTCTGCCCTTGCAGCGTCAAGCGGTTGCTTCTGGCCATGGAAAGCTGTTGTTGCATTGCAGTCCCCTGCTCACCAGAACTTCATGGAACCATGGAAGGTCAGAAAAAACCTCTAAACCTAACACTGCCTGGTCCACTACTAAGCCAGGTCCCTAAGCACCACGTCTAGTTGTTTTTTGAACACTTCTCACTGCTCTTTGTCCTGCAGCAGCCCCAGCTGAGAGAATCTCCCCATCCCTGACCACTCACCACACGGTCTCCACCAAACAGCACATAGTTTAAGAAAAAACAGGAAAAGCAGAGGCAGAAACTCTGTCACAGTCCTTTAAACAGCATTTCAGCTCTTCATATATGATTTTTGTACAGTAACAGGGAAGATCGTATTTTTCTCCCCAGCTCTACCTTCTCAGACAGGGTTGTTTAGCACAAATATTAACATGTTTTTGGATATGGCACATTTAGGCACTTCTAAACTGGAGCTGTGATATGGGCAGAGCACATCCCTCCTGCCCCCACCCAGTTTCCTCGAGGTTCTCCAGAGCAAAACACCACAAGGCTCCAGCACAACTCTACAAAAAATATACAATTAGAGCCATAAAACCTGGTGAAGCTCAGACAAACTGTTCCCAAGCCTCCAAAATAACAGGAGAAAGCACCTTCACTCTGCATTGTGGGACACCAACACACCGGGTAATTCTAGGAGGAAAATCGGGATTTTCTTTTGGTTAAGCCCCAATGGCAGATGGAGAGGGTCTGGGGGGAGATGGGTGGCACTTCCACAAACCCCACCATGCAGTGGGACCTGCAAGACTCCCATGCAGAATCAGGTTTGAGCCTGGCTGTCTCACAAACTGCAAGAGAAAGACTTGGCGGATTTGTTTGGGAATTCTAAGCCCAAAAGAACTGCTCTCTGACATGTGGAGTATCCAGCAAAGCCCTGGGGGTTGCAGCAGACAGAGCACAGGTAGCTGAAGAACAACAAATGCCAGATGACTGTGCATGGCTTAGAGTGGGAAAAAAAAGGTCAGGTTTGCTCAGGAGCTCTGTGTGAAGGAAAGGGCAGGCATTGCAAGAATTCAGAAACAACATCCTTAGGTGGAGATGGGCCAGTTATGGAAGAAGCTGAGCACATAAACAGGCTTTGGACAAGGAAGTTGGCAGGAGCACGTGAAATCTCCTCGGAGGCTTGGGGAGATTTCACACTCCTGCACATGGGGAATGGACCAAACCGGGCCACCTGGATTCCTGCAGAGTTCAAACCCTCTGTGGTGTTCAGCCCTCAGAGCTGAGGGTGATTGTTGGTCATGCAAGAGCGCTGTCAGGCTGGGAGCAGAACTGAGGGTGAGGCGGATCCTCAGGCTCACAACCTGCGTGTTTCTGTCTGTGTCACTCCCCATCAGATCAGCAGTGGGGAGGGAGGAATTTCTGTGCATCCACAGGTGGATTTGCTACGTGCTTGGTCCTGCTACTGCCTGGACCACCTGGAGATAAAGCTGAAGGCACCTGGGCTTGGGGCTTGAGCTCCCATAGCACAGGCAGATGTTACAACAGGATCTCACCTCCACAGAGCACCACTCTGTAATAAGGATGAAACCCCAATCACTCCATCCTCCCCAGCCCTGCAAAGCCCCCAGGGGGGGCTCTGGGTGCTGTGGTGGGTCCTTGAGGACAGGGCAAAGAGGCCACCCAGACCAGCATCATGGAGAAGGGGGCAAAATTTGGGGTACCTAAACCCCAACAGCTCCTCTGCAACACAGCAGAGGGATGCTCGCTGGCCATAAATAACCTCCATCACTCCCCATGGCCTGAGCCCCAAAACACCCCAGAACTTTCTCTCCCCCAAATGGGGAGAGAAAATACATGATTTATAAAGTAAATAATAACCAAAGTGCAACCCCAGCCTCCCTAGAAATGCTGAGAGCAGATATTTCCAGCGGGTCTCCCGTCACCGCCAACATGAATGATCACCAACCTCCTTGTCACAAACCTTTAGAGCAACTCTCTGGAATTAAATCAGCATATTGCATGGTTCCAGTTCCTTTCATCCAAAGATCTTCAAATGATTTACAAACAATTCTTTAATTAAGCCTTCCAAAGAGGCCCCAGGCTACTATTACTGTACCTGCTTTGCCACGGGGGAATCGAAGACACCGCACTGCTAAAACAGCCTGCAAAAAGGTTGCAAAAATCTTATCAAAGTTCCTCCAACAGTAAATATATTAAGAAGACACTCTGCTTCGCTGCTGATTTTGAAACCCTCAGGTTAACCATTTTTTTCTTCTCCTGGAGACATGGTCCCAAATTGCCTCCTCCCGCCTGTGTCAGGATTAGTATTCAACGGATAAAATGGTTTTTTAAAAATGCGCATCTTTGACAGCTTGTCTTCTACAAACACGAACTCCCAGTACCAGGGAACTACCAGTACCAGGGAGCCAGCCCAGCTTTGGGAATGAAAAGCAGTGTTTTGGCAACAAGGATTTAAAACCCATCAATCTGAGGTTTGTTTTGATCCAGGCAAAGGGTTGATCTCCAGTAAAGCCCCTTCCTGTTCTTTTTTGCCCCCAGGACAGGTTTGTGCTGTGGCTCTTTTGAATCCTCTGTGAATAAAAAGAATTGGTTTTCTCTTCCTGATGCAATTTTGTTATCAGACCCCCCCTGTGGGAATACAAGACGCAATATGGGGAAGGAGTAAATAAAATTAAATATCCCATGAAGACACTGTAATGGGTAACTGAGCCACTCACTGGCTGGTTGAATTTACAGATGTTATTTGCCCAGTGCCATGTTTGCTGCATCTCTTGTACACTCTTGTCTGAAGCTGATTTTATCCTGATTTAAGCAGGGAAATAAGGAGCAATCTCTGCAGAATCAGGGGTTTGGGATGACAGAAGCCTGGAAGTCAGTATTTCTAGAGAAATAGCTGTACCCAAAAGACCTGCCTTTAAAAAACTTCAGTAACCTTGTGTTGACTCTGCTCTGCCCCACGCACAGAGGTTGTCACCTTCCAAAAACATGCTCCAAAATCCCAGCTTCCCGCTCACCCACCCATTTCACATCCAGTTCAAGGAGAGCAAATCATGCAGGGTCCATCCCAATTTCTCAAGATACTCGAAATCTTGCAGTTTCACTTACAGACTCAACTTCTTCCCATTTAAGGAGGGGAAAAAGAGATGAATTTTAAGCTTTGAGTAGCTCAGATGATTGCAGAGATATCAGCCTTGAGACTCCAAGCCCAAACACCCAGCAAACCTGGATGCCTATTTTAGCCCCTAAGGAAGAAAATCCTGATGCCAATATCCAGGGAGCAACATAAAAGCATCTCTAAGGAGCTTATTTCAGAACTTAAGAGCAGCAACGAATGACAGAAAATGCTGTTTTCAAGGATTTAGTTAATTAATTTCTGAGAAAGGTGTAATAGGATCACTTGAGAGTGTTATGGAAACAGGTCCCCCCACATCCTCCCACTGAAAGCCTGTTTTGTCCCGAGCCCTGAGTATTTATTGCCCCATTCTGAAAAAAAACCCAAAACCTTCTGAGAAGGCAAAGTCAGCTAAACTCAGCTAAATTCTGTCCAGCACAAGAAAATTGTGTTAACTGCTCCTACTTTATGCCAATATATTAATGACACTCAGCCTTCCTGACCTTTAGGGGAAGAGAAATCTCTTTTCAAGTCCACCTTGGCATCCGGGAGAGATGGGGGCTCACACCTGCTCACCCACCAAACCCCCGGCACCGTGAGTTCTATGAGAGGAACAGGAAA
The DNA here is from genome assembly GCF_001604755.1 of Lepidothrix coronata. Lineage (NCBI taxonomy): Eukaryota > Metazoa > Chordata > Aves > Passeriformes > Pipridae > Lepidothrix > Lepidothrix coronata. The sequence continues at coordinate 6,435,280 of NW_016690200.1, forward strand.
AAAACAGGCAGGCAGAGATTTCAGCCAGACCTCTGGGAATTCACCCCACAGTTAAATCCCCAGGGCCCTGCCTCCACTTGTGCTTTTACCTCCGGAGCCTCCTCCAGCTTTTGTTACCTTGAATAAAAGCACATTCAGCTCAGCAGAGGCTCTTTTGGGAGACAGGAGTCGGAGCAAGATTTCACCTTCTCCTATTTTATTTCGTATTTTATTTTATTTTATACCATTTAATTTTATTAGTTTCCCACCTCCCTTGTCTTCTTTGATTACAGGGAAGAAACACCCCACTCCTCCCTACCTTTATTCACTTTCCAAAGAATCAGTGCATTTCCTTTCCCTGCTACTTTTCCATGTGTTTTTTTGGCCACCTCTCCAACAAAACACCCCATCAAAGAGCCAGGCCTCCCACTCCATCACCCACCAGACCCTGAACCCCAACACCATCGCAGGACCCCAGGCACTGCTTCCACTCCCAAACCTCCCCGACACCGCACATCCCGCCCGGCTCCACCGCTGCCCCACAGCGAGGGGTCTCCAGTTTAACCTTTTTCCAACTCCTCCATCAACTTCCAACAGGGAATTGCTTTCTCCCCCCCGCACTCTTTTCCCACGCCATCTCCACGGTCAGAGGTGATGGCCCGTGTTCGGTACGTGCAGCACCCGGAGCGCTGGACCACTGCGAGAACAGCCGCACCAAGCCGAACCCAAGGTCCCCCCCTTGCTCGATGGGACCCTAAAAAATCGCTCTCCCAAGAGAGATGTTTCCCCAGCGCCCGGGGAAGGGATGCGGGCGGGAAGCAGCGGGTTTGGCTCATCCCGCTGCAGAGCGAACCAGCACTGCGGCTCCTGCACCCGAAGTTGCGCTGCCGCGGAGGGCTGGATGCGCTCGGGTTTTGGCTAAGCGGGGTGATAAGCCCCGACTCAGGAGGCGGGTGGGCGCTCAGCATCCCCCCCCCCTCCCCCGGATCGTTTTCCTCCAAACTCGAAGATAGTAAAAGGAAAAACAGAGGGGGACGAGAAGGCGAGGGATGCTGGGAGGTGGGGAAAAGGCACGGCGAGGGCAAAAAGCGGGGAAGGAGGCGGCACTCACCGAGCAGCAGCAGCAGCAGCGGGAGCAGCGGCAGCAGCCCCGGAGCCCGCATGGTGCTTCCCGGCCGTCCCGCCGCTCTCCCGGCGCTCAATCCCGGCGGGGCGGGCGGGAGATGCCCTCCCTCCCTCCCACCCTCCCTCCCTTCCCCGGCCACTGCCCTCCCTCCCCTCCCTTCCCTTTCCCCGGCCCCGGCCCGGGCCCCCCCTTTCCCCGCCGGGGGAGGCGCGGAGCGGCCCCGACCCGCCCCCGCCTCCGCCCCCGGAGCGGGGGGAGAGAGCGGTGGGATGGGGATGGGGATGGAGGGGGGGATGAGGAGGGAGGGATCCACCTGCCGAGGGGATGTGGGGTTGCGTTAGGATGGGGGTGTGCGGGGTATTTGGGGTTCTCAACTGCATGGGGGCATTTGGGGGTTTCGTTGGGATTTTGGGGTGAGGGGGGTATTTGGGGTTCTTAACTGTGTGGAGGGGTTTGAGGATTTTGTTGCAATAGGGGTTTGGGGGGACTGGGGGCTGTCAGCTGCATGAGATTTGGAATGAGGAGGTTGGGGAGGATTTAGGGGGTTTCATGGGAACAGGGGGTGGAGGGGAATTGGGGGTCCCAAAGCAAGGGGAAGAATTGGGGAGTTCAATTGGGACGGGGGTTTGGACAGGGATTTGGGGTTCTCAGCAGTATGGGGGGATTTAGGGGTATCATTGGATTTGGGAGGTTGGAAAGGATTTGGCGGTTTCGTTGGGATTGGGATTTGGGAGGGATTTGGGGTTCTTAACGGCATGGGAGGATTTGGGGGTTTCATTGGGATTGGGGGATGTGTGTGGATTTGGGGTTTCTTTAGGATGAGGGTATGGGGGAGATTTGCGGTTCTCAACTGCGTGGGGAGACTTGGGGCTTTCACTGGGATTGGGGTTTGGGATTGTATTTGGGGTTCCACCTGCATGAGGGGATTTGGGATTTTAGTCAGGGTGGGGGATTTGGGGAGAGCATGGGGGTTTCATAGAAATTATGAGGTTGTGACGAATTTGGGAGGGGGCTTGGTGTTCTCAATTGGATAGGGGCATTTAGGGGCTTCATTGGGTTTGGACTGGGTTTGGGGTTTTCATCGGGATGGGGGCTTGGGAGCATTTAAGGTTCTGAAATGCATGGGGCAATTTTGTGGTTTTATTGGAGTTGGGAGGTTGGAGAGGATTTAGGGGTTTTGTTGGAATGGAGGTTTGGGGGGATTTAGGGTTCTCATCTGCATGGGGGGATTTGGGGGTTTAAATGGGTTTGGGGTTTCCATCGGACTGGGCACTTCAGGGTGACATTTGGGACTCCTGGCTTGATGGGGGGAAATGGAAGGTTTCTTTGGGATAGGGATTTGGAGTTCTCACCTGCACGGGGAGACTTGGGGGTTTAGTCAGGGTGAGAGGTTTCGGTGGGATTTTGCATTTACATGGGGGGATTTGGGGATTTCATTGGAATCGAGTGGTTGGGGAGAATTTGGGGTTTTGTTGTGAGGGTGGTTTGGAGTGAATTTGGGGCTCTCACCTACATGGAGGGATTTGGGGAGTACATTGGGTTTAGAGGTGGATTTGGGATTTTTATCAGGATGGGGGTTTCCAGGGTGGTGGGATTCCCGCCTGCCTGGGGGGGATTTGGAATCTTCATCAGGATGAGGACTTTGGAAGGATTTGGGGGTTTTGTCAGGGTGGGTGGTTTGAAAGGGGATTCATCATTCCCATCTATATGGGGAGGGGTTGGGGTTTTCATTGGAACTGGGGGGTTGGGGAGGATTTGGGATTTTCATTGGAATGGCAGGAGCGATTTGGTATTCCCACCTGCATAGTGGTGAATTGGGAGGTTTCACTGGAGTTCAGGGTGAATTTGGGGTTTTCACTGGGAGGAAGACTTGTGAGGGATTGTAAGTTTTTGTCTGGATGGGGGTTTGTAGGTTGATTTTGAATTCCCATCCACATGAATAAGGATTTGGGATTTTCATCTGGATGAAGACTTGGGGATCAATTTGGGATTCCTGCCTGCATGGGGAAAATTTGTGGATTTTATAAGGATGGGCATTTGGGGGTGGATTTGGAATTTTCATCTGGATGGGGGTTTGGGGTTTGATTTCAGATTCACATCCAGGTGTGGGTTTCTCGGGGATTTTCATCTAGATTGGGTTCATTTTGGGACTCTCAGCATGAGTGGTGGTTTCTTTGGAGTTTTGGGTTAATTTGGGATCACTTTCTGCACTTTCACCCATCTGAACACACACACAGTGCCCCAATGGTACAAAATCCCCCTGATCCCTCCTCTCCCCAACAGTGAGTGTACCTTTTCACAAGATGATTTCTAGGAAAGATTTGCACCCGTTTGGAATGTCTTAAAGGAACAACATGCCCAGAGTATGAAGGACAAAATTATTATCAGATCTTGGCATTTTTTGTGGCAAGAGGGAAAGGTGTTGAAAGTTTTTTCTCTGATGTTCAGGCTGCAGCTGGGAGGAGACTAAAAATAAGTTCAAAGCTTTGCACTGAATCCCTCTCCTGGCTCTGACAGATCCAGCTAAACCAGGAACCCTCCCAGCCGGGACCCAGAGGTGGCAAAAATAACCTTCCCTCCAAAAAGGACTTTTCAAATACAGTTTTCTTGATGCCTTCAGTTAAAGGTGGACTTTCTTCTTGTTGCAAGGTCACTTTGAGAAGATGAGGAGGTGCTTGGGTTGGCTGGCTCACCCTCCCTACCTGCTTTGCATTTGTCCCCAGAAAAGGCTTCTTGTCCTGATTTTGGGTTCTGGGTCAGTGCAGAGAGACTTTCCCTGTGCCTCAGCCCAGCCTCACCTCCTCTTACTACGACTCTGCATTACACAGCCCCTGAAACCTGGGAAACTCAAGCTGCAATAAGTAAATGAGCATGTTGATGCACATTATCAATCTTGCCAATATCAGAGAGGCAGTTTCTTCTCCCCCTGCAGAGTATTTTTAATAAGAGGTCACATTTACACACACACACTCTCCCAATCAGCACATTTTGGTTTTAACTGCCGAGTCAAAGTAGCCCAGGGGAAAATCTGAGGTGCTCCAGCGTAGCAGTGTCCCTGGGATGAAGAGGAGGGGGGAAATGCTGAAGTCTTCAAACTCTCTATGGCACCAGTGCCCAAAAAACACTGCAAAAATATCCCGGGGCACATTACTCTGGGATAGCAGTGCCTGGGAGATGGGCTCCTCCAGGGTTGGATCTCCACCGTGGATGACGGCTGTGGGGAGGACAGACAGAAGAAGAGCTCCTTTGGCAGGGAAAACCCAAGGAAAACAAAATGACCTGAAATCCACTTAAAAATCAGCCTAGTTTTGGTGGCCATTGGTTTTATTGTGCAATGTTTGTAATGAGAGGTAGGAGAAGAATTCCATCTGGCTGGTCCCATCAGCAGATCTGGGCTGTGCTGGTCCTTTGGCCTCGTGCAGGGAGAAGGGACCCTCAACCCCTGAGCACCTGATGCCTAAATCCTTTTAAATTGCTAATTTAGGATGTGGGTTTTCTCTTAATTATCATAACCCTGGCACTTATGCAGGGAGTTTTGTCAGTTCTCAACTTACTTGTGGGACATGCTGCTCCTCCCTCGCTGCAAGTGTTGGCTGCTGGCAGTTGCCATGGTGGGTAAAATAACGGCATTCCAAGAGTCTCCACTTCTTGGAAAGACTGATTCATCCAGAAACATGGTGTTAAGCTTCCCTTTTTCAAGGGGGCAGCACAAAGGTCTTGCATTATTCCCGCTGCTTTGCAGGGTACAGGAGTTGGATCAGGATCTGCCTCTGGCCTTTGCCTCAAAGGGGATAATTACTGAGAAGGTGTCAGATCAGGGCTATGAATCATGAGCAGCTGAAGGAAAAGAGAAAGGGATATTTAGCATGGCTGCTTCAAAAGCTGGGGGTCTGTTAAAGCATATCCCGCACCAACGTTTTACCGTCAGCCTGGGAAAAAGTCAAAAAAAGCCCTAATTTGGGAAACTGGGCACTTCCAGGGAGGTCAAAAAGGTGTTTCACAAAAAGATGTAAACAGCCTTTGATGCCCAATGCAGCACTGCTCACTGGGAGCTCTGTCACGAGTGTCCCAGCTCTGGAGGTTTTCCTGAATACCAACATCACAAGGTCAGGAAATTATGTGAAAGCTTTTGCTTTCAACTCCAAACATGAAAGTCATGTCTTTGAGGTGTAGAGAAACCCTTTGGAGAATGGCCTGCATGCCTGCCTGAGAAATGGGGGCAAAAAATAGGAATTTGCTTTAAAATTTATTATTGACATTATTATTATTTAAAAATCTCACGGGCTTAAGTCAGTCAGGTGTCATTTTTAATCCTGTCACTGCACACAGATTGACATGTACCTGTTTCTGTGTGTACCAGCTAAATATTTGTCTAAGACTGTGAGAGAACAGGACAGGGAGTCAGTGGTTTCAAGGTGTGTGAGTCAGCTGGGCTGAAATGGCCTCAGGAGGAGGGAGATTTCACCTGACACAAGATTTCCTTGTCGAGGAAATCCCAAGATGCTCTTTCGTCTCCCCAACGGGGTATGAAAACCCCATTTTATTCTACAACTTAAAAGTAAACTGGGCAAAGGAGGAGAAAACATAAAGCAGGAGTTGCTCTTGGCGGATAAATTCCCAGTGACAGTTTTATCTTGTAATTCCTTCTCAGCTGTGTTCGGATTCGTCATAACATCTGACTGACGTCTCCAGGCAGCCTTGCGATATTTACCTCTTTTCACAGAAAATGACCGAGGAAAGCGACGCAGCAGGAAAATCCTCGGGCTGAGATCCAGCTTAGGATCACTCAACTTGCCAGTAATCCGGTTTTGTTGGATGTCGTCACCTATTTCCTTGTGCGGTCGGGCGCAAAGTAATAACGTTTGGAATTCAAATTCGGGGTTTAAGATGGGAAGATGAAGGGCAGCACACACAGAGCTGATACCTCTGACGTGGGCAACAGCGTGAATGACAGCACGTGGGCTCCTGGGGTGAGGATCACTAAGTGGTTATTTCAGGAAGGAAAGGAAAAAAATCCAGAAAAACCTCTCAAAGTACCCTCCCTTTATTAAGAGACAAAAATACCTGTGGTCTGATGTTTGTATTTGTATTTCAGAAGATGAGGAGTCAGCAGTGTCATGTGGGAGTCTGTTCCTTAGCCTGGAGCTGACCCAGGAGGAACTAAAATGCAGCTTTGCCTCAGGAGCAGGAATTGCCTTGAGAAAGCTAAGAACAGTTCAGGATACCCCTCACAATGCCAACTGTCTTTTCCTGAACTCCTAGGAGTGAAGAGGCAAAAATCCTATAGGTATTAGTCAAAGACTCCTAAAATCTGGGTTCAGCTCTGAAATAACCTCCTGATCTCAACTGTGATCCTTTTTGGAAGGATCTCTGTTCTTGCACTTTGCTTCGGACTTGGCTGTTCAGAAAAATGTAATTTCTGATTCTCTTGAGTTTAATTTTTTAAGAGAAGAAGAAGAAGAAGAAGAAGAAGAAGAAGAAGAAGGGAGGAACCTCCTTTTCAGCGAATTGCTGACCCTCCTGCAATGCACCTGCTCCAAGAGGTTGGTCACCACCTCAACCACATGCAGATGGACAAGCAAACCCACTTGTGGGTGGATTCAGGTCCAAACCAAGACACTCACATCTGCGTGTCTGTGTCTCCAGGACAGTTGTAGGGATCTCTGTTTGAGCTCATTATCATCACTGGAAAAGTGCAGGTGTTTGAATAGAGGTGCCTGGAGGCATCTCAGGTGCTAGAAATGCCTTCATCGGGATGCACAAGGACATTGATGGCTGTTGGACAGCAGGTGCATCAGAAGGGGGAATGTGGAGGGCAAACCTCTCCCCACTGGGGCTAAGGGTGGCTCACAGAAACATCTAGAAGTTTCACATCACATCTGTCGTGCACTGTCCTTCATACAGGGCTCGCCTGATGGTTTTGTATTAAAAGGGAAGAGGAAGAGGTGCAGGAACAAAAAAAAAAGCAAACAGCCCTTTAGGAGGGACAGGCCAGCAGCTAGATGCATTTTTCCACTGCTGGAAATAGGCACTGGTTGATACCTGTCACCCTGTGTGTCTCCAGCTAAGCAGAATAGAATAGAATATTTCAGTTTGAAGAAACCTACAGTTATCTAATCCAACTGCCTGAGCAGCTCAGGGCTGACCAAGTTAAACTCTGTTGTTAAGGGTGTTTCCCAAATGCCTCTTGAACAGGCTTGGGGTATCAAGCACCTCTCTAGGAAGCCTGTTCCTCTGTTTGACCACCCTCTTGGTAATTAAATGCTTCCTCATGCCCAGTCTAAACTTTTCCTGACACAGCTTTGAATCACTCCCACATGTCACTGGATCACAGGGGGAAGAGCTCAGCACCTCCCTGTCTGCTTTCCCACCTTGGGAAGCTGTAAAGAGCGAAACAGGCGTCTCTTTGTTCAAGCCCAGAGTGAGAGGATCACTCCTGCTCCAAAATCCACTCTGTTCATCCTCCCCACAAACGCTTGAAAAGGTCTGTGGGCTGGGAAGGACAAGTAGGAGACCTCTACAATAAATTTGGGATGGATTGCTCCATTTTGCTGGACAATGTACCAACATTATTTCCTTCTGGATGGAGCAGGGAAACTCCTTGAAGCCCTGATCTGGATTCAGCGGGAATTTCACAAGGTGATCCTTGAGTGCAGCACATCTCTCCAATCTAAATATCTTCTGTGCTGGCCACTTGGGCACACACTGCTCTCCAAACACCAACTCCACATCTCTTCCCATTGGCTTTGCCGCCTCCTCTTCCCACTTTGACAAGGATTTGCCCCAAACCATCCTGGAAGTTACCAGGGCAACCTGCGAAGTTCCGGCAGCCTGGATCATTGTTTTGGGGCTGCAGCAGCCCTGAGGAATTCACTATTTGTTTTAGAGATAAAGGCTGCAACTTCCACACATTCTTCTCCAATTTCACTCTCCATTAACTGCATTGCCCTGTCATAACAAAGCTCATTGAGTTATTAGGGATGAGGTGAACTGTTTGAAGCCTGGACTGGGGAAGGGGAAGGGGCAGAGGTTGTTGAAAGTGGTTTGGCTCCATGGATCCCCTCCATGAAGCATTTAGGATGTGGTTGGGGCTTTGTGAGGGTGCCTGGGGGACAGTGAGGGTTGCTGAGCACTGGAGTGAGCTGGGAGTGAGGAGCAGAGGGTTAATGGCTGGGTTGAGTCAGGTTGCCTTGGGAAAATCCCTGTTTGTTTGTCTCTCCGGCCCTGTCCCGGACTTCAAGTGTTTCAGTTGGTGTCCTCCTGTTTTTCCGTGTGCTTTTTTAGACATGGCAGAAAAATAAAGGGTAAAGAGGGGGTCAAATGTCCCTCACGTCCCAGAGTAGTGGTTGAACCCTCCACTTCCTTCAGTACTATCAAAAACCTCATATCCTCTTCCCCACTCCAATGTCCTCTGTGGGGTTGGTTCTCCCAGTTGTCTTGTGAACAATTTCCCCTATGTCTGCTGCAGCAGCTATGGGTTGCTGAGACACAAATCACCACAGCTGGCTTCCTTCCACCCCAAAACCTTCTCTCTGGGATATCAGCATGGCAGAGCTGCTGTAAATCCTGTGTCACCTCAGTACCTCCAATCCTTATGCTGGTCTTTGCATGTGGTAGATTAAGATGAGAAATATGCTTTTGGAAAAGGGAATTAATTTCAGTGGGAACCCAAACCAGGACAGATGAGTTACTTTTTGCAGCCAGATGAGGGGAACCCCACTCATAAATCTCAGCCCTAATAGTGATGCTGGTTTAGTTTTTAACGTGTGTTTTTCTCTTCCAGCGCCTCAGTTTCCCAATGCAAGATCTAAGTTATATCCTGCATTTTAACAAGATTAATAACACAAGATTAATTCATGGACTGGATCTATGAAAGGTTTTGAGATTTAAAGAAAGAACATGCAGTGGACAGAATACATGTTATTATTTCCAAGAACAGAAGATTTGTACATATAAACTCATTTGCTCTTTTACCTGCATAATAGTGTGGGTTTTTTAAATACTTTATAAGGAGCTCTCCTATTCAGAGACAAGACTGAAAACAAACTGGAAGCTAATTGAAACACTGCCTCTCTTTTATTTCCCTACTCCCATGTTTTAGTGAAGCCTAATTTAAAGGACATTCATCCAGTTAGTGGAAATGCGTCACTCTCATCAGCAGTAATGGGAATTACAGGAGGACATCGGTTGCACAAAGTCCTCCCCGAAATCCCTGCAGCCCCAGAAAGCTGAGGACAAATCACAGCATGTTTCAGTTTGATTTGGCCTGGCTAATGGACAACTAAGCTAAACTGCATCAGCAAGACATACTGCCTCACTCCTTGGCATGGATCTCAGCTGTAGCTGGTGACTCCTGGCTGGGACAGGAGAATAAATTAAGTCTGGCTTAGGTGGATGCTATGTCATCAGAAGATTGATAAGGATGGAGATATAAGTCCTGAATTTTCCTGCTGGAGAAGTGCAGAGGAGACAGGAGAATTCCTGCTTGTGTCACAACATATGGTGAAAGTACTGAACTCTTCAGGAGAACACAGCTGAGGCCTCTCTAGATCTCTGGTTGCAAAGGAATCCACCACAATTAATAGCCAGAGGTTTGCTGAATTTAGCTTGCTTATGAGAATGGGGAAAATAGGGACTAATTGTACCTTGGTACTGGTGAGGTTGGGTCTCTTTCTGCTGCAGCCAGACCCTGTACGACATGCAAAGTCCTTCAAAGATCACTTGCACCAAGACACCCCTTAACCATCTCCTGGAGGCAACTCCATTATGTTCAGTGTCTTCCAGACACATGACACACTAAACATCCAGGCAGCCAGCACTGCTCCCAGGGGATGCCAAGGCCCACTCAGGAGAGGAAGACTAACAGTTGTCAGGCACATTTTTGGCCTTTTCTCTTTCCCTTCACTTCCTCATTGTAATGCAGCCCAACCTACCTCTGCACCCCCCTGTGTCCCTGTCCTTTTGCTGGTGACAAAAACAACGCAGAGCAGAGCAGCCACATACTTTGACAAGTGCATCTGCAAGGTTTGTCACAAGGAAAGGAGAAAAGGAGGTGAGAATAGCAGGGGAAATCTCCATGCAGCCAGCTCCTCACCAGTCCTGCAGTTCTGTGCAGGTGCCCACATCAGCAACGCCCCCAGCGTGACAATTTTGCGTGGTGTTTGCAAAAGAAAAGACACCTCGGAGCCTTCCAAGCAGTTGGGAAAGAAAACACCTTGAGGATGTGAGACCCTGACATCATCTCCCTCCTGCTGGTGCCAGGACTCCCAGCGAAGTGCTGACCTGGGTGTACCTTAGGAAAGGTTTATGGTAGGTTTCCCTGCTGCACACGGGTACTGGCATCTGTGATGGCTTTAACTTCTCTGGCACTCAGGTCTAGGATAAGTTGGGCAGGAGTTATTAACCCAGATCACCCCAAACGTGGAGTCACTGTTGATTCAGCTTAAGCCACTTCCAAACCTACTGCCCAGACACCGGGAAATTGTTGCCAGGAGACTTTGTGCAAACACTTCACCCACTTGAGATCAAGCCAGCCTGGAGGCAATCTGCCTGCAGCCTCCTACCTAGTAAAAAGAAATTCTTCTTTTAGCCTGGCACATTGGCAATGAAATGGGATTTATTAGAGCTAAGGAATATTACAGTTCATTCTTGTGGTTTGGATTGATCTAAGAAAGCTCAAATGGATTCAAACCTGACTTTTGCTCAATGCTGTGCAAACAGGCATTGGAGAGCATCCCTGTTCCAGCACAGGGTAAAGCCACATCCTCCAGGATGGGTTAAGGATGTTAATTAGGTACCTGGGGAGCTGGCATTTCGTGGAGGAGAATTAGCAGCGTTCACAACTCTTCACCTTGATATTTTCCATCAGATACAGCCCTGCTTCGTACAGCAAGTGCCTCAGATCTCTGCTGCCTGCAAAGGGAAGGCTTCAGCTCACAGATGCAGGCAGTGATGTCAGGGGAGCTGCTCTGCCCTAAAAATGTCAGTTTTGGCTCTGAGGTTGAGCAGCCAGAAGGAGAGAGCTCTGCAAGTGCACCCCTACACTCCCAGCAGTCAGAGGCACACCCCTGCTTACCCCCTGCTCTGCAGCTTGAGGGGCTGCAGCTCTACTGAGGTAAAAAAGGAGGAGAGTCAAAAGCCAGAGTGGAGGGGTAAAGAAGAAAATTAACAAATTGGGCAATAATTACCCAGTAATCTGTGGCTTGTGGCCTGGTCTCCTCTCTCTGGGAGTCCTTGAAACGGAGTCCTTGCCAGTTACATGAGGATTACAGGATGGATTTAGGAACATGGAAGGGAACACATCACATCCAACAACCCTCCTCTGCCCTGTGTGGAAATGTGACCACTTCTGAGGCACAAGTGAAGGGTGGGATGTGATTCAAACCCTCAGTTTTTTGGACATTCACCCACGGTGACAGATGTGTCCCAGTAACTAGAGGAGGCACGTGTCCTTATGGAGCAGTAGCTGGAAGCTGCTCAGGGATGTCTCAAATGGACACTGAATTTATTGAAGGGTCCAGAGAGACATCCTGTGCTCGTGGAGGCAAAAGATGTGGCTGCTTTGTTGATGATTCTGCATTTGAGAGATGTATTTATGCCAAGCAAGCTGTGCAATGGTGTGTGGACACAGAAGGGCACAGGATCTGAAGACACTGCAGAGAGGCATGGAGGGTTTTTCAGGATTCAGTTCTGTGCCAAGTACAAGGTAGGGCACAGCAACACAGAGAAATTCCTCCTGAATCAATTAGAATAACAGTGAACCAAGGAGGCAGCAAAAATCTCTCTTTCCAGAGAACGGAACAAACATCACGAAAAAAGGGTTGCTGGTTAGAAAGTTGAATGTCCAGAAGAACAGTCCAGATGTGGTCTATGTTTCACACTGTTGAGATTAACAATAAAAGGAAATTCCGGGAAGAAGAGGGGGCTGGGCTGGACCTGCTCCAGCCTGACCACTACCTCTGCAGTGAACATGGTGGGAATGCTCCCGGTGTGGGGAGGGCTTTGCTGAAATCTCTGGGACCAGAGGAAGTTGTCATTATGTCCCTACATCCTGTGTGTGAGTGAGCTACAGTCCACTGAGGAGAACATCTGCAAAAGATGCCAAAGGACACACGGGACCTTGACCTCTCTCCAGCAGGTTGAACGGGGTTGACCTTCCTGGTAGCAAATGGCAAATCCACTCAAAGAAAACCTGCAGTTCCCTCCCATCAGGCTTGCAAAGATCTAGAGCTAAACCCAGCACCAGCAGTGACTGTGTCAGAGATCCCTTTGATGATGGATCAAGCTTATGGCTTTGGCAAATCAGGATAAGGAGGGTGTGCTTTTCATGCCTGGTCTGAGTGACCTACTCCAGGATTTGAGCTAGATCCCAAACCTGCCAAGAGCAGGGTGGAACTGGAATCTACACTGCAGTCTCTTAGTCACAATCAAAGGGAAGACAGGCTTAGGCAACACTCAGCTAGTGAGTGCTCTGTGTCCCCCTGTGAAGTTCTTGTAGGTCCTGGTTCACCACCAGCTGGACACTTTCAAGTGTATCTCTCCATTCAGAGTCTCTCCAATCAGTGGAGATGGAGATGTTTCCCTGCAAATAACTCCCACCACCAGTCTGAGAAGTTGACAGTGCCCTGGGTGGAATGAAGAGAGGGATGAGCATGGATGTTTATTCTTTGTTGTGGGTAATGTTAGATGAGGCACAGTTATCATCTCGTGCCACAGAAGGTAGTGCCATACTAACTTCCTTCATATTTGGAAACATTTAGGATCCTAAGTCAACAAGGCAAATGTTAAGTCTGTTGTATTTCTGTATGTCTAACCCTCTGGACAGTGGACTCAAGCACTGAGATGACCTGTGAATAGTTTTGGTGAAGGCAGGGTTGCCCATCCATGGGTGTTATCTGGTGTTATCCTGGAGCACCCAGGAGGAAGGGTGGAAGGAGCAGGATGGTTTCACAAGGGTAATAAGGGTGCTGCAGCACTGGGAAGAGTCAGGTAACCTCGGAAGAACTTCCAGCCCTTTTGTCTCAAAGATCTTGAGAAGGAAATTAGTTCCTACCTAGACTTGGGGAACATCATCAGTTAATGCATAAAGCTTGGTATGCATCAATGCAAACTGCCTGCTGTATAATGGGGAAAAACCTCTCTGAAACAAGGAATGTGGAAACAACTGCTGTCCCATGAGAACCTTCCCTGGAGGAAGAGCCTCACCTCCTTCAAAGCGACTGAAGTCACAGGGTAGATGACAAACCCAGATGTTGACCCTTAATGTTGTTCTCAAGATGCTGGATTAAAGAACAGGTTGATGCTGTAACATTATTGTTCACAGGCTGCATCACGAAAAAAGAGCCATTTTCTCCAAAAGGAGTCTGTTTTTCCTCTTCGAACCCTGCTGTCTTTGTCTCTTTAACGTGTCTGCATGTGATGGCATTTGAGACCAGCATGTAGGAAGGCAAACTTGGAAAACAGGAAATATTATGACCATTTTCTATGGATAACAAAACAAAATATGGTGGGCCTGAACTCACATTCAGAATTGGGTGAGTGGGTACCCAAATGAGTTGTCTGTTTTGAGCACTGAACCTCAGATGAGCGAGAACCAGAGAGGCAAGCTGCAGTGGTGACCAGCCCAAGCTGGGATCTCTCTTTACTTACTTAGATGTGACATCACTGATTTTGCATCATTTGCTTCCTGGGCTTCTACAGCACCAGGCAGGGTTGGACCACCCACTCCTCAGTAAATAGCACCAGGGAATAATCACAGGAAATAATGAGAAAGAAAATGGAAACCTGAAACCTCCTCTGGCAGGGAATTTTTCCTCTCCAGTGAGCTCTGGTTTTGAGATGAGGCATGGATTTGTCAATGAGTGAGAGAGGTTCTCTGTGGATCTCACTACCCAGTGGTTGTGTGTCTTCTGAGGATGGTCAACAGAAGGGACAACTGGCCCTTGCAAATCAATCAGAAACAGAAAGAGGGTTAGGGAAGGAGAGGAGCAGGAGGTGGTGAAGAGCTCCCTGTTTCCTTGATGTCACTCTTGGCAGGACACAGAAGCACAAGACAGCATGTATCCAGGAATAAATGAAGTTCTTCCTGCCTGGGTTCCTTGGCTGCTGTCACCTCCTATTTAGTAGCCGAAAGCCAAGCTCCTGGCACGGCACATATTCCACCCCACCTCCCCGTGCTGGAGAGCAGCTCTCCCTATATTTACTCTCCCTATATTTAGCATTCCTCATCTTCCATTGTGTGGCTGCAAACACACATCCCACTGGGTGTTCCAGGGGAGCACCGAGGTGGGGCTCGGCCATTTCAGATGGACACTCCCTATTTTTAGCTATCAGATGGTGTGTGGATGTGTCAACCCCTCGTAATTCTTTCCATGGGACAGATCTGGACACAGTTTATAGCTCTCCATGACGTAAGATCCCGCACATTTTCCCCTCCTGGTGTCAGGGAGATGGAGGAGGGGAGGACTGGAGATGTGTCCTTGAGGTAGGATGGGTGAGATAAGGTGAGAGGACTCCCCCAATGAAAATCAATCCAGGCAGAGCTCAGGGGACTCAGCCTGGAGAAGACAAGCTCCAGGCAAACCTTATTGTGGCCCTTCAATACTTAAGAGTGGGCCCATAAAAAAGATGGGAACAAACTTTTTAGCAGGGCCTGTTGAGATAGGACAAGGGGTGATGCTTTTAAACAAAAAGAGGGTCAATTTAAATAAAATAGAAGGAAGATGTTTTTTACAATGAGGGTGGTGAAACACTGGAATACATTTCTCAGAGAGGTAGTAGATGTCCCATCCCTGGAAACAAGCAAGGTCAGGCTGGGTGGGGCTTTGAGCACCTTGGTCTAGTTGAAGATGTCCCCGATCATTTCAGGGGTGTGGAACTGGATATTTCTTTAAAAATCCCTTCCAACCCACACCATTCTATGGTTCTATGACTATCTCAATGCTCAGGTCTCATGCTGTTAGGCACGTTCATCTTCTCATGGGATAATGTGTACTAAAGGAAGGTCTCTCTTGGGATTGCTCCCTCATGACCACCAGAAAGAAGTAGTCTGAACATCAGGAGTAAGGCCACCCTTCCACTGTGAGCTTTCTGGCCTCTTTTGCATGTCAAAAATATGGGCGAATTGGCACATGGGTCAGATCCAATTCCTGGAGAGACTATCCTATCATCATTATTCACAAGCTGCAGTAGATTAATTAAGTGTTCAAAGCTGGGGAACAAAGAACGGGCATGCATGGCTGGTTTTCCCAGTAGAGTTGTGATGCTGGTTGGCCTCTTCTGGTCTTGTTCTGCTCAGACTGTTCAGGGATGATCTGGCAAAGGGGGGAGTGAGTAATGAAACCAGCAGAGATTTATGCAGCTGAAAGCTCAGTGGGAAAAACCACTGAAGGAGGATTTTCTAGTCTGCAGGAAGTGAGAAGGAAAAGGGACAGCCCATTTTTGATGCTGAAAAGTGTTAAAGATTGCACGTGGGAAAAAAAGGTAACCTAACCATACACAGGCCCCATATTAGGGGATGTCTTTGGGTACCTGGAAAGAGCTGAGTGAAAAGTCATCACTGCACCAGAGTCAGAAAGGTCAAATAGGAGTTTAGAGCTTGTAAGAAAAGAATAATGTTAAAAAAACCCCCACAGTGGCATTGAGTAAATCTCTGGGGCACTGAGGCCCTGCATGGAGTGTACAATGCTGATCCCCCACCTCAACAGGACACAATAGTGCTGGAAAAGGTAAAAGCACCAGGAACAATCCTAGGCCCTGAATGACTCCTGTGTAAGCACTACCCAGGGAATAGTCTGGGACTCCATTGTCTGCAGCAGAGAAAGCTGAGCAGGAGAACTGCCCCTGGGTCACAGCATCCGGAGTGATACGGAGTGGGAGGAGGCAGGAACATTCACTCCTTCCTCTACCTCCTGCAGCTGGGCGTCATCCCTCAGCCGAGACAAAGCCAGGTAGAGCTCAGGTGTGGCTCTTGCTGCCTCAGGATGCTGCGGAGACCAGAAGCAGGAATAAAACTGAAAAAGGATTACAAGGCTTCATGGATGCCAGGTCTATGGGTGGCTGATGAACGTGATGCTCTGGATCAACGTCCTTGTGCTGGAGCTCCTGGGAGGTCACCTGTTGCTGCAATTCTCATAGTATTCTCTAGGAATATGCCTCCATTCCCACTCTCCCTCTTTATCCACCCCTAGTTATTTGGGGGATTTGGTGGTGGCTCAGACCAGGCTTTGCTAAGCCCCACAGTGGTTATTCCCTGAGTGGCCGTTGTTCCCTGAGGAATGTGACCAGCTGGGATCTGACAGTGAAAGGAAGCAGTGTAGCATCCTGTCAAAAGAGAAGGCAGGGGAGCCCCATCAAACAGCAATTATGAAGTGAAACCAGACAAAAAAAATGAAGGGATTGAGCCCTCAGGGATGTAAGGAGAAGATCTGCTTTCCTGTCGGGATCAAAAGGAGTCAGGATTACCAAGTGAGATGGCAGGGAGAACTCAGAGTTCCCTAGAGAGCTGTGTCTCCCTCAAAACCCCATCAAATGTGTATTTTTGTTTCCTTGGAAGCCGTCTATGGAAGGGGATAAAAAGGCCCTCAGTTCTGGGAGCGCAATCCCTTCTCTGCTGGAGGGGGCAGGAGGCTTAATGCAGCCCGGCATCGCTCCCTTTCAGTTCAGCCCCCAGACACAAAGGCAGAAAAATGCCAGGAATTTCCCAGCGCCCTCCCCAGACCTGCTCCCATCTCCCTTTCCCCCCCTTGCCACCTCCTCCGGCTGGGAAGGAGGAATACTAATAAGAAAATAGGGATCTTTAATGGGCCCCTTGCCCAGTCACTTTGGGATTGAATGCTGAAAGGGACGGACGTGACCAACCATAAGGAATGTGGCTTCTTCAAGTCCCGTTACTCCGTTTTGCTGCTTTGTTTTGTTTTCCCTTCCCCAATTTCTCCCCCCTTTCTGCTCAGCGTTGAAAAAATTCCTCCCGGCCCCTCGGCTCTGTTTCTTTCCCTTAGAGTCAGGCTGCAGCTCTAATCACTGCTGGGTGATTAGCATGTGAAGGGAGAGAGGAAAACAAAATCTTTATTGCTGGCTGGTGGAGCAGGAGCAGCTGTCTGGATGGATGCTGGCTCCTGTGTTATCCTCCCCACCGCCTCTGATCCCTTTCCTTGGGGATGTTTTCCTGTAAGAACAGGCAACGTACCGAGGAAAGGCAGAAAACGGGGTGGGGGATGAAAGTCGGAGCAGGTGGACTGTTTTTCAGGGGGAAAACCAAAATATAATTTATTTTTCTTTCAGCTTTGAACTTGGAGAGAGCAGGGGGAGGACGCAGGGACTTCAGTGCTGTGCCGAGGGGACGACAGCAGGAATGAAAGGATAATTTGTGGTGCCGACCTCTATGGGAGCGGGAGGCACAACACAGAGCCCTTTGATGAGATGAGGATGGGGATGGAGGAGGTGGCTGGGGAGGGAGGAAAGGAAAACGCCACGAGTTAGGTGGTGGTGGGGACAGTGGACTGGGGAGTCATCCTTTGCAAGCCATCGCTGTCCCCCTGAGAGAAATCCCAGCAGAAGACGAAGGGCTGGCAGATGGACAGAGTGTTTTTTGCTCATCCTCTCCAAGTCCCTGGATGAGAGACGGACCTGCAGAGCTCGGCGTTAAGGAGCCTGCAAGCAGCCTGGGGCTGGTGGATGGGCCGGCTCCTGCTGCAGCAATTCCAGCTTGAGGTCGGACAGTGACTCCGGAGGGACGTGCTACCGGAATGGAAAACTATCTGTTTGTTATTTGTTACGGGGCTGTGATGGGAACGCCGGTGCCTCTGGGGCGGGTATTCCCTGCAAGCTCCAGAGCTGGCTGTGCTCGGCCCCTCCTCCCCTCGCTCCAGGTGTTTCCTCTTCCGAGCTCGATAATGAAATCTGGGAGCCCGAGCCAGTTTATATTTAGTTTCCATCGCTGCTGGCAGGGGGCTGCTGGTGCCTGACAAACAGCAGCAAAACACGACTGGTGGGTTCCCACTCCCTGAGGTTTAGGAGCTCCCTGTGGAGGAGGAGGTGGGGTAGGAGGGATGGTGACAGTGGTAGGAAAGGGCTCAGCACACAGCTGGCCATGCCATTAGCCACTGCTTTGGACCAGCTCCTTCCCCCCCCAAAACCCTGAGATCCAGACCAGATTTGTTTTGGGAACTGTCTCTGCCTATGCAAACTAATCCCATATAATGTCTGGTATTCCTGACCTGTCTCTGCTCCCTTGGTAAAGAAGCTTGTCCAGAGCAGGTATCCTCCCTCTCCCATGCCACTTGTTCCTCAAGCTGAGCATTACTGTGGACTCCTGCCCATGCCACCCACAGTAGGTGGGATTCAGCTGCCTAATCCTAGGTTTATTGGGCCATCTGAGTTGTCTCTGTGAGGTGTCTGATACATCTGCAATCTTTCTGTATCTCAAATACAGCACTCTCAAGCACACGGTGGGATTCTTGAGGCTGTCCTGTGCAGAGTCAGGAGCTGGACTTTGATCATTCTAGTGGATCCCCTTCCAACTCAGGATATTCTATGATTCTATGACATCCTAGAGCATCTCAGCTGATACCAGAGCTCAACTTAGTCGAGCCCTCACTCTCCACTGACTTTCATGGGAGCTTAGATACTCAGTTCCCAAGGACAGACCCACAGAATCACTGGATATTTGGGGCTGGAAGGGACCCACAAAGATCTTCAAGTCCAACTCTTCAGTGAATGGCCCATCCAGGGACAGAATCCACAGCCTTGGCATTAGTAGCACCAGGTGACTTAACTTTGCTGTGAAAGTTGGGATTCTGTTTCCTAAACAGAGGTGCCCAGTGCCTTGTGTAACACCTACAGTCTACATGAGGCTCACCACTGTGACAAAGGGATTAGAGAAGAGCCTTGTCTTTTTGGACAGCAGAAGACTGGCCATGATAACCAAAAGACAGAAAGGAATTGCTTTTTGTGACCTGGATATTCCTCAACAAGTCTGCTCTAAGACAATTCCGCTCTTTCTGGCTACTTTCCCGAAGGTGTGGCTGCTGTGCCACTGAACCTACCACAGGTTTACCCAGTTGTTTTGGGTAAGGTGGGAAGATACCCTGGGAAGTGTTCCCGGGCAGGCAGCAGCATCTCAGTGCCTCCTTCTGCAGTGACACATATTTTGGGTGTGGATGGCTTTGGTCCTGGGTGACACCCTCTGCACATCCTCAGAGGTGACGTGCAAACTCGAGACTCTGGTTGACATCACAAGGTCATTCCTACCACAGCTTCTTCTTCCTAGAAATTTTGGGGCAGATGTCCACAGCCTGGACACAAACCCTCTGTCAAAATCTTCCCCAAACAGAGGCAATCTTTTTTTTTGGAGAAAGCCAGTTGAAGTGGGAATCATCTGGGACAAGGGAAAGGCAAAGGTCCAGACAGTATTGCCTAGGGGTGCTATAATTTCAAGTGGTATAAAAATGATGACAGGGAAGGAGGAAACCTAGAAACTGTAAGAAAAAGTGAGAAGAAGGAAGAGGGAAGAGAAAAAAAGGGAATGAATTATATGGCTTTCTAGAGCTGTTGAACAGGTAATGGGACAGACTAAGATGATTTTCAGTGTGAAAGTAAGAGCTGAAAGTAAGGGAGCAAGTGTGTCAAGCTGAAAGAACTCTGATTCAGGAGGGAGTCATGATGATCCAAAAGGATCTTAAATGTTTCCAGAGTGTTCTTGAGGTTCTGGCACCTCTTCTCCTGTATGAAGGGAATGAGAAGCAGGCAAGAAAGTTAAGAATGTTAATCCTTGGGGCTATACCCGAGCCAGTTGTGAGAGTATATTGGACAAACTCTTCTGTTTCAACGACACCACTGAAAAATCTGGAGACATCTGTGAAAGGTTTTGACCAGTTTTTACTGGGGAGGTCATTAGTGTTGAAAACCAGTGAATATGGGGGAGAATAGATGGCAAAAAGTATTTCTCCTACACCACCATACAACATGAGCCAACACTAAGCACCATCTGAAGTCTGTCAGATCTCACAAACTCCCAACCCTTGCCTGTTGGTCTGGGAAGTTTGAGCAGCTGATTCCCCATCACTTGTAAAAAAAAAAACAAAAATACTATTTTGCCAAGATTTAGGCCCAACTAGATGGAATGGTCTTTGGAAAGCTGTTTCACAGAATCATAGAATGGTTTGGGTTGGAAAGGACCTGAAAGATCATCCAGTTCCACTCCCTGTCATGGGCAGGGACACCTTCCACTATCCCAGGTTGCTCTAAGTTGCATTCAACTTGGCCTTGGACAATTCCAGGGATGGGGCAGCCACAGCTTCTCTGGACAACCTGTGTCAGGGCCTCACCACCCTCACAGGGAAGAATTTCCCTCTAATATCTAATCTAAACCTACCCTCTGGCAGATTAAAGATGTTACCCCAAACATAATTTGTATCATGGACAGGGTTCTAAGATATATTTTGATTTCAGCCACAGGAAACACTTGTTCCACTGGCATCCTGTAGGATATCTTGAACTCACCAGCCAGGCAGAAGAGAGGAAACTTCTGAGAACTAGATCGTTGCATCTGCTCTTAAATCATCTGCTTGTGGTTGGGTAACTCTCTGTCATTTAGGACTCTCTCTCTCGGCTTAAATTAGAAACATCATTGAAATTAATGGACATGAGACAAGGAACTCTTGATATTCCCAGAGTATTTGTGGCACTGAAAGTCATCTTGAGTGATAGAGATGAACTAGGGAAGATAAGGTTATTTTTCAAACCCTTCTGCTAATGCCTCACAGTTACAGCGACTTCTGTCATTGTGGATCCTAAACTAAAAGACTGTTGGGTCAGGAAGTTTGGCTCCACTGATTAAGTCAGAACTGCTGCAATGTGCTTTAAAACTCCTTCAGCATGTGTTTGGTGCAATGGGGATGTGATGCCTGTGGGTCTCTGTTTATTCACTGAAAGAAAATTCCAGTCACACGGCAAAAATTCCGTGTACTGCCATGTGCATGTACACACCCCTGGACTTGCACTGGACACTTATTTTAATAGAATCACAGAATCACAGAATGGTTTGAGTTGGACGGGACCTTAAAGACCATCCAGGTCCAACCCCCTGCCATGAGCAGGGACACCTTCCACTAACCCAGGTTGCACCAAGCCCCATCCAACCTGGCCTTGAACACTTCCAGGGTTGGGAGAATCCACAGCTTCTCTGGCAACTCACCACCTTCACAGTAAAGATTTTTTTTCCTAATATCTAATCTAAACCTTCTCTCTTCCTGTTTGAATCTGTTTCCCCTTGTCCTGTCACTACATGCTCTTGTAAAACTCCCTCTCCATCTTTTTTGAAGGCTTCCTTCAGGTGCTTGAGGATCATGTTCCTCCATGTTGCTTTCATGACCAAACCAAACATAAGATTTTCAATTCTGAACAGTTTGCAAGCAAAACTACCACCCCAAAAATTTCAAACCCACCAAAACTCATCCAACAGACCTAGGGAATCATAAACCTAAGAGATTGGGCAGTAAATTCCATAGCCCTGACTGGGAAGAATTGCCCAGCGTAGAGTTGAGGCTGCACTAGCTGTGGGACTTCAGAGATCATCCAACCCACTGAGACATCTCACAGAGGGCCATACAACAACAGTCTTGCTCTGTGTACAGTAATCCACTTGCAAAATATTCCAGCAGGCAGCCTACTGAACCTGAAATGGTGAGGATGTTCATGATAATTCTAGTGAAGCATTGAAACTGAGGTATTTTATCTTATGATAAGTTCCAACACGTCAATTATTTTGAGTTCTCAGGACCTTTGATTTTTTTCCCTTCATCCATAGCTAACAGCTCCTGTGTTGCCATCTGTCCTGCAGCCTGGAAGAACAGTGGAGTGCATTGTTTATCCTCAGAGGGCTTCCCGTGGGTTTGAGGCCATCATACAATGCCAGTGGAGATGTATTTTTGGCAAGAGGGGTGACGTTTGAAGGAACATCCTTCTTGACAATTTCTATAGATATTTCCATTTAAAATAAACTTTTTGTTTAGCCAGGATTTTCATTATATAATCACATACTCTTGAGAGTTAAAGAACTTAAGGAAATGCATTGTTAAAGGGAACCTTTGTTTTAGTGGAGCTACTTGAAAGAGGTTTCAAACTAAAAGGTAGTTGCTAAGAGGTTTCTTTCTGGATAAATTGAAAAGATGCCCTTCCTAGTACATGAGTATGTAAAAATAAAAGGGACACATTGATCACTGAGACTTGGTCTATACTTTCACAGATTTTTATTACAGAAGTCAAAGAAAATTTGCCTCACGAGGAGGAAATAATTTACACCCACCCATACACCCCCTCCTTGCAAGGGGAACCTCCTGAGAGACTCAGAGACAAGGACACAAAGCCAGAATGAACTTTATGTTGTGAATGTGGCTTAAAAGTGGGCCCAGAAGAGGAGTTTTGGGGGAGGCTGATGAAATAATAATCACAGCAGCACAGGAAATAAATGCAAGTGAGTTCAAAATTCGGGGGAATCAAGGCATAACATATTCCACAGACATGTAATACCCCCATGATCCCAAATGTGCATTAATGGTTGAGGGAAACATCTAGAAGGAGCCACAAAGAGTTCGTGCTTAATGGTGATGGTAGGAGGTCTTGCAAGGAATACTGTGGTTTGACATGGAGCTGAGGGGCTGGATGAGCCGAGCTCTCCTGCTGTGGTGGGATCTGGGTGAGGCACATGTCCATCCTGCCCTTCTCTTGCCTGTAAATTTGGAACAGTGACATTTAGTGTTCAGGTGGCCAGAATGCTCCCCAGTTTGCTGTCCTGGAGCTGGAGAAGCACAACAAAACTGCCGTGTGGGGCTGTTGTCTGTCCTCATTCATCAGGTGACTGGAAACACTTCAAGGAAGCAGATTGGGAAATGGGAGATGCCTGGTTTCAAACCAGCTTTAAAGAGATGTGGGACCTTATAGACTTGTTGTATGGAGAGATTCTGGGGAAGGGGACAAAGCCTGGGTGATGAGAAGAGCAGGACAATAGGCAAGGGAGTGAACAGTGAACTCACCAACCTAAAGTCCTCTCTTGCCTCTTCCCATAGGATGGAGCACTAAAAAATTCTTCTTCACACCCAAAGGTCTCCCCTTGGGTGAAGTTTTTTGCAGTGAGGGTGGTGAGGGCCTGGCACAGGTTGCCCAGAGAGGTGGAAGATGCCCATCCCTGGAGGTGTTCAAGGCCAGGCTGGATGGGGCTTGGAGCAACCTGGTCTAGCGGAAGGTGTCCCTGCCCTGGGCAGGGGGATTGAAACTGGATAATCTTTCCTTTTCTTTCCAACCCGAATCAGTCCATGATTCTAAGTGAGAGAAATGGAGGATTTGAGGGCAAAAACTCAAGCCTGGCCAAGGGAGCTGCTGTGCTACCCTGGCACAGGGTAGTTAACTTCGTGCCAGCGGCTGCAGGAAGCTCAGAGGGTGTGATCAGCATCGAATTCCTGTGCCAAGCATTGTTGCCAAGCACTGCAGTGACCTGAGTGTTTGCTGGAACGGGCTGTGAGCCATCAGATGGGGAAAGCTGAGCCTTAGGGCCTTGATATTTCTTTGTGACTACTCATAAAGCACGTCCCACCTTATTATCTCCTTGCTAATGCACGAGGCAGGGTCGAGTCTGTGCTGTGTGCAAGGTGGATGCTGAAAGGGACCAAGAATCAGGTTCAGAGCAAGAATCTTCCCTTTGTTTGCACAAAGTAAAGCAAATAGTCACTGATGTTGTGCTTCTTCCAGGCAAATAGCACTCTACCTCTGTGTGACTCCTCCAGAGCCTGAACAGACCAAGCAGGGAGTGAAAGTGGTAGCAGACACCACCTTTACATAAAATCATAGAATGATCTGGGTTGGAAGGGACCTTAAAGATCATCTAGCAGACCCAAAAGATCATCTAATAACCTTTTTCCAAATAGCTGATCATATCTTCCCCAGCAGAGCTGCAGACTAAGTTTTTCCTCCACAATGGATAAATACTTTAAAAGTAGTTTAACACTAAGTACGTATTCAGACTATTCTGTTTTCAAAAGACACTAAGGGGAGACTTGGCAGGGATTTATTGTGGCAATTCAGGTATTGGGGACATGGATTGGTGACACTGCCACGACATTCCTGCTCTCCAGACGGACTTGCAACGTAAAATTTAAACAGATTCATGACTTTGATCCCAGAACTCTGGCCTAGTTTTTTAAAAGTGTATGTGGAGGTAACCAGGACAGACCTGAACTCCTTCTGGTGCACCTGGTTTTCTTCCTTAAAAATCACTTCCTCTTTGCAGCTGAACTTGGTTGAGTTGGAATGTGAGAAAAGGTCTGTGGTTCCTCTTGGAATATAGAACAAACACTTAAGAGCCAACAGCTCTTAAGCACTTGCACAGTTTTTGGTGCATGTTAAGTGCTTGGAGGGAGTCAGCTTATGAGATTTTCTGGTTAGAAGGAAAATCAATAAGTAGAGTCAAATGGGAGATGAATTTGAAATAAAGCAAAATATCTGCTGCTTGGGAGTTCAGTCAGGCTCTTTAGTTGGATCAAAGACCCATCTTCACTCTTAAGGTCCTTCTCTAGAAGACCTTGGAGGTCTCCTAAATGCAGATGTGTCCACAGAGGGTCACCCACAGACTGGACACAGGGGGGTGTCACAGGAACTTATGAGGGATTTCAGATTCTGTTGTTGATGCACTGAATTGAGATCTCCCATTTTCATAAATATTAGCCAAAAATAATACCCATCTAAATGCAAGTGATCTCCACAAGAACAGAGAAATAGTGTCCAGTGGTCATCAGTTAATCAGCTTTTTGGGTGGCAAAAAACCGTAGTGTCAAAATGAGTGTTACATCTTCACCTGGGAGAGTTTTTTGGCTCAGAAGCTGTTCTCAGAAAATGTAGTCAGTCAAAATCAAAATACTGATACTGGTTGAAACAACACGAATTTTTTTTTCCATTTTTTTTTTCCTTCACAGAAATAGAAAAGCAGGCAAAAAATCCTATCAGGTTGAGTCATCACTTTGGGTTTGTCTTAAAATTAAACAAATCAGGTGGCTTTTTTTGCTTATCCCTGCAAACTCTTCAGAAAGGTCAACTAAAATCGCAACCGCTTTTGCAATTTAGCACTTCAAAATTTCAATTTGGAAACGAATAAAAAAATGTTTTTAACACCTCCAACTTATTTATACATTTATTTATATATTTATTTATTTTTTTTTAAATTTGAGAGTGTTTCTCTGAACTGTTCACAAGCAGATCTGTGGTACCCTCCAGCAGTACTTTCATCAGCACAACTCTGTCTGGAGGAGGATGTCTCTCTGTGGTTGGATTGGACCATCTAGATCTGCCAGCCTTCAGATAAATTCATAATGAGTATATTTTTGACCCTTCTCCACATACAGGCTGACTTGGGCAACTGGAAAAAAAGGGAATCTGTCAGTATTCTAAGCCCAGACTCCAGCAGTAAGGACAATGAGCTGTCACTGTAATTTCAAAGAAAGAAAGAAAGAAAGAAAGAAAGAAAGAAAGAAAGAAGGGAGGAAGGAAGGAAAAGAAGGAAAGAAAGAAGGAAGGAAGGAAAGAAAGAAAGAAAGAAAGAAAGAAAAAGAAAGAAAGAAAAAGAAAGAGAGAAAGAAAAAGAGAGAAAGAAAAAGAAAGAAAAAGAAAGAAAGAAAGAAAAAGAGAGAAAAAGAAAGAAAGAAAAAAAGAAAAAAGAAAGAAAGAAGGAAAGAAGGAAGAAAAAAGAAAGAAAGAAAAAGAAAAAAGAAAGAAAAAGAAAGAAGGACGGAAAGAAAGAAAAAAGAAATGGAGGAAGGGAGGAAGGGAGAGAAAGAAGGAAGGAAAGAAATAAAGGTAATTTAGCCCATCCAATGTGGTTTTTTTTTTTAGGACAGGGAAGTGCCCAGCTGAGAAATGCTGACCTTTATGGCCAGTCCTACTGCAAGGAGAGACCAGGAGGTGAAGGAAGGGCTTCCCAGGGGCTGCATCATTCCACTGCAAAGCAGAAACAATCCCAGGATGGGGATCACTCCTCGGAGGTGTGACCTGGCTCAGTGAGGTTCTCGAGGAGGTAGGAGGTCCCTGTCCAGCTGATAAGACTCGCTTGGCTGAGGACTCTGTGTATCTGAACAGAGCACTGGGTGTTCTTATTGCTTTTGCACTGTCAGCCCGAGGAGCTGGGAGGAATGTGATCCTCCTCCCTCTATCCTTTTATCAGCGTTCTATTACTCCACAGATTTGTAACTGTCTGGGATTTGCCTTCGTAATCCTGACGCAAACCCGTCGGATCCACGGAGTGAATTATTACTTTAACTGGGACACTTTGCCTGGTGCTCCTTCCATGAGCTGATTCCAGTTATAGGAACAAGAGGAACATATGTTTGGGGAATAAAAAGCTACAGTTCTTTCTGAAGTGCTGTCTATCTGTGTTGGCAGGGTCCTGGAGTGGTGTTATTCCAGCTCACCTCAACCACTCACTTGAGGGCTGAGGCAGCTCATAAACAGAGAAATCTTCAAAATTCAGAAGCATAAATGGATGTGTAGATAGTTATGGGGCAGAGATGAAGGGTTGGCTTCAAGCTGTGCAAGAGGAAGTTCAGGTTGGATACTAGGAAAAATGTCTTCACTGAAAGAGTGATTAAGCACTGGAACAGGCTGCCTGGGGATATGGTGGAGTTTCCATCCATGGAAGTGTTCAAAAAATGGGTAGATGTGGCACTTTGCATTATGCTTTACAAGGGCCTGGAGTGATAGACAAAGGGGAATGGCTTTAAACTGAAAGAGGAGAGATTTAGATTGGATCTAATGAAGACATTCTTTACTGTGAGGGTGGTGAGACACTGGCACAGGTTTTCCAGAGAAGCTGGGGCTGCCCCATCCCTAGAAGTGTTCCAGGCCAGGTTGGACATACCTTGGAGCAACCTGGTCTAGTGGAAGGTGTCCCTGCCCATGGCAGGGGGTTGGAACGAGGTGACCATTAAAGTCCCTTCCAACCCAAAACGTTTTATGATTTTATGATTCTGAGGTTTAGTGGGCATGGTGGTATTTGGTCAAAGGTTGGTCTTGATGATCTTGGAGGTGTTTTCCATGATTCTATGGATATCTAGGACCTAGCTCTCTGCTAGGACAAGCCAGCATTTAAGTCCAAACCTTTTGCTGAGCATCCAGCCCATCCTTGACCATCACACTGTCTTCAGTGATCCACGTGTGATATCAGTACCTTGGAATGGCCAAAGAGGGGCTCTGGAAGGCCTCTCTTTGAGGCATGGAGATGGATCACACCACAAACACATCTTGCATTCAGAGCAGCACCAACACAGACCTGCTGGCAGGTGTTTGGCTGCAACTGGGAAATACTTTTCTGAACACTTTTGATGAAGGCACTACGGGATTTTCAATACAGAGCAGCTCTGAAGGCTTCTGTTAAATCTGTACATTACATCTCTGCAGGGTGAAAATAGACTATGCAGTCACCTAAGGCACACACAGACATCCAGAATGCGGGAATGTTTCAGGCACTGGGGAGGAATGCCATGGGAGGGAGCTGCAGAAATTACCTGCATGCCCCAGAGCTGAGTCACCCTGGGACTGAGTTTACTTATCAGGGGGAACTGGTACATGGTGGAACATTGTTTAAAAGTGAAATCCCATCTGTGTCAATGAAGGGGGAGAAGTAAATTATAGGGAACAGAGGGAGGGGAAGGAGGCTGGCATGTGGGGAGGCAGAGGAATGAAAGGCTGTTTTCGCTGTGACCAGAGCCTCAACAGGAGAGGGCTGGATTTAAGGCAGAAATACTGGGGCTGGGGGAAAGGAAAGAGCTTAGCAGTGTGGAAAAAGGAACAGGTTAAAAATGTACCTGTGCTCTTGTTAGTATTGGCCCACGTTAGTGGTTGGTTAGACATGGTTCTCTGAGCAAGCAGAGGTCAGTCCTAACCTGTGCAAACTCTGAGCTGGATTCTGCTTTGGGGTACAAGACAAACCAGGAGCAAGGACTGAGTTACAGAAAAGTAAGAACCTGATCCTACAAAACCATCAAACAGGATGGACTTCAGCAACACTCCTTTCTCCTCTCTTCCAGCTCAGCTTTCTACACGTTATTTTTCAACATATGGCTGTTGCACATTGGGTTTTAATCCTGAACTGTGGGTTAGAGGTAACTGAGGTCTGAGACTCCTTGTCCTGCAGCTCTGATGAAGAGGATTCTCTTCCTCTTGCCCCCTACTCAGCAATATCAGAGCTGGCTGACCCATGGTAGGGCTCTCTATAAACACAGCTCTGCTGACATCTGACATCTGTGGGAAGGGTTAGAATTCACTGAGCGTGGGGCCTTGCACAACATGTCAAGAAAAACAGCTTTAGCTCCAAAACAAGCAGCTGATATCATCATCAGGTATCCCATAACTCTGTCCTAATGATGATGACATTATGCAGAAAAACCACCCTTAAAAATGAGAGTCTCTGACTGAAACTGCTCCAGGAAAAGGTCACAGAGGCAGCTGCTTTCTCTGCTGCCACAAAACTGTATTGGACTCTTTATATGGTAATAACTGAGGCACATTGTGCTTTCTTTGCCTCAGTATTTACTGGCAAGTTCTTCTCCAAACTTCCCAGATCTACCTGTGTTGTAGAGAGGAAAAGAGATCCTACCCAGAGTAGAGGAGGGTTAAGCTGGGGACTGTGATGGTAACAAGTCCATGAGACAGAGGAGAACACATTCAAGGGGAATGAGGGAGCTACCAATGCCTTTGGGAGGTTTTTGGAATGACTATGGCAATTCCAGATGCAAAAAAGGCAAACATCACACTCAGCTTCAAAGGGGCAGGTAAAGGGTCCAAGAAATGTAAATGTGGTCAACATTTCTTTAGTCCTTTGGAAAATAATGGAGCAAGTCCCTGTGCAAGCCATTTCCAGGCATAGGAAGGACAAAAAGGGGACTGTGAGCGTGATTTACTGAGAACAGACTGTGTTTGGACAGCTTCTTGGACTTCTGGGATGAGCTGATGGGCTCTACAGACAGGCAAGAGCAGCTTGAGCAAGACTTTTGACATGGTCTCACAGTGCCTTTATATCCAAATTGGAGAGGCGTGGGCTGGAGGGGCAGACTATGAGGCTCATGCAGAAGATGGAGATGGACTTTGCTCAGAGAGGACATTTCTCAGGTGACCAATGAGATGGCAAGAGACAAGTAAAAAGTTACAGAAAAGGAAATTCTGGCTGGATTTAAGGTGCAATTCCTCACCGTGGGCATGACTGACTATTGCAACAGCTCCAGAATCTCCTTAGAAATGTTCGAAGTTGGACTAGATGTTCAAAGCTTTCAGAGCTTCTTTCCAGGCTGTGATTGAGTGATGGTCCTTGGAAATGCCCCAATGTGCTCTTATCAATGTCTGTCAGAGACCAGTGCTTTTTCTGCTCTCTGTCAGAGGTACAAAAGCGGTTAAAAAAGAAACTATGCAAAGAATGACATGGCACGGGAGGAATCACAGGATTTTATTTCCTTGTTCCTGAAGCCTGGGAATTCCAGCAGCTTCCAAAGGCAACCTGTGCTGTACTGTGATAGTGGACATAATGTACATAAACTCAAATATTTGCAAGGGAGAAAAAGAAAAAGAGTCCACTAATGAAACTTTATGTCCAAAAGGGGTTTAACTCAATCAAAAGGGGGAAGCTTTCAAAAAGAAAATGTAAGAAATAGAAAAAGATGCAAAATTCCTATAGATGGCACAGTAAATACTTTGAAGACAACCAACAGGACACTCAGAAAATAAAAATATACCACGTGCTTAAAAGATTTTGAAAGAGACTAAATCTAGATGAACAAGTGGCCAGTAAAAGACTAAAAGTGATTGAAGCAAAAAGACAATATTTTGAAAGACCTAAATGAGGAATGAGGAGTAGAAAGAACTTAATATCTGGAAGTTTAACATGAAGCATCAATAAAGTGTGCCCAAAAAGATTTTGAGAAACACTTCACTAAAGGAATGAAATATTAATAAAACCTTACTCCAATTTATTGATACAAGAATCTGTCAGGGACTCTATGGGAATTATGACTGGAGTAAAGGAGATGTGCAAGGAAGAGATGGTCACTATGTGCAGCAGAAAGCTTTGGTGAATTCTTCCAGTCATGTTAAATGTGGGGTAGTTTAAGATGGTTTCTACCTCAACATTTATCTTGGGGAAGAAGAGGGAGTAAGTCAATCAAAGGAATGATTCCTAACAGAAGGGTTGGTAAAATAAATTATAAAAAATCAATGAAAAGAAAGGAAAACATGATTCAAGGGTTCCAGGGGAATGGAGGTATAAAAATACTGTATTATTAATGGTGATGTGCAGCTTGTCACTTCAATCAGACTTAGCTGCAGGGGATATAAAATAGCAATTGTGTTGTGAATTTTTGAGAAGGGCACCAGGAAGGACCTGGGAAAGTAATGCTGATATGTATTAAACTCACTGGTGGAATCTGCAAGAAGGAACAGCTTCCACAGTCCCAGGCCTAAATGCAACATGTTGAGGAAAAGGCAACATTTATTTTAAAGAATTTATTTTAAAGAAATTATCCCCCCCCCAGATCAAACTGTTTTGAAGGACTCTGTGAACACGTGGTAGGATGATTCAGTTGGTGTAGTGGAACTGGGAGAGTTCTCAGCAAGGTCTTTCAACAGAGGAGTCAAAAAAATGAACTGTTGTGGGATTGATTGCTCTTGTAGATTATTAATTGATTAAAAGGTAGGAAACAAAGAATTGATGGGTTTTGATGGTGGAAAACATTGCCAGGAGGGTCCTGCAGGGTTTTCCACTGGGAGCTGTGTTCTTGAACACACTTGTAAATGATTTGGAAAAGACTGACAATAAAAGAGTTGAAATTTGCTGATGACACAGAATTATTCATGGTAATTGAAACTAATATTCCCATCAGGAGTTGTAGGATCATCTCAACAACAGGCAACAAAGAGACAGGTGAAAGTGAGTGTTAGTAAATGCAAAGTAATGCACATGTGGGAAATGCAGCCCTAAACATTTATACACAGTGATGGTCTCTAGAGTCGCTGTTTCCACTCAGAAAAGAGATCTCAGCATCAGAGCTCAGGGGAACTGAATGTTAGGAATTACTGGAAGGGAATAATGAACAAACCAGAAAGTAACAGCATGGAGCTGCTTAAATCTGCAGTGTATCCATGTCGTTTTTGTGGAATCATTCTAGTTTCTTTCCTGAAATCACATTTTAGAACTATGAACGGTGTGTAAAGAACAGAGAAGGTGAGTAGGAAATGGTTACTCACTGTTACTCATAACACAGGAACTAAGAAGCATCCAGTAAAATGACCAGGAGTCAGACTGGAAGAGAAATGAAAGGAAATACTTCATCACACATGCCTGTATTAATGCAATTCCTTCTCTCTGAGTCACCAGGGTGGGATTCATCTGACATAGCTTTAAGAGTGGATTCACCCCACTTGAACTGGGCAACTTTTGTGCTGGAGGCCACTTCTGAGCTGGGCACTGAGGCTCCACTTACAGTCAGCAGAGTCAGGGTTGGGAGGAATGTGATTCCCCTCAGCCACTACAGAATTTTCTGTTTGCAGAGGTTGTGTCACAACTCATTGTCCACTGGCTGTATTGTCCAGCTCCCTGTACATGGAACCATGCAATCAGAGAATGATTTGCTTTGAAGGGACCTTGAAGGGTCATCCAATCCAACACCCTGACATGGGCAGGGACAACTTCCACTATCCCAGGTTGTTCCAAGCCCCATCCAACCTGGCCTTGAACACCTCCAGGGATCCAGGGGCAGCCACAACTTCTCTGGGCAACCTATACCAGGGCCTCACCACCCTCACAGTAAAGAATTTCTTCCTTTTATTCAACCTAAATCTGCCCTTTTTCAGTCTAAAACTGTTGTCCCTTGTCCTGTCACTACTGTCCTGGTAAAAAGTCTTGTTTCATCTTATAATCCCATTCTTGTATTGAAAGGCCACAGTAAGGTCTCCCTGGAGCCTTTGCTTCCCCAGGCTGAACAACCCCAATACTCTGAGCTGTTCTTCATAGGAGAGAGTCTCCAGCCCTCTGGGCATCTTTTGGCCTCCTCTGGGCTTGCTCTGAGCAAAGAGAGCTCAAACATTTGGGATAGAATCTCCAAGAGGAGCATGAAAGGTAGGTGCAGTTCCCATTTCCCAGGGATTGCCATGATGACAGGCATGTCCAACACCCCCAAGCTGCTAGGAAAAAAACCAAAACTTAAAAATGATACTTCTTCTCCTTTTTTTCCCCCAACATGTTGACTTTAAAGGGCAACACGCTCCCCTCTGCCTGGTTTACAGGCAGATAAGAGCCACATCCTGGCTCTGGGGGGATGAAGGGGAAGATAAGTTGCCTTCATGGATGTGTCTGGTAAAAGGATAAATTATCTCCTTTATGGGCTCTTTGTTGCTCCTTGCCCAGCTCAGGGCTGTATCTCTGGCAGAGCAAACACGTAACAGAACGAAGTGCTGTCCATCACAGGGGGCTCTGTGGCTGCACTGCACACTCTGTTCTGATGGCAAATGTCAGGGGAAAATGGATGGAGTTGGGAAACACAGGAAAAGAGGGCAGTGGTTTTCTGCTGCTTCTGATGTCTTTGGTAGGAGGGGACAGTGACTAATTGTGCTCACAGAACAGAAGCATCAGTGAGATAAGGAGACCTGGTGCTCCTGCAAACAGGTGTCCTTCCCAAAAATCACATCTGCCTATTTTTGTCATGTGCCAGTCCTTCCCTTCCTCCAGCTTTTGATTCTGCCAGCCAGAGTGGGCAAGAGGACAAAGCAATGGGTTGCCTGGATACCTGGGTTCATCTCCTACTTTTACTTACTTCCATCTACTGTTTACTCCTGGGTGTCATTGTTTTCTTTTTCAATCCTTCTTCTGCCTTCTCAAATATGAACAACATTTTTTCTAAGTCTCTAAAGCTTTCTGGGAGCAAGCTTTGTTTTTATTATGCTTTCATATACAGTGAAAACATACTCTCTCTCTGGCTACTACCCATTCCAGCCTTATGAGTAGTATTAGTTAGACAAGAAATGCACACCAAATAGCAAAGCCCAGTTCAAATGGCTCCCAGAGCTTCCTTTCTCAGGCTTGCTCAGCCTGAAACCTAAATCTCCTTTTCCCAGAGCATCCTCTTTACCTCCTGTATTCCTGAGTGACCCAGAGGATCTTTAATTTCTCTAAGTCAGAGCTCAGAAGCCTTTTAAGAGGGCAGCAGTGACAGAAGTTGTGCCAGCCTTGTACTCCTCACTGCCTCCTCTGGGCCCACATTCCTGCAGTGCTGAGAGATTATTGATGAGGATCAGGAGTTGTGGGTTCCTGTGTGCACCTGTGTTGGCACAGGCTGTGCCTCAAAAGCCAAGCTCTCAGCCAGACCATTCCTCTGTCCATGTCAGCAATGGAATTAACCCAGGCGGTGCAGGTTGTAGGTAAGACTGGAAGTGCCTTTGTGCCTCGTGCTGAACATCCTGAGGGATCAGGTGTGGGTTGTACCTTCGCCTGTACATTCCAGGTGAGCTTTCTCACCAGGAAAAGTGGCCTGAGCCAGCCCTGGCAACCCCTGTGTGTTAAGATCACAAATCTGGGTAGTTTACTGCAGATCAAATGACGGGTTAATGAAAAAGGTTTTACTCATTTATAACATCAGAGCTTGTACTAGTGACTCCACCCTTCCTCATTTATTTTTTCTTTTTTGGAAATTACTTCCTCCAAGAATAAAGCATTCCTGAGCACAGGTCCTCCCAGCAGCCCTGGGAAGGATGTGTCCCTATTAAAGGCTTTTTGTCCTCCGTGTAGCTCTTTCTGAGCCTTAAAAGTGCTTTTAACCAGCTTCTGACAAAACATCAGCTCAGGGTGAGAAAGATTTATGCCAGTGGACTTGTGGCTTGACCTCCCCATCCAATCTGCTGAAAAAGCACATTTGTAACACCAACTGGCATAAAGTTGCTTTTTAAACAAACAAACAAACAAACAAAGCACCCCGAAAAAATATTCTGCCTTGTTCTTCCTGACAGGGATCTCCAAGGGCTGCACTACAGGAAAATTTCAAGTTCTTAGGAGGAAAAAGGGCTTTTAGTTTTGGCAGGACAATGGTAAGAGTTTTGCTTTCACTAAATTCAGACTCCTCCATGTGATCGGGTCATCTTTGCTGCCTTAATATTTAAAGGTGAGGAACAGACACTTGTAGGGATCAGCTCACCCACACAGGTTTTTCCATCTGTTGTAGTACGAGATGAATTCGATTCTGGAGTTGCCCTTTTTGCTCTGTGCGGGGAGCCTAGAGGATTGCCTTATTGGTCAGGTAAAATCCCCAAAATCTGTTTTAGGGAGGAGCAGATCTGTCAGGTACAAGGCAGTTTGCTCTTGGCTCGAGTTTTGGTAGGAGCCAACTCACAGGAGCCAACACACGAAAGGTCAAGAGGGAGCTCATGGATTCTCTCTGCTCCTTGTGGCATTATTAACTCTAGATGTTGCTTATAAAACAGAAGCACTGCAAAGGGGCTGAGCTTCCTGAAAAAGGGACGTCTTAAATCGGTGTCTTAAGTACAGAGGCAGCAAAGATTGTCATGCAATTGTCACCACGTTTTTTGAAGGTTGATTTTCATGTTTACCAATGACCAGTAAGACAAATACTCACAACACCAGGAGCTGATGACTTTAGAAGAATCATGGAATTAATAAGGTTTGAAAAACCCTTAAGATCATCGAGTCCAACTGTTAACCCAGCACCAGGAAGAAAGGACAACACATCACCTACTAGGAATATAAATTGGAGGTTCACTGGCATGTTTTATTCAGCACTTTCTGAGGCACATTCTTACTGTAGCCAGGGGGAACTAAGAGCCTGATGTCCCTGGGATGAGTTTGGGAAATTTCTGTGAACTTTCTCCCTTGATTTCCACAGGAACTGGTGGTTGGTCAGCCTAGCAACCAAGAGGAGATGCTGACGGCTTTGGCTACACTTGGAAACCCAGACTTTATCTGCACAGCCACGGAAATAGGCTTAAAAAATGAACCCCCATGGAACAGAGTGGAGATCAATCAGCTCAGTCCAGGCAAGAGCACAAACACCCTCAGCAGAACCACGTGCTCATTACAGGGAGTGGTTATATCTGTGCTGAGCTCTCTTATACCTCTATGAGTCACACAGAGGTATTTAGGAGGGTATCCATCCAACCCAGAAGTCATTTTATCTGCCAGCTAAACTGTTTTGCAGGGGTACCATCCTCCAGGAGGAAGAAAATGTGGCATCCTGACAATGACACTGAGTCAGCACTGCATTGTGGGCAGGGGGAAGAAGAAGCTGAGATGTTCAGGCTGTGTCTGCTGCCCAGACATCTGCTTGTTTGCCCCAGGAGAAGATGCCAAGACAGGTTTAAACATCTATGCATTTGCACACAAGGGTTCAGCTTGCCTGTGTATGTCTGTGTGTGTGTAGACCACTCTGAATGACCTTAAGGTTTCCTAAAACTTAGGAGCTGCTGAGCTAAGCCCTTTCAGTGGCCCCAAGTCCCTGGAATATCTATGCAGCTGCCAAGGAAAATCAATGGAAATGGCTGAGTGGTGGAGCCAGACTTCTGCTTGAAATGGGGTTTTGCCGCCGGGACTCAAGGCTGAAAAAGGCTTCAAGTATTGAACGTGTCATGCTCATGATAAAAAGTCTGTCTTCAGAAGGGGCCACTTTCTCAGGGTCTGAGTCCATTGCCTCTGAGCATTTGTTCTTTAACCAGTCCCCTTGACCAGAAAGACTCTCCACCTGGGAGCTCTCAGGCACCTTCTCATCTGCTTTATCCCACTGGAAGGGGAGCTGTGATCCATAGGATGGAGTCTGGTCTTTATGTACCGGCGATGGAATCCATTATTTCCTTTGAAAACGATGACTCTGCCTTTCAGTTGGCATTGGAATTGGACTATCCCTGACTTCAAAAGACTGAGAGGATCTCTTATCAAACATCTTCAAAAGCTGTGAAAGGAAGACTGGGAAATGCCAGCCAATTTCCTCTGTTTTTGTAGTAACTTGTTTATGTTTTTCGAGTTCTACTCTGAAAAAGCAGTTGGCTTGAATTAATATGCAGCATGTTTGGTTTTTGCTGTTCGTGTGTATGTGCACTTTATTTGATTCCCAAAGGTTGCCTCAGACTTGTTTTCTCAGAAAGGATTGAATTGTTTCTTTTGCTGTTTTTCTGCATTACTTGTACTCGTCTGGTGCGAGTTCTCACTTCTTGCTTTGCTAAGCAAAGAAGTGCTTAATAAAAAATAATTAAAAAAAGCCAAACCCACGCCTTCTATTTCCTTCTTTTGAAGAAAAGCAACAGAAATGACGCGGAATTGAAGAGAAAGCTGAGAATGGTTGTGATATCACAGGGTAGGGATGGAAGAAGGGAGCTGTGGATCTCCACTCAATGCCAACGTTGTGTTGCAAGGGAGGAGCTGCAGGAATATTGTCCCCCCACATCCTTTTACATCACATCAGCCTTCAGTTCAGACTGGTCTGATCATTGTACTTAGAGAGAGGGGAGGTTACAGAGAGGCTGGTAATCTGCACCGGGCCAAAATCTGCACCTCGGGGTGACAGCAGAGATGTCTCTAAGTATGTGTCTCCAATTCCTTTCTTGGTGCTACAACTTGGGTTGCCAAGGGTGGGCTAAGAATGGGCAGGATCAGGTTTTCCAGGGGAAGGAAGGAAGGAAGGAACAGATAGCCACAACCCTCCTCTTAACAGCACACAATTCTTTCCAAATCTCGAGGGAGAGGTTGTGCCACTGGCTTCTCCACAGCTGCCTCCAAGGAAGACTGAGGAGTGGGAGGCCAGTTCTCCTTGCTGGACCAAAAGGGAGTTGCATAGGAAAAGAGAAATGGAGGTGGTAGGTGTGGGTGTGTGGCTTTTCACCACCTCATGGCAGAGAAGCCCTGAAGAGGGCAGGTGTTGGAAGCTGGGTTTGTTCTCCAGGAGACACTGGTGGGACAGCAAGAAACTGGTAGGAATCTCTGCACAGCGAGAGCTGCCAACGAGATCAGGCTGTTAGACATCAAAATAGCTGAATAATGAATAAAGCAAACTGGATAAATGGGAATAGTGAAGGAGTGAAGAGAGAGGAGGGAACGTGGAGTAAAGGGGACACACATCTGATGAAACAACTTTACAGCACCTGTTAGTAGTCAAGGTCTGCCACCTCCTGATGAGGGTGTACAGAGCTTTTTTCTTCTCTTATCGCTGCCCTTCCCCCATATTGGTGGTTCCTGAAGGGGAACTTCCTATCTTTTCACCATTTATCCCAATTCAGTTGCTCTGTGTGGAGACTTCACCAATCACAACTGACCCAGAAGGGTCACTGCCTCTTAGCCCCTGCTTTTGGGACAACCAACCCTGGAAATGGCACTGTGGTGATATCAGGCCTTCAGAGTGGCACAACTAAGTGGCATAGAAAGGAATGTTTCCCACTCCTAATCACCAGCCTCATCCCACAGTCTTCCCCTATAGTTTCTTCGTCTGGGATCACGTATCCCTGTGAAGATTTTAGGGTGGGCTACTCTTCTTTGGATTTTGTACTATCCTACATTTTGGGGATGAAAGATAGGGTTCAACCACGTGGAAGTCCTCAATCCACTCTGATCAGCTAAACAGGCTTAAGGGAATAAGAAGGGAATCCTCCAAGAAGATTCCTTGAGTTTTATTCATAGAATCATTGAATCTTAGAATAGTTTGGGTTGAGAGGGAATTTAAAAGGTCATCTCATTCCAACCCCCTGTCATGGGCAGGGACAACTTCTACTAGACCAGGTTACTCCAAGCTGTATTCAACCCAGCCTTGAACACTTCCAGGGATGTGGGATATGCACCACTCTCCTTATATCTAGTCAGGATCTGACCTCTTCTAGTTTTAAATCATTACCCCTTGCCCTATCCCTACAGCCTCTGCTCAAAAGTCAGTTCCCATCTTTGCAAACAAACACTTCACTCACAGCCACAGCTTTTTAATTTTTTAACATTTATTTTTTTTTACCACCACCCCCGAAATTATCTCCCTAAACCTTTCAGTGAGAGAATTCAGATGGTGAAAAACATATTTTTTGTTTATCTCGTTTTGTTTTGTCCCCCTTCCCTCTTCTGGGGCTTTTGCAAAACAAACAAACAAACAAGCAAGCAAACAAACCCACACTGAAAACACACTCTAACAAAACACTTCCATCAACAAAGCAAGAAGAAATTGGTCACTTGAAAAATCATCCAAACATATTCCAAGGAAAATATCACTTAAAACATTGGGGGTTTTTTTACAAAATCTTTGAAGGAAGAAAAAATCCACTCCCTGTGCTGTCCAAAGCTCTGAGTACAAGAGATTGAGAGCCAACAGGAAACCTTTGGAGATAAAGGTCACCCAGACCCCCCATGTAGGGAATCACATTTCAGGTAGGTGTAAGATTTATGTTGCTCTGAAGTCTCACAAGGATTTAGCTCAGTCTGTTCCATGGCTTACACACTTCTCCTCAGACTATCCATATTTGTATACCCTGCATTCCCATCCCACTTCCAAACCCAAAACTTAAATTGGAATTCTCGAGAATATAGGGGAGGGCAGATCCCGAGGTTCTGATGAGGCACCAGGCTTGTGAGGAGCAAAGAAGTTCAGGACAGGGGCTGAGAGAAGGAACTACCATCAAAATAGGAGAGAGTGATGCATCTTTCTAAAATGCTTTTGAGGGTGAGATAACTCAGGGAGTTAAACCATTCCCCTTTTCCAGCCTTCCAGTACTTAAAGGGAGTTGTAAAAAAGAGGGAGAGTGACTTCTTACATCTGTAGATAGTGATAGGACAAGGGAAAGAGTTTTAAACTAAAAGAGGTCAGGTTTAGGTTAGATATTATGAGGAAATTATTCACTGTGAGGGTGGTGAAGCACAAGAAGAGGTTGCCCAGAGAAGCTGTGGCTGCCCCATCCCTGGAAGTGTTCAAGACCAGGTTGGATGGGGCTCAGAGCAACCTGGGATAGTGGAAGGTGTCCCTGCTCATGGCAGGGGGTAGAACAGGGTGGTCTTTCAGGTCCCTCCTTCTGTGATTCTGTGATTCTATGTCATAGTTATCACTGGGCTGTGTAAGTGGACTCATGGCTGTATTTAATTCCTCAGGTGTATTAACCCACAGCCAGCCAAAAATCACCCTAGAGGAAGTTTATATTGGGAAAAAAAAAGCTCCTGCAAGGCATGTGAGTGGCTTCACAAAATGGTTTGCAGCATCCTCTGCTCCGTGTTCTTTCTGAAGTGCATCACATGAGCCACAACTCTTCCAGACCTTCTATTTTAGTTCCTGGTTGCTCTTTTCCTTCACCTTTGTATTTACACCTTCCTCCTCCAAGGCCTCATCAAATAACAGGATCTCCTTTTCAACCTCAGCCTTGGCAAGGGAGCAAACAAGAGTGGGAAATCCCAGCGGCAACAGGGACAGTTTCTGTTCTCTTGTCCAGCCAGGACTCCCCCCAGAGCACCCTTTGGCAGCCTACCAGCTCCTTGGAAACCTTCAGGAGCACCTGGCCTTTAAACATGATTTTTTCCCCCAGATTTTCCACCTCTTCCTTTAGTTTTTCCCCTTCTTAGACAAGTCTGTCAGGCTTTGGCATGACAGCCTAACTCTGTCTGGAAGAGGAAAGCCAAGAAGACCCCAAGGGAGAGGTCCAAGCAGGGCAAGCACATGTAATATCCCCCTTCAAATATTTTTCAGCTTCCAGTTATTTTCAGAAGTTTCTCTAGCTGGGAGCCCCCAAGGGATCTCTCTTTTCAATACTTGTCTTCCAAGGCATGAGACCAGACGTCTCAAGTGGAGACACAACCTCTTAAACATTCATATTTAATAACACTTATTTTTTAACTCCATTAAAGCTTGCTGGGAGGTGGGTTCTCTCCACCAAACAGGAGGGAAGAGGTTTATTTGGGCAGACTCTGGGAAGATGACTTAGGCAGAGATCTGAGCTGTGTTGACATGTGTATGTTACAGCTTCATCTTTAACCTCTGTCCTCGTGGAGCCAGCTGGGAGATGAGGCTGGAATTAACCTTTCCCCACTGCAGGACGCCCCCAGATATCTCCTTACTGGAAAATTTTCTTTTTTTTTCTCTTTTTTAATTACAGTGATTTCGTGCAGCTGTTGGCATCTTCCTGCTCCTCCTGCTAACACCAGATTTGTAAGGAGGGTCTCTGCTCAGGAGGGCAGCTGGTTTTTCTCATTCCTCTACTTAATTAGGATGTGATCTTCTACTACAAAGCGCTTCAGAAATCACACTG
The DNA here is from genome assembly GCF_001604755.1 of Lepidothrix coronata. Taxonomy (NCBI): domain Eukaryota; kingdom Metazoa; phylum Chordata; class Aves; order Passeriformes; family Pipridae; genus Lepidothrix; species Lepidothrix coronata. The sequence continues at coordinate 6,475,667 of NW_016690200.1, forward strand.
GGCTCCACACTGAGGACTGATCTGGATTAGAGATCTCCAAGGAAAAGTGATGCTGAGGTCCTGCTCCCAGTCAGCGTTTGCATGGTGCAACCCTCTAATATTTGTTGGATCTGGCAGCCGTTTATTACACACAGAGATGTGGTTTTGACAGTTCTTATGCATTCACAGAGGTGGCTGCAACCTTAGTTTTGGCACTTACCATCCTTGGGGGTAAGAACTCAAAACAAGAGCTGGATCTGCCGTCCCCAATGGCATGTGAACAATAGCTGAGCATGAACCTGGAGCAATGAGCAATGAAAACAGACAAATAAAGCCATCAGATGAGATTTCTCCTCCATTTTAAGTCTGCTTATTGTCTTCTGCATTAGTGACTGTGATGCTGCAGCTCTTCAGAGCTTGCTGGACCCCTCAGGACCCCATTTGTACGACAGCAACAACAAGGACAGCTGCCCTTTCAAGGCTGTATCCCCTTTTGCAGCCACCTGAAAAATACAAGTGCTGCTGCAGAGGCAACATCTGAAGCATATTTTAGTCTCCAAATGTACCCTGAGCTCAAGGAAAAATTCAGCTGGTGTTGCTTATTGGGGCAGGTGGGAGCAGAACACGTTCCATGTCACTGGATAGTCATGGACCAGAAACATCAGATGGTATATCAAGAAAGCAGGGAAAGGGGGAACTGAGGTAGCAACCCCATGGCTGGTGTTTCCAGCAAATTCTTATGCACTTTGTTAGTGTTTGTTGTTCATCCTCACTGGGACTGTTGTATGAAGTCCTTGGGTTTTGTTTGTAGAGAACTGAGAATATCTAGGAAAAAAAGTACTGAAAAGAATGAACCATCAGATTCTAAATCCCAGTGAAATCAGTTTTAATTATTTCATATGCTGTGTATTCTGAGAAGAAAACACTGGTGAATTTTCAACATTCAGTGGTCTCAGAAATGTCAGAAATGTTGTGTCCTAACTGTGGGAAAAGAGCTACATTGAGCATCTTTTTCTTCCCAGGCAGGAAGGTGACAGGTCTCTGCAGTCAGCTCTGCACCTCTCAATTCACCAGTGCTCCATCTCTGTCAGTGGAAAAGGCTTTGCTGGGAAGGGAAGCACATTTCCTTAGGGAACAATCTCACAGGATGATTAGATAATGCCTAGAGATGGCCGGGCAAGCTCAGGGTCATGGTTTGTGGAGGTCTTCGGTGTGGACCAGACTGCAAATACCCTGATGGCAGAGACTCAAGGCAAATTGTCACTCCAGTGACACCATTCCCTGGGGAACAATGTGGAGTGTCAAGCTCAGGACTTCTGTCATGGTCTACTAGATGCAAAGGCTGGGACTTGTGTCCCTGCAGTGGCAATAAAGGGGGATTTTTCCTTGAAGGCTGTTTTGCAGAAATATGCTGCCACACTGTGCAGGGCACTCTGGGTCCTAAAATCATGGAATCATAGGTTGGTTTGGGCTGCAAGGGACCTTTAAAGGTCACCTAGTCCAACCCCCCTGGAATAAGCAGGGGCATCTTCCACGAGATCAGGTTGTTCAGAGCTCTGTCGATGTGTCCTGTGGAGCTGTTTTACCTGACAGGTCAGGTGAGCAGAAGGACAGGAGCTGGATAACCACCTAGCAGGGACTTCCTTGGGTGGGTCAGAGACCTTGTCCAGGACAGTTTCTGCCTCTTCTTTGCTCACCAGAATTCCAAGACATTATCCCTCTCCAGATCTCCAGACAAACTTCCCAAAGTGCCAAAATCAAGGAACAAATGCATGTGCCGTGTCTTCTACAGGGGAGAACTTTGGGAATTATTCACATCACTAAACAAATGACAGGAAGATCTCTGACACTGTGCTATGGAGATAATGTGCAGTGGAGACAGATACACTGGTTTCTTTCTGTGCACAGCTTCTGGCACCTCTGTTTTCTTTAAGGCTGACACAAGTATAATTCCCTACAGAGTGGTGTATAATTCCCCACAGAGAGTGGTGTATAATTCCCTACAGAGGGTGGTGTATGATTCCCCACAGAGGGTGGTTTGGGAGCTGACACCATCCCTTTAACACTTGCTCAAGAGGATATAACTGCAGACTCCCCCAGAACTCCCTGTTTAATGCAATCACTTTTCAAAAGCTCTCCTCCTCCTCACACGGCCTGACTGGGTTAAACACCTCTAAGGAGGCTGGAGGGAGGAATGTTTTTAATCCCACTGATTTATTAAAATTGTCTAAAGATAGCCAGCTGCAGGAGATAAAAGTGCTGCCCTCTGCACTTCAGAGAGAGCCTCCCTGAGCCAGCTCAGGAAAACATTGGCAATGGCTTAGTGACCTCTGGAACTGAGTGGTACCTGTGCTGGCCAAATCCAGCCCTGCAAAACTTTCCAGCTGGACTGCCTTCTGCCAACTCTTGCATCTTCCCTGCTCGTAGGATTCATGGAGAAAAGTGTGGTGGCATTGGAGGTGGGCACCGAGCTCACTGAGAAAACCGCTTCCAAAAAGATTTCAAGTTACAGCAGCGAGAGTAGAAACTGAAAAAGGGCCTGGCAAAGTGAGACAGAGGGATTTGTATTTATCCCTGAAGGAGAAATTCTGAGTATTTGTGCACTTGTGTATGTATGTGTGCATGCACACACTCCTTCGGGGTCTCTACCTGAGATTTGATGATCTGGAGGACAAAAAACGGTGTTCACAAAGGTTGTTCTGTCCTTCAGATCCCTGCTATGATAAGGTCTTGGTTGTGCTTTGCTCTTCCCCTCCCAGCTGCACTCCCTGGACCACCAAAAGAGCTCTGGGCCAGTGCAGTGCTGCGAAACCTCACCCTTCAACGTTAGTGTTTGGGGCTGGGGGACAAGGCAAAAAAGGCATCTGAATTTCTGCCCCACACCTCTCCTGCCTGTAATAAATGGTTGCACAAGGCAGAGTTCAGAGATCCCTGCACTCTGGGCCACACCAGGGCTCTGCAGGACGTGACAGCTTTGATTTGTGCCTGTCCAGGGCCCACCAGAGACAAAAGGCAGTGTCAGGAGTAATGGAATGAGCGTGGCAGGCAGACCCAGCAGAGCTCTTATCAGCTGGGGGAGGCAGAGCAGATCCAAGGAGCAGAGCAGAGCAGGTACCAGGAACCAGATCTTAAGGTTACATTCCTCACATACGTGGGATTTCCTGCGGTCCCCCCTAAGTTTTCTCTGCGAATTGAAAATCTGAAATCTCTAAGAGGAAAAAAAGAAAGTCTTACTGAATAAAATGTAATTAATTTTCTGCACTGGTTTAATCTATAAAGTGATACAGCACAAAGAAACCCTTAGCCCAAGTCAGGGGGAGTGTATTGTTTAAACCCCAAGAGAAGCAATGTTTAATTTAATTTCACAGGTAGCTATTTTGCAAAGACTCTGAGGGAGGAAACTGCCAATACCACCACTCCGAGAATTTGACAGGATATAATTTATAGTGTCATTGTACTGAGAGACCTCAGAATGTTGCACACACATGTGGACACCCCCACAGAGGAACCCTCCTGCAAAATTCCAGTGTAACAACACAAAAGGAAACACGGAAAAATGGAGAGGAGCAGTGGAGTTGGCCAAAGTCTCAACACAAGTCTGTGATGAGCCAAGAGAGGGATTTCTGGTGTCCCACGCCCCTGTCCTGGCTCTTCCCTTGGGATTGCAGTGCCCTCCTGCCTGCTTTTATTTTTACGAGGGTTGGGAGACAAACAGTGTCTACAGGGATCATATTTTACAGAATCATAGAGTATGCTGAGTTGGAAAGGACCCACAAGCATCATTGAGTCCAACTCCTGGCCCTGCACAGCACAACACCACCAATCCCATCCTGAACCTGAGAGCGTTGCCCAAACACTCCTTGAGCTCTGGCAGCCTTGGGGCCGTGCCCACTGCCCTGGGGAGCCTGTTCAGTGCCCAACCACCCTTTGAGCAAAGAAACTTTTCCTAATATCCATCCTAAACCTCTCCTGACACAACTCTTTGCCATTTTTTGCTCCTTGTGGCCTGGCTGAGTGGCACAGCCATGCCAAGACTGCACCACCTCTGCCTATTGCTGGTGCCACCAAAAGTCATTGCTCTGCAACATAGGAGAGGGGACCTCCAGATACCATTTGCTCTCATTTCAGCTTCCCATCCATTCCAAACTTGAAGGAGGCTGCAGTGAGCAGTGAGAGGTTTCAGTTTGCAAGGACAGAAAGTACTGATAGTGTCACAGGCAGCCTAAAACCATAACCCAAATCCCAGGGGCTGTGCTGGTTCAGTGCTTTCTGGCAGTGGTTTTAATTTCAGTAACTCCTCTGAGGTCTGATCTGGCCTTATCCTGAAATGAGAAGAGTCTTTTTCCCATGTTATTCCCGTCAGTCATTGACCAAACCTGCCAAAAGACACGAGATGTGACCATTAGGGACATAGCTCAGTGGTGACTTGGCAGTGCTGGGTGAATGTTTGGAACTGGGATCGTAGAGGGCTTTTCAAACCCAAATGGTCCCGTCATTCTGTGATCTCTCACACACGGAGGGACGGACTTGTAGAACTGAATCCCTCCTTCTCTCCTCCTGTAACTTTCCCTCCAGCAGCCCAACCAGCCAGATCTGACAGGCTGGGATGAGCTGTGATTTCCAGCCAGTTTGCATGTTCTCATCATAGAATGATAGAATTATTTAGATTGGAAAGAACCTTAAAGATCATCCAGTTCCACCCCCCTGCCATGGGCAGGGACACCTTCCACTAGACCAGGTTGCTCCAAGCCCCGTCCAACCTGGCCTTGGACGCTTCCAGGGATGGGGCAGCCACAGCTTCTCTGGGCAACCTGTGCCAGGGCCTCACCACCCTCCCTCGTTGTAAAGAATCTTTTCCTAACATCTAAATGTCGACTTTTAGAGTTCAAAAATATTCCCCCATGTGCTATCACTGTCTGGTCAGTAAAAACTCTCCATCTTTTTTATGAGCTCCTTTTAGGTACTGGAAGGACGTAATAAGGTCTTCCCAGACCCTTCTCTTCTCCAAGCTGAACAACCCCAACTCTCTGAGCTTGTCTTTGTAGCAGAGGTGCTCTAGACCTCAAATCATCTTTGTGGCCTCCTCTGGACCCTCTCTGACAGGTCCATACCTGACCGACAAGGGGTGAGACTCTACCACACCATCAGCTGATGCCAATCTCTTGTAGTCCCAGGAAAAGACACCTTTCTCAGGCACAAGCTGATCTTGCAGCCTGGGGGCTGCAGAGCAGGCACTGCCTTCCCATTACAGCCCTGTGATGTGCTTTTCATGCAGTTTTCACAGGATTTTCTTGACGAGATCCAGACTATCAGGATAGCTGAGTTGTGTCAGGGTGTGCACAGCCCACGTCAGTCACCCCTCAGGAGAAGAGACTGAGGGTTTAAGGCTCAAGGGCACCCACTTAGCTCCTCTAATCCCTCTTCAGTTCAACAGCTGTCCCATGGCACTTTGCCACCTGTGAGCTTGTTGAGTGTGAAAGTCTCTTGCTTCACAGCTTAGCTTTGCAAAACCTACGTTATTAGGATTTCAAAAAGTTGCTTCCCCTCCAAGACAAACAGAGAAACTCAAGCAGCCTGTGAGACCAGCCTCCTGGAGGCAGAGACCTGAGAGGGCAGATTAGGAAATAAAAGGAGAAAGAAATGTCTAAATCCTGGCCAAACTATGACTAAGGCCAAGATAGGATAACGGCTCCCAGTTCTTTGAAGAACGTAAACACCACGATGCGAGAGCAGATACGGTTCAGAGAAATGGAGGAGACCAAGCAGAGAAAAAACATGTGCTGTGGGTTGGGAGGTGATTTGAGGCCACAGTGGAGGTTATCAGTTGTTCAGAGGGGGGAGCAGGAGCCCCGTGGCTGTTGTCTGTTCAACACGGACAAGCCCACGTGTAGGGAACACACCTGGATGTTCTGGCAGGACAGGCTGACCTAGAATCACGTGGGGGAAGCCAGGGAAAGGAGGGAGTTGTTCCTGGGGTTTCTGAGAGCTTGGTTTGCTCATTGCACCATGTCCTGGGCTGCATCAAAGTGTGGCAACAGGTCAAGAGAGGGGATTCTGTCCCTCTGCTCCACTCTGGTGACGCCCCATCTGCAGAGCTGCCTCCAGCTCTGGGGTCAACAATATAAGAAGGATGTGGAGATGTTGGAGTGAGTCCGAAGGAGGCCACGAAGATGCTCCAGGGGCTGGAACCCCTCTGCTCTGGAGCCAGGCTGGGAGAGCTGGGATTGTTCAGCATGGGGGAAAAAGGTTCCAGGGAGACCTTAGACCCCCTTCCAGTGCCTAAAGGGGACCTATAAGAAAGATGGGAACAGACTTTTTAGCAGGGCCTGTAGTGATAGGACAAGGGGTGATGATTATAAAATAAAAGATGTTCCATTTAGACAGGATATAAGGAAGAAGATTTTTACAATGAGAATGGTAAAACACTGGCACGGGTTGCCCAAGGAGGTGGTGGACGCCCCATCCCTGGAAACAAATAAGGTCAGATTGGATGGGGCTTTGAGCAACCTGATCTAATGGAAGATCATTGCAGGGGGGTTGGACTAGATGGCTTTTAAGGGTCCCTTCCAACCCAAACTGTTCCATGGTTCTATGATTTAACCAAACCCTCTGCAAGCACAGCTTGCATCTTGCCTGGCACACCTGGGATACAAACCTGCGCCACAGGGCTGAGAGATGATGGAGTGGCACAAAAATCCCCCTTCTGCAAATAGAAAACATCTCCCTTTAAAAGAACCCAGTCCCAGAAGCCTGAGATGCCTGAATGCCCAGGGTGTAACCGGTGCAGCCAGCCCTGGCAGAGCACCAGTCCCTGCAAAACAGTGATTATGTTAAAAAACAATCCCCAAACTTTAATCAGTTCTTAATTCAGAGGTGCCTCAGAACTAAAAGAGCACATAGCATTTAAATCCTTTGGTGCATTGCACCAAGAAATCATCCTCCTGTCTGCAATCCCCTGAAACCACAGCTTTCCAAGGGGGCAGAGGAGTATTTCTCAAGCAGTACTGAGGCCAACTTGACAGCATATTTAAATAACACTGTTTAAATAGGGCCTCTGAGAGATCTAATTTTTGCTTTTCAGCCTAACAAATCAAATAAAGTGAACTTGACACAGAAAAAAAACCCTTCAGGATTTTCAGGCTCTATAGAAAAATCACTTGGGAGCATTTGTGAAACCTGGTTTCACAGCCAAATCTGCAGCCTAAGCTCAGGCATCTGGGAGCACTTTCACTGGTAGAATATTGCAGTGAAAATTGTTTCAGCAAGAAAGTCAATGTAATACCACAGAAAATAAAAAAACTGGTGGTGGTAAGTCTTTTGACTTGATCACTTGTGTGTTTTTGAGGTAAAGTCCCAGCTGCTGCAATGATGGTGTGTCTTGGAATTCCTAGAATTACATTGCAGAGAAAAATGGCAAAATATGACTATCTCACCATCAGAAGGCAAAGAAAAGTCTTGGGAAGGGTCTCAGCAGTGTCCTCTAAACACAGGCAGTGGCAAAACGTAAACTGGGAGAAGAGGAGATTCTGGTCCTGAGGTGGGAAACAGCAGGTGGGGATCAACACTGAGATATCAAAGGGTCATCTCAAATTCTGGTCAGAGGCTTTTCCATCACTCTGGACACAGATATTTACCTGCTAATTGCCAACATCTTTAATCTTAGAGGAAAATCAGAGTAAATTATCCCTGGTGGATGGAGAGAGGATGGAAAACTCCAAGGTGTTTAGGAAGCGGGACCTTCTCTGTGCAGTGTCCACCTTCACTGGAGGTCTGTTCCTTGCAGGAGCATCAAGCAGAGCTGTCAGTACCCTTTCAGCAAGGCATGCAGAACGAGGTGGAGGCAAAATTTATCGAAATAGAAGATTTGGGGAGACCACAGTGGGGCAAAGTGTGCAGAACAAGGCAGCTGAGTAAGTGCCACCCCAGATTAGCTTGGGGTAGGGACAGAGAAGAACCAATGTTTTATTCTCACAGATTGAAGGAAAACAGGACCCTGAGCCATGAGAGAACAACAGCTGGGACCACTTCCGAGCCTGGCAGAGCCATATCCTCTCCTGGATGCTAATGGGGATGTGAATTAGGGGCTGTGTGTTGATGTGAGGCAAAGACAGCCTACAATGGATTTTTTTCCCACGTGCAAAGGTATCAGCAAATTGTTTCTGGGAAAAGAGCTGCAGCCACTGCCTTCCCTGAGAGCAGAGGGGTTCTCTGGAGCTCAGGGTAATGCAGAGTAATTTGGACAGCGTGGGAAAATCCTCTGAGCTACCCCAGAGAGAGGAGGAGGAGGTGCTGGGGGGGATGTGGGGCTTCCTTTACGGGAGGTCTCTGAGGGCAGGTTACACAAACATCTGTCAGCGAGAACGCAGGGGAGCTGATCCTGCCTGGCAGGGATGGAATGGACTGTGTGACCTTTCCAGGCCCCTTCCCACCCTCTGAGGCCACGGGCAGGGGGGAGTGTGTGGAACAAATCCTCTCTGGCTCTATGGAAGGACGTGTGTCTGTGTAGATGGCTATACTTGCCCGGGTACAGGCAGCACCCTCACCAATCCTGCAGTGTGGGCTGAGACCTGGTTTGGGTGCAGCAATTTGGGACTCACCAGTGTGTGCAGACCTGTTCAACACAATTTTGTGCCTGCCCATTTCTTCTTTGCTGCACTGATCATGGATTTAGTTCTGGACAGGCATGGATGAGACCTTCACAGGGAGAGAACTGAGGGAGGGAGGGAGGAAGGTGGTAATCTCCAAACAGGCAGTTGGAGATCACTGCAGCTTCTGTTTGCTGCCTTCCCACGATGGGCTGGGCATCACCTGTGGCTGCCTTCATCTGAACAGGGAGGCAGAGCAGAACCAGGACACAGTGCAGAGCAGGAAATTGGGAGAAGCTTCCCACAGTTTAAGTGAAGTGGCTCAAGCTAAGTGGCTTGACCAAGGTCACGTACAGGGGCTCTTTGGCAGAGTCATGATGCAAACCCACAGAAGTTGTGGTTGCCATCCCTGGAAGAATTCAAGACCAGGTTGGACAGGACTTGGAGCAACCTGATCTAGTGGAAGGTGTCCCTGCCCATGGCATGGAGTTGGAACTGGCTGATCTTTAAGGTCTCTTCCAACCCAAACCATTCTATGATTCTATGATTACAACCTTGTGATCAAGGCCGTTTCCTTAACCAGCAGATCTTTTCAAAGGGCCTCCCCAACACTACAGAAACTTTGATCAAAAGTTACCAAGGGTCTTAGAAACCCCTGGGACGGGTGGTTGGGATGTGTTACCTCTCTGGGAGCACCTGTAGCAACTGCAGGCAAAACTTCTGCTGACCTCAAGGAATGGGAATCTCCTCTCATTGCAGACAATGGTGATGTCTGTGAGCAGCAACACCTCCTCTACGTGAGCAGGGAGCAGCCCCCAGGGAGACTCCACACAGGACTTAGCTGAGGGTGTCCCCGCAGATGGATGATGGAATCTGGGCCCTGCGTGTGCCCTCAGAGGGAAGGAATTCAGGGTGGAGCCCAGGGAAACAATCCCAGCTCCCTAATGGTGATTAAAATGGCCCTTAGATTACGGCACCGGATCAGGTCAGATTAAACAATGAGGTCAGAGGACAGAAAGGAGCCATCTGTGCCTTTTGGAGGGCTGGGATTGCTCCGGGGACAGAGTGTGACCTGACATCCCACAGACTGTCATGTCACCGAGGCCACCACTTCCTTCTTGTTTCATCAGGGATCACACAGCCCCTGGCAGCCCCCTCCCCACTGTGGATCCAAGGAGTGCTCTGGGAAGGAGCTCTGCCCAAATCTAATCAGTTCCTGATAGCAAAATATCCCCCAAACTGTGGAAGGTCCTGTCCCCAGTCCCATTCCCTGTCACTGCTTCATCTTTCACCTGTGGAAGTCAGGGATGTGAGGAATGATGGGATGAAGGTCTGGCTTCCTCAGGCCACTGGGATGCACAGGTGGGAATTTCACCATGGCCAAGGCATGTGGGGATGGAGAGAAGGGGCTTTGGGAGGGTCCATCCTCCCGTGTTCACAGTGAGAGTGGGAAGCACAAAGAGAGAGAAGCTCTTTCTCCAGAAGCTCCTCTGCAGTTCCAGCTGCACTTCTCACCTTGGATTTACACTATTTCTGAGATGCTCCCCCTGGAGTCGTGAGGTCTTTTCTTCTCCATCCCCCAGCCCTGAGCACATATCCTGGAGAAAGATGTTTGAATTTAGAGGATTCTTCCTAGTCCAGGACTCTCCCTTAGCCTTTTGAACCCGCAGGCTTAGCCATGGTGGACAGTGGGAAGATGCTTCAGGGAGCAGGACACTTTGCTCTTCACCTCCTTCAGATTCCCTCTGCTTGAATTTATTGTTGTGTTTATGCACCATTCCTGGTCCTTTCCATTTCACAGAATCATGGAATTATTAAGGTTGGAAAAGACCTTAAAGATAATCAAGTCCAACCATCAACCCAGCACCACCGTTAAACTGTGTCCTCAGGTGCCACATGCACATAGTTTTTTAAACACTTCCAGGCTGGTAACTCCACCACTGCCCTGGGCAGTCTGTTCCAATGCTTTACAACCCTTTCAATGATTCCCCCCCCCCCAATATCTAATCTAAACCTCCTCTGGTGCAACTTGTGGCCATCTCATCCTGTCACTTGGTACCTGGATGACATTTGTTGTCCCTCCTTTAGTTCTCCTGGTGTCCCAGGAAGAACTGCAGGGTCTTGACCAAGTTACTGAATCCAGCTGTCTGATGCCACTGGAGATGTCCCAGGGTACCTGCAGGACTGGCAGATGTGACACAAGACCCATGGAAGACCTGCATCCTTTGGGGTGGTAGTTGAGTCCTTGGCAGGACCTTGGGCATCTCTGGTGACATGAAACATGACTCTCTTAGAAAGTTAACTATTTAAATTACTTCTAAAATTAGTTTGATATTAAAATAATTATTTCTAATTATTTATTTATTTATTTATGTATTTATTTTCAGGATGGATTTAGGCCACCCAAGGAGGAGCTGTGGAGAGTGCGAGAGGCTGCAGATGCAGATATCAAACAACTGTCACCTTCCTCCCCCATCCCTCCCATGGTCTAACGTTGATTTCTAAGTGTGGGTGACAACTTAATTCTTCAAATGTTGGTGACAACTTAATTCTTCGTGTCTGCAATTGGCAGTTTTCTGCTGTCATTAACCATAACGACTCTTGGCTGCTGGCAAGAGATGATAGAGCGAGCCTGGAGTTTCCCAAGAAGCATCACAGGGGTTCCAAATGCTTTGAATCAGCAAAGGCAGCAAAAACGCTTCTCCAGAGGACGGCCCTGGTGCGTGGAGGGGATCAGTCAGGACTTTCCCTTAGATGCAGCAGAAAGAATCATGAGCTGTCCCTGCCCCATCCCTGTTTCCCCCCCTGGTCTCTCCCATTTTCTGCAGGGGGAACACGTGGCTGTTTGCAGCCCAGGGCTCTGTTGCTGTGGGGATTATCGACTGCGAGGTTCACTGGAAAAAGCCCTAATCTCTTTCCTGCCAAACTTCGTCCTTATCTGCAAACCAGAAAGGCCATGTTGGGTTGTTACTTTGTTACTTTTTTTTTTCCCTCTCTTCTTCTCTTTCAGGACTTTGGTGATTTATGAGTTCACAGAGTTACAGTGTTTTTCTTTCTTCATTTGCCACCTCCTCTGGCATAGAGCATGAGCCAGCTTCTCCTAAAAGAAGGAGATCTCTCTTGAGGTCTGTGTAGCTTCGATGTGTCTTTGAGATGATGTAGAGGTGCTTTAGATGCTTCCTAAAGCTATACAGCTCCAGAAGCCTTCTGGTTCCAGCCTGTGTCTGGCCAAGGTTGCAGTGTGGGGAAGATAAGGATGTTGGCTATAGAAGAAGAAAAAGGAACAACTCCTCTCCTTTGGTGTCAGGAGACGAAGGAAAAGGGAAACTTTGGCTTGCTTGTTGCCCAGAGAAGTTGTGGATTCCCATCCCTCAAGTGTTCAAGGCCAGGTTGGACAGGGCTCTGAGCAACTTGGTCTAGTGGAAGGTGTCCCTGTTCATGAAAGGAGGATTGGAACTGGATGGCCTTTAATGCCCCTTCCAACCCAAACCCTTCTATGATTCTGTGGAAACCATGGAGCTGTTTGAGCCTCCATCCCTCAGCATGCACAGGTATGAGAAGGCAGAGTGGGAATGGCTGCAGCCTCCAGATAACAGAAACTGGCCCTTTTTGGCCCTGTCCCACCATGCCAACACCAGCAGCATCCTCCAGCTATCCCATCCCAGCTGGTGGGATTGTCTGGGGAGTGCCCATGCCACACATGCCATAGAATCAATAAGGCTGGAAAAGGCCTCCAAGAGCATTGAGCCCAACCATTAACCCAGGACCACCATGTTCACCACTAAACCATCTCCCCAGGTACCACATCCATGTGCATTGTCACAGGGCCTGGAAATACAACCTTGTGGTCTTTTGCAGAAGCTCCTTCTGCTCCAATGCTTGGATGCACAGGGATTGGCAGAGTAGGAGCTTAAAATGCTGCAGATTCTCTCCTCTGCGTCAAAACAAGTTTTCTCTGGCTCTTTGTTGATCAAATTCTAAACTTTTACTCTGCCTTAGCTGAGGTTTATCTGAATATGCCCATTTTTTTTTTCACCCAGAGGGTGGTTGGGCACTGAACAGACTCCCCAGGGCAGTGGGCACAGCACCAAGGCTGCCAGAACCCAAGGAGTGTTTGGACAATGCTCTCAGGGACATAGTGGGATTTTTGGGGATGGTCCTGTACAGGACCAGAGGTTGGACTTGATGATCCTTGTGAGTCCCTTCCAACTCAGGATATTCTGTAATTCTTCACTTTTGAGTGAAGCAGTGCTTTGCCCTGGTGAGCCTGACACCATGATTAATTGTGCCAGGCAGGAATGTGAACTGAGCTGATCTCAGCTGCTGGGAAATGATCTCTGAAAGAACAAGAGGCTGGATGGATCTCACTCTGGCCAGCAGGCACCACAGGATGTGCCCTAGATGCACATTTCATATCAAAATGTAAAGGCAGTTTTTAAAACAAAAAAAATGAATAAAATTTAATATAAATGGGGTGTGTTTTTGAACAGCATCAGTCAATGTCATCCTCTTGTGAAAGGGATTTATTGTGCTTGTGAGAGCACCTTCAAGGCTACTACATGTGTATATATGGTGAACATAGGGACCCTAAAGCTCTCAGTTAGATATTTATTTCACATGAAACATGGAGGAAAGGAAATGGCTGGAGAATCATAGAATTCCAGGAGGATTTGGGTTAGAAGGGACCTTAAAGACTATCTCATTCCAATCCCTCACCGTGCGCAGGGACACCTTCCACTATCCCAGGTTGCTCCAAGCCCCATCCAATCTGGCCTTGGACACTCCCAAGGATCCAGGGGCAGCCACAGCTTCTCTGGGCAACCTGTGCCAGGGCCCCACCACCCTCTCAGTCAGGAATTTCTTTCCAATATCCCATCTAACTCTGCCCTTTGTAAGTTTGAAGCCATTCCCCCTTGTCCTGTCCCTCTATCCCTTGTCCAAAGTCCCTCTCCAGGGACAGAGTCCCTCTCCAGTCCCTCTCCAGGAGCCTCTTTAGGCCCTGAAAGGGGCTTTAAAGTCTTTCCCAAGCCTTCCCTTCTCCAGGCTGAACAGCCCCAACTCTCTCAGCCTGTCTGAGAAAGGTGGACTGAACCTGTTCAAGATCATTGTTCAGAACTGAAGAAAACAGCTGGCTGCCAATCCTCCCTGGTCATGCCCTCTGCCTTCCAAGGCATCACATCTCAGCAGCTGCTCCGTCCCTGGCCATCCCTGCCTCCCCTTTTATACATCTCACAAGCCTTGAATGCAGGAGAAAACCCCTGGCCAAGCAGGAGCAGCTCAGCTCCTTTCAGGTCCCTGTGAGCTGAGAGGAAACTCTAACACACAGGGCAGCTTCAATTGAACTTGCTGATGTCTTGTCCAACTCAACTGTCCCTCTTCAAAGCACCTGGTACTGCAGAGGCTTTGACACACCTTTCATCAAAGCCCTCGTGCTGCTTGCCATCCCTTCATAAAGAACATTAACCTCTGAGCAAGCTCTAGGTTATTTTATCCCCTAAATCAAAGAGAGCTGCTGTGGCAGCCTCCTGTGTCCTCTTTGTCAGAGGACATTTCTGAATTGAGCCTCAGAGAGATTTCCCATCACGACACTGCAGGCTGAAAGCTGCCCTCAGTGGGGTCTCAGACTTGAAGGGACAGCATAAAGAACAGGGCAGAAGATTGAATAAGATGTGTAGAAGCTGCTCTGTTGGGCAGGTTTATGAATTGTCCTCTGTGTCCTTTATTATGGTGATACCGTAACTCATGACTTCACTTTTTTTCCCCCCTGACTCCAAATTTTGCAGCTCACTAGAGGGGGAGGTCTATCCCACCTTGCAGAACCTATTCAATGTCATGCAGCCCCTGTGAACAGCCTCCTTCCAAAAGGCTGAAAATAAGGTGCAACATTTATCTCGACAGGTTGAGAGGACTGGGGTTGTTCAGCATGGAGAAGACTTTGAGGAATCCTCAGCATGACCCTCCAGTACTTAAAGGGGGTTTATAAAATGAGGGAGAGTGCCTTTGTACAGGCAGATGGTGACAGGACAAGGGGGAATATTTCTAAACCAAAAGAGAAAGATTTAGATTCCATGTTAGAAAGAAATTTTTCCCTATGAGGGTGGTGAGGCCCTGGCACAGGTTGCCCAGAGGAACTGAGAAGCTGGAAGTGCCCAAGACCAGGTTGGACAGGGCTTGGAGCAACCTGGTCTAGTGGAAGGTGTCCCTGCCAATGGTAGGGAGAGGAACAAGGTGATCTTTAAGGTCCCTTCCAACCCAAACCATTCTGTGATTCTAGAATTCCATGACCCTGGACTGATAAATGTCCTCCCACACAGACAAAGAGTAGATAGGATGAAAATCAGGTGTTCTCTCTCTCATTTGAGGTCCCAGTCTGGATCAAAGGAAATGCTAATAGTCAGCTCTCCATCCCTCAGCCTTTACTCCCACCCTGGAGATCTCTCCATGCTGTGGGCCCCTCCAGTTGAGCCATGAGGATGTCAGGTAGGAGAGACTTTCACAGCCATTCGTTCAACCTGAACAAACCACTCCTGGGGTGTCCTGAGCTAATCTGCTTTCAGCCCATGCCTCATTTTCCCTCAGCGTGGTGCCAGGATGACAGGATGAATCTCTCTGCAAAAACACCCCTGCCAGTTCTTCTTCTTTTGCATGTTTATCTATCAGTGGCAGTTGCCTGATGATTTATTCCTCATTTGGAAGGGTTGGCACCACAATAAACCACACCCAGTTATCTTCAGGTTTGCAGCGACTCGATGCACCCCCTTTCCCCCTCCTTCTTGCCAACGAATTAAAACCACACCATCTTCTGATGCACAAATTGCTTGTCAGATATAATGATTTTTATCCCAGCTCCTAATTTGCTTAATATGTTAAGACTGGTGCCAAATTCAGTACTGCTCTGATACTCAGGCAATTGCTCATGTTCAAGCAGAGTGGGTGTAAATTGATAATCTTCCTGATTGACTTGCTGGGACAGTCTGCAGAGCTGAGGCACTGGGGAATCAGGCTCAAAACTTGACTTTCTGCACAAATTCAGCTTCTACATGCTGTCAAATGATACTGTGACAGTTCATCAGGTTGGGTTCTGTTTTTTTGGCAGATCTGCTGTGTTTGGATTGTGGCAAGCATGGGAGGATGCTGAGTGCTTTGCTAGATGAAGGCTCAGTTCATGGGAAAACCCCTTTCTCTCTGGAGATGTGAAGGAAGAATTCTTCCAGAGGCAAATCATATACACAGAGCTTAAGCATAACATTTCATCAGCTTCTTTAAAGGCACCCCAGGGAGAAATCTGGGACCAGTCTTTAAGGATTGTTCATGAAAACAAGTTTACTTAATGATAGTCACTGCTATTCCTTCTCTCTCCAGAGATTTGGGCTGCAAGGTTGACATCCTCACTCAGGGCTGCCAGCTTGGACACAGCAGGATTATAGCAGTGCTACAGCCACTGAAAGGAACCACTCTGGCTCTTTTTGAAGGCAGGTCTTTTACTTCCACAGGGATGTGAGTGGACAGGTCAAGGGTGAAGCAGAAAAGGACCCTACCCCGGGCAAAACGTGTGTGATTTAACCCTTCAGTGAGATGTTCTGTCCCCATCCAGCAGGGACTCCATCAAACAGCAGTTGACAAATCTGGGGAGCAAAATCAGCTTTTATTTCTCTGATATAGGTAGTGGCCTTTGGTCTAAGAGCTGGAAGAGTCACGTTTGTGCCTGTTGGAGATGACTCGCCCAGGAACAGTGTTAACACAACCACTGCTCATCAGTCATGACAATCATCCTGTTTGCATTGACCCCACACTTTCAGTGGTCACAATTTGAGGTGTGGGAATAGTAACACCGTCCTTAAGCAATATTCCTATCGCTCCAGGCATCCTTTTTGGAAGACCTGTGGTGACTTTTTTTAATAATAGGACAGTATTTCATAGAATCATGGAATCATTTAGGTTGGAAGGGACCTTTAAGATCACCGGGTTTGCATATCTCTTGTTGAAAATCAGCCAGTACCACCAGGGCAATATCATCACCAAGGGGACTCAAACAAACTAAAGAGCCTTTTATCCTGGATTTGGGAAGATTTTTAACCCTGGAAGGCGGAAGAGGCTGCCCTCGAGTGGTAGTTTTAACGAAACATCCCTTTCTGACGTCTGGCTTTCTCAAGTTTAGGGGATTCCCGGAGAAACATAAACTCTGGAGGGGCGTTCCCTGGGTCGCATCTGCGTTGGCAGTAGAGGCACTGGGGATTGAAGAGGCGAGTGAAGGGATATTCGTTTCCCAAACTTCACACAGTTGCTGTCTAGGAAAGAAACAAATCTCCAAGTTAGTGTTAGTCAAATAGAAGTAGATAAATAATTACTAAAAAATACCCACCAAAGCCCCGCCAACAAAAACAAATGCCAAAACACAAACAAACAAAACCCAAAGAGAAAACAAACCAACCAAAAACACACTGGAAGAGTTTCACAGGGCAAAGCAAGATCACATCTCATCGGGTGCCTGTGATGAGGAAACTTGCTCAGGTCACAGCTACCACCTTGTGTCCCCAAAGATATTGAACTTCCTGTGCAGCATCTGCCTTTCCTTGTTATGTCCTGGGGTATCAGGTGTCCACCTTGGCTCAGGTTTGTCAGCAGGTGCCATGGGAACAATCAGGGCTCTGGGACCAATTCATCCCCTGTCCCTGGAATGAATCTTGAGCTGTAGGACTTCCTTGTAGGAGTTATTCTTTCTCCTGAATCCCCTGAGAAATGTTAAACTATGTTTCCATCCACTCCAAGAGCAGGTGCAACACAGGGCAGGGCTGTGTAAAGGCACTGCCATGCTCTGCCCTGTAATTCTGTCTGTCAGTGCTTGTGCTCTTTGCATTTGATCCCATCTGGGTGGGCAGTGAGGGAGGATTCCTCATGATGCTGACACCTCATTGGTGTCACCTTTTTCCCACTTGCGTTGCTGAGGGCAGACTGCTCCCTTGAAAACAGACATGGGGAAAAACCTCCAAAATCCACAGAACCACAGAATGGTTTGGGCTGGGAGGGACCTTAAAGATACCTAATTCCAAGTTCCAGGAGCTCCATCTCCAAGCCCTGTCCAGCCTGGCCTTGGACACTTCCAGGGGTGGGGCAACCACAGCTTCTCTGGGCAACCTGTGCCAGGGCCTCACCACCCTGAGGAAAAATGCTCTCAGAGAGCCCTGGTCTGGAGAAAGCTCAGCTGTGATTTCTCCTCTGCAGAAGCCCTGGCCAGAGAGAGCTGAGGCTTGGGTTGGTCCCAAATGTCTGCACTGTTGTCTCTCAGGCATCTTTAGCTGCCTGCATGTCTGATATTACCTCCTGAGAGCATGACCAGAGAGAAGCCAGGCCAGATTCCCTCTCCACATCCACAGTGACCCTTTCTCCATGGTAGACATTTGACCAGCCCAGGTCCTGCTGGCAGTGTGACTGAGCAGCTCCCCCGTCCCCACCATGAAGATGCTCACAGCATCACCAGGAAGTGTTTCAACAGCTGCTTATCAAAGTGGAACAGCTTTTATCCCCTCCTTAGCAGCCCCCTCCTGCCAGGCTTTCCCCAGGAACACCTTTAAATTTCCTCCCTTCTCCTCCAGCTGGGAGATCTCCAGCTCATTCCCACAGGAGGTGCTGTCAGAGGTGATGAAGGACATACTTGTTGGAAAACTGATGGCAGCTGCTCCTGCTATAACCCATAGCTCCTTAAACACTGATAAATTTTGCCCTCTCCTTGGTGACAATCCCAGACTGGGAAGCTGGAAGGAGGGATCTCAGCTGCTTCTTACACAGCAACATATCTGTGTTCCTTTGCAGAGGTGCCTGGTGGTATCAGAGGGGTGAACAATCAGCTCAGCCAAACACATGGACCCTTCTGTGGCTGATTCAGATGAGGTCTATGTAGGAGGAAAAACCATCAGTTCTCCTCTGTAGAAATGGGGAATCAGCCAGGGATGATCCTTTGCACATCTGTAGAAGGTGTGAGAGTCCTTAGAAATGGCAGAATCCAGGTCAGGATCCCACAGGTTACTCAGGTATGCTCATAAGAGGAGCATAGCAAGATCTTCATTTCACACGTGGGGGGCATGGGAGCCCCAAGAGCTGGGAGGAAAACAAATGAACCCTGAGGTGCTTGTTTGAAGGTGTAGTAACTATTGATTTCTGACTATGTCAAGTTTATCAGGTTCCTTTTACCAAACAACCCATGCAAAGCTTTAGTGCAGAAACCTAATTTAGCAAGCTTTCTAAACAACTCAGCATGGCAAAACTCCGTTTTTCCAGGGATCTGCTCTAAAAAAAACTGTTTTTAAGTTACTTTTATGTCATTAAACTAATTTATGTGTGGACCTGCAGCCAGCTGGGAGGGTACACCATGTCCTCTCAGCCCCATGGCATCACAGTGACACTAAATAACAGCATAAGTGACAAAAATAAGAGCTGTAAATGTGTTCAAGGTCTGAGTAATATTACCCGAGGGAGTGGCTGGAGCTGTGTCAGAGGAGGTTTAGGCTGGATATCAGGAAAAGGATTTTCATCCAGAGAGTGGCTGGGCACTGAACAGGCTTCCCCAGGGAAGTTGCCATGGCACCAAACCTGCCAGAGCTCGAGAAGCATTTGGACAATGCTCTCAGGCACATGGTGGGATTCCTGAGGTTGTCCTGGACAGGGCCAGGAGATGGACTAGATGGTCCTTGTGGGTCCCCTCCAACTCAGGATATTCTATGATTCTATGATTGCAATGCCAGAGTAACTCACCTCATTAAACATCCTGTTTTGTGGAAGGAACTTTTGCCTTCCTCTTGCCCAGCAGTTGATCCTGCACAGGTCTGGGATCCCACACTGCATACCACCCTTATCAAGAGTAAATCACTCCTTCCCCTGTTTACCATCGACGGTTTACAAATCAAACCTCTGTCTGACAAGTTATTTCTGCATTTCCAACGCTTTCCCTGCCAACTGTGACGCTGAAATTAAGAGTTAACACGGGTCACAGAGAGCTCAGCCTTTCTCCACCGCGACGCTCCCAGCGCTGGTTGTGTCTCTGTTCATCAGGTTTGGAGATCGCCTGAGTGATGCTGAGGCGATTTCTTCGCCCAAACCGAGCCGACTGAGATCTCTGTGATTTTGGAAACTGGGCACTTGCGGTGAGCAGCCAGCTGAGGGCAGGAGAAGCTCGTGAGTGAGTCTGTGCTCGTGTGTTCTGACTGAGAAGGAAGAAGGGGAGATGGGGGAAGGAGTAAAGCAGCACTGCCTTGAGCAGTGCCTCCTGCACTGATTCCCCCTGTTTTATATCTCCATTGGTCCCAAAAGAGGGCCTCGAGGGAGGCTGGGATGGGAGATATTGGAATTGAGCACCCCAGAGCCGAAGCAGTAGAAGAGAAGGGGTACTGGGATTTTGCACTTCACCAGTCACCACAGAATCACAGAACGGTTTGGGTTGGAAGGGACCTTAAAGATCATCCAGCGCCACCCCCTGCCGTGGGCAGGGACACCTTCCACTACCCCAGGTTGCTCCAAACCCTGTCCAACCTGGCCTTGAACACTTCCAGGGATCCAGGTGCAGTCACAGCTTCTCTGGGAAAGCTATCCCAGGGCCTCTCCATCCTCAAGCATGAAGAGGAGCTCCCAAGACCCCCAAAAGCCTCCAAAAACCCTAGGATGGAACAGCCCTGCTGATGGACTCAGGCTGGTAGTGGGACCACCACACCCCAGCAACTGGTGGATAAGGGGCTCCCTTCAGATGGAACAGGATGTCCTTGCATCTCCTATTCCTGAGGGAACGATGCTGTCCAGGCAATGAGGAAGATTTTGTGACGGGCAACAACTATCAGTGGTGAGGCTTCTGTATTCCCTTCCCTCGCCAAGTTGATGTACAGGAAAGGTGCTTAAAATTTTTTCTTGTACCCGTCATTTTAAGCCTGACTGTTAAAGGCTTTTAGATTTTTATCAGCATCTTTCTCTTGGACTTATTTTGGGGTTTTGGGTTTGCCAAGTCACATTTTCCTCGAGCTTTTTTTCCAGCATGTTTGCAGGAGTATCACAGCTACTCTCTGTGGGTATTTTCACCTTAGCAGGAAGGGGCAGCATTTTGAATCTCTGACAAAAAATTGGTCTTTCTCACAAATCCAGTGCTGGGACTTGTGTTAATTAAGAAGTCAACCCAAAATGGAAAGGGTTTGAATAGTTTGACCACCTTTTTTTGCAACAAGTGTTCCCCATTCATCTTATGTACTCTTGCAGGAGCGTGTTCTCTTGGAAATATCATATTTTCTGTGCTTCAAACAGCATTCATCTTCTTTAATTTTACTCACCTTAATGTTAAGCAGGTAAATTTTAACTGATTATAAAATTTCCTTCAGAGAATGAATTGAATTTTGCATTGACTGGGGGCACATCAGCCCTCCTATTACACAGAAGTGCTGAAATGATATTGGCTAAAAAAAAAACCAAACAAAACAACCTACAATTGTGATATCTATATATTAGAAAACTGGTTATGTAGGAAGAACTCATTTTGGGTTTGAATCAAATACAAAGGCAAACTGCAATCCTAATATAACCATAGCAACGCAATAATATGTGCTTGAAATGATCTGTGTGGTCAAAGAGAGCAGAGTATCAGAATGTCTCAGCTAGAAGAGCAAAGAAATTACCATGAAAAAATAATATATGAAGTATGTTTTAGGAGAGGCGACTGTGGGGAACTTTCTGGGATGATGATTCTGAATGCCCCGAGGGCAAAACCTCGATAGGAAAAAACTCCATGTATTCTAGCCCTTGATTTCAACTGAGATTTTCTGTGATGAGTTGTAGCATGACCGGCCTGAGTTACAGCTGGAACAAGATGTGCTGATCAGAGCCTTTTAATGTTTCTCTGTGTCTGATGGACAACGTCCCATCCAACAGCCAAGCTGCTGAACGCCCGGAAGCTTCTGAGCTTTGCTCAGCAGTCGGGCTTGGAAACCTTCCCACATTCTACAGCAGAGAGTTTTTTCCTCCAAATAATAGAATGGGTTTGTTGGAAGAGACCTTAAAGACCATCTTGTTCCAATCCCCTGCCATGGGCAGGGACACCTTCCCCTAGACCAGGTTGCTTCACGCCCCATCCAACCTGGCCTTGGACACTTCCAGGGATGGGACAGCCACGTATTCTCTGGGCAAGCTGTTTCAGTGTCTCACCACCCTCACAGCAAAGAATTTCTTCCTAATATCTAATCTAAATCTACCCCCTAAATCTCTAAAATCTCTTTGGTTTTGCTCAACAAGACCCAGTGTTTTGGGGTTTGTCCCACCAGGGCTCTGCCCAAGCCATCTCAGCCTCCTCCCATCTGACAATGCCCATGGACAAACCAGTGACAGAAATTCCCACGTAAAATATCCCTGCAAAACCCCAGTGGTGACTGTTTTCCCGGGGATCCAGCAGATCACCACAGCCAAGGATGAAGAACCATATCCTTGAAACCCCAGTGCCATCCAGCACCCAGGGATGTCTTAAGGAACAGCACATGCAGCAACACATTGCAGCAGGTAACACATGTAACAGAGACCCAAACACCTTTGAAAATCACCCCAACCCCTTTGAAAACCACCCAAACCACGGCTCCAGAGCTGCTTGCCAACATTTCAAGCATGGCTTGCACTGAGCCCACATCCTGGGTGATGTACTGGCAGGGAAAAGGACATCTGCATCTTCTGAATGTGCTTGATTAGTTAAATCACCTCTAGCAAATAATTTGCCTTCTCTTTTAGTACAACACAGCTAATTCTCCTCTCCTTGCCCTGGGGAGGCAGCAGCAGTGTTTGTTAGTGCTACAAGACTGGTCTCCAGTCCTGGAAATCCTGGGCTTCAGTAAAGGATTCAGCCTAATTGCTGCAGAAGGGGTTAAAAAGCCACTGCATAGTCGTTTAAAAAGCCACTGCTTTCCTCTCTGCAAGTCCCTTCGAGGGGGCAGGGATTTCTCAGAGCAGAGCTTGGTCATTCAGCAGCTGCTATCCATGACACATTGGAGTGTTTAAAACTGGGCAATTACACTTTTAAACATTGTCCTGATGGAGGGCAAAGGAGAAAGGAGAGAATAGGGACCAGGTGGATTCTCCTCTCAGCAAAGAAAGCCTGGATATCTCTCTTACACAGCCCCTCCTGTCCCAAGACAGGCTCTGGGCTTAACATAAGGATGCTCAAGGCGAAGCCACCGGGATGTGGGAGGTCAGAGAGCAAGGTCTGAATGTGGTTGGGGTTTGGGGACTGAGCCTGCAGGCAAAGGGCAAACTGCTCAGATTAGAAACAAAGGCAGAACTTACTTCCTTTTTGGGATTCACTTAAAAAAAAAAAATTGAATTAAAATGAAAAATAGAAGAACAAAAGAGCGAGGAAAGAACGCCTGAAACACAACATGTGAGCCTGCCTCTGTTTAGGGCCTGGCTGGAGATGAAACCCGAATGTTTCTGAATTAGAATAAAAACAACAAAGTGAAGGACATTGTGTTTTGATGGGTTTCATTTTATCCTTTGATAATTTTTCATTTGTATCCCGCAATGGCATTTCATTCTGGTCTCTGCCTGACTGCACATTTTATTCTGGAGCTTGATTTCACTCTATTACTGCATACATCAGTGGCTCCTGAGATTCACTAACTTGGTCCTGCTCCTTAGCAAATAGACATGTCTGTGCTGTGCTTTGCTGTAGATACTTTTACAAGCCATTTCCCCATTGTGCAGGCTCATAAATATTCCTCTGGCACGGCCTTTTCTTCTGTAGGAAAAAAACAAACCCAACAGCAGCGAAACTGAGAGGCAGCGAAAACTAAGCAATTTGTCAGTGGCATCTTTGGACAATTAAAAAACTCCGCGTCTCTCCTTGGGTTTTTTCTGTCCTCAAGACGAATAAAGAAAAGCAAAGGTGAGAGGAAATGTACCTGCTGCTCATCTAACTTAATTAAGATCCAGGAATAGGGGGGAAAAATGCAGATTCGGAGGTTTTTAACACTGAGTCGTCTAAAAGCAATAAACAACAGATATTGGGAATAGCTGGGGATAACAGAGGGACAGAGGGTCTTTGCTTTGAGCAGAGTGGGTGGTGTAGATAATATTGACAAGTGCCTTTAAAGCTCTGTTTGCTGATCCCAACTGCTGTTGAGATTCAGAGAGAGGGTGAAGCTCTCTCTGAACGTGGGTTCAGTGCTCTGTGTCTCACTTAACCCACCAGAAAAATGAAGATGCTCCCCCTTCCTCCAACAAAGAGTTAGTCGGGGTTCAAAACCCTGTGCCCTCTTCCCACGAGGAGGTGCTGAAATGGGTGTGTTGGATGCACAGCACTGGTTGTGTGCACAGGAAGAGGCAAAGATTTGCAGATGTTTTCTGTTCCCCAGCTTTCCCTTTCTCTCTTGCATCATCATCAGGATCCCATTCAGAGGCATCTTTGCAACCAGCTCTGGGTCCCCCAGTACAGGAAAGACTTGGACCTGCTGGAACAAGCCCAGAGGAGAGCACTAAGTTGATCAGAGGGCTGGAACAACTCTGCTCTGGAGCCAGGCTGGGAGAGCTGGGGGTGTTCTGCCTGGAGAAGGGAAGGCTCCAGGGAGACCTGAGAGTCCCTTCCAGAGCCTAAAGGGGCTCCAAGAGAGCTGGAGAGGGACTTGGGATAAGGGCTTGGAGTGACAGGATAAGGGGGAATGGCTTTAAATTGACAGAGGGCAGGGTTAGATGGGATATTGGGAAGGAATTCTTCTATGTGATGGTGGTGAGGCCCTGGCAGAGGTTGTCCAGGGAAGCTGTGGCTGCTCCATCCCTGGAAGTGTCCAATGGCTTGCACAGGGCTTGGAGCAACCTGGGATAGTGGAAGATGTCCCTGCCTATGGCAGGGAGCTTGGAATGATATTTCAGGTCCCTCCCAACCCAAACCATTCTATGATTCTTGTTCTTCAACTTCTCTGGCCTGTCCTGTGACATGGAGAACTCCTGAGGTTGTAGATCCACCAGCAATGTCCATGGCCCAGCCAAAGAGCTGTGCTTTCCTGAGGCTCAGCACGCTGCCTCAGCTCTGGAAACTCCACTTCTGAGGGATGTGGAGGGTTGTAGAACCCACCTCCCTGGGGGATAATTCTCTACACAACTGGGCTTCAAAGCCAGGAAGGGAGAAAGTGTTAGTGGGAGAGGAACAAAGCAGATAAATAACACATGGGAAAGAGCTGTCCCTCCCAGCTAATGCAAATGTTCCCCCCAGCATGTCCTAGAGCATTTGACCTCCCTAGAGCTGAAAATATCTCCAAGAACAGCTGCTTCCAGCATTTCCCTTTGAAAACAGCCAAGCATCCAAGAGACTGTTTAAGGAGCTTTTCCCAGCCACCTCATATTTTAACTCCACACTCTTGCCCGTTAACCTGTCAACCCCCTTCATGTTTTCCCAAGCAGTTCCACTTCCTCTGTCCAGCTCACACCCATCTCATGCTCAGCTGCCATCGTAGTGTTCCCTTGGTCACCTCCATTTGGTGGTGGTGATCATCCAGTTCCAACCCCCTGCCACAGGCAGGGACGCCTTCCACTAGTCAGGTTGCACCAAGACCCATCCAGGTTGGCCTTGAACACTTCCAAGGATGGGGCAGCCACAGCTTCTATGGGAAACCTCTTCCAGTGCCTCACCACTCTCTGAGTAAAGAATTTCTTCCTAATATCTCATCTAAACCTGCCCTCTTTCAGTTTAAAACCCTTGGTTCTGCAGGGATGGAGAACTGACCTGTACTCACTTTTTGTGGCTTCAAATTATCTCCCTTTCCTACAAAAAGTGGATCCCAACTGAATCTTTCCTTGAGCTCATAATTTCTGTTGCAGACTTGAGGAACTAAGTCCATGCTCAAAGCATGATCCTCCTTTAGATACCAGGATTGTGCTCCCTCAGAAAAGACCCTTTCCTACAAATAGTTCAACAATCCCAGTTCCCAGGAGATCGCAATTGGAAATGGCCGATGCCAAAAAGTGAAATTTCTTTTAGCTGAAATTATAAAGAATGGTGGTTTTTGGCCAGGGAAGAGTGTTTTATGCTCTTGCAGTTCACACTATTCATTGTGGCTGTGATTTATAGCCTGCTGATGGACACAGCCTGGGTATTTTCGTGTTGTACTCTCCCCAAAAAGGCAATCTGTGCCCCAAAGACATAACCTTCTAAATAGAGCAGCCAGACAGGAAGGAGGGGAATCATTTACCCATTTGGTAAAAATTAATCCCCTGGAGTTGTGTAATTAATAGATGCAAAATACACTGTGAGCCTGTGGCCAAGTGGGGATCTGAGCCCAGGTCCCTGCCCAGCACCGCAATCACAAACCCTTCCTTCCTCTATTCACAGTGCATTAGGAAAAGGTCTCTGTGACCTGGAATGATCTTTCAATGACTCACTTCTCGATCTTTCAGCATCCTCTTGGAGGTGGGGAGGGCTGGGGAGAGAGGCAGAGCTTTGGTTATTGTTGTTTTCCATCTTTTTAATTTGCAGCTACATTGCTTGTTAGTCTAAAAGCAAATTGAGACCAGGCTGAAGGAACCATCTCAGCAATAAAAGCTCTCTGCAGAGACAGACCAAACACTCTGTGAAAGTGCAAACAAGAGGGAAAAATTGGCTGCCTGAGCTAAACAGCTGCTCAGGTTGACTTTCAAAGGCAGTCCAGTCTCATGCCCTGAAGGGGAAATCCCCTTAAGTCCCTACCCCCTTTTCCCACCTATATTTAGAGCCTTTTTCCTGCTCTGGGACCCCCTGTCGGACACAGCTGGGACACCAGATCCATGTTGTACCAGCAGGGATGTTTTGCCAGGTGCTTTGTAAGGTGGGAGAAGGATGCTGGGCTGCTGGGATCAAAGAAGCCCTAATGCTTCCAGGCAGGCAATTTCCTTGCCATGGGGTCTGAGGGAGCCGATCCAGGATCCCTGAGCAGTGTCGTGGCCAGGAACCCCTTCGTGGCAGTGGACTCCAAGTCTCCTGTGTGGGAGGGAAGGAATCAAGTGAGATTCTGTGATTTTGGTGGGAGCAGCCACTCCCAGCAGGATTTATGGCTAAAGGAGAGGAAGTGCTCAGCATCCTCTCCTTCGGAACCCAGCAAACTATGGGTGCTTGATAACTGATCTTTAACACATAAATGTTGAAATTCCCAGCCTTTTCACCATAACAGGCTGAAAGAGCTGGAGTTGTTCAGCATGAAGAAAAGGCTTCAGGGAGATCTCACTGTGAACTTCCAGTACCTGATGGGGACTATACAGAGGAGGGAGTTGGATATTTTATATGGGCAAATAGTGACAGGACAAGGGGCAATGATTTTAAACTGAAAGAGGGCAGGTTTAGATTAGGAAGAAATTCTTTACTCAGAGATTGGTGAGGCACTGGAAGAGGTTTCCCACAGAAGCTGTGGCTGTCCAATCCTTGGAAGTGTTCAAGGGAAACCTGGATGGGGCTTGGAGCAGCCTGATCTAGTGGAAGGCGTCCCTGCCCGTGGCAGGGGGTTGGAACTGGATGATCTTTAAAGTCCTCTCCAATCCAAACCATTCTGTGATTCTGTAACCACAAACTTGAAGCCAAAAATTGAAGAGAAAAAAAAAGAACAAACCGAAAGTCTGAAAACATTCACCTGACTACAGTAGCTGAGACTTGCAGAAAGCCACAAGAGCCATCAGCCATCAGAGCTGGTGACATTGCCTTTAAGTGCCTCAGGAAATACGACCCTGAGATGATGCTCTGGTAGGAACCAGAGTAGTGGTTTACTTGGAGGTTTCCATAGGCAAATAGGGAATAGCCAAGTGAGAGGGTGGAGAGAAGACCTGAAGAATCCTTTTAGAGCTCAGCAAGGAACGTTCACTTCCCTGCAGAGCCACCAGCCCCAGCTCTGTGCTGGTGCCAGGATCTGCTCCATGGTTGGAGGCTTTCCCCCAGCAGCTGTCTCCTGAACATTGGGTGCATGTCATTAATGTATTTGAGCTTTTCCAGACTTATCTGTACTGAACCTCTCAAGGCTCCCTCACTAAACCCTTCTGTCTAATGAAGTAATTGGATTAATAGGCAAACAGCAAATCAGTGGCTTAATTGATGTTCCCAGGTAAATCAGCACAGGTAGTGCTTATGTTTAAGGGCTGTTGCTGAAGGAAAAGCAGAACTGAATTAAATCCTTTTTGCTGCTTTCTTACAGTATCTGAGACTGATGTGAAAGGTTATGATTTTCTCCCCATTTGCCTTCTGTATTAGGAATAATTTTGATCTCTCCTGTCCTGTTTGTATGTGCCTCACACCCCGGGTGACTGGAAAAGTGATGGGGCTGCAATATTGAACACTGAGAAGTGTGAAGGGACTAATATTTAGGGATGGATGATTTTTTTCTTAGCCCTGGTTTAATTTGCACTCTTCATTTACCTGCATGTAGCTGAAATGCCTCTTGGATGGTTGAGAGGAGAAGCACTTTTGCTACAAACTCACCAGAGGCTCTTTGCTAAGGGCTATACAGGCATCAGGAGCTTCTGCCTTTGACCTCCCAGAGGAATATTTCCCCAGGGAAGGAAAAGCTTCCTGCCACGCTGATCTTCCTCGGGATTAAAAAGGCAAAGAAAAAAATCCCATATATTAAAATAATGCTGTTAAAAGGAGAGAAAAAAATCCTCCAGGCTTTTCTGATTTCCTTTCTAGCTCACTCTCAGAGACTGTGCCTTATCCAAAGGTGTTCTAGATCAGGAGAAGTCATGGTGTCTTGTTCTTTCAGAGGCTCTGGATTCCACCATGGGAGCTGGACCCTTGTGCTCCACCACAGACACTGCCCTCAGAGGGAGGGACAGCCATGAACAGAAGGGGCCAGTGGAGAGAACCACATGTGTGTGAGTGGCCTGGAGGAACTGGTTTATGAGCTGAGATCAGAGACAGCTGAGCAGGGCAGAGCAAGGACAGGGGAAGGTCTGGGAAAGCTCTTCCTCAGAGGGATTTCTTCCTCCTCGAGAACACAGCAAGACTCTCTGGAGAAAGATTGGGATACCAGAATTGTCTGCCTAGAGGTTTCTTCTGAACTGTGGGACAGCCTCCATTGTTTTTCGGGACATTTAGAACAGGTCAGGGTGGTCCAGAGCCTGCGTTAGGGAGGACACAGGCAAAGGTGGTGGGCAGACCGGCATCCTTTGGATTTAGAGCAAGGTTCTTCTTGCAGCTCCTTATCCCGTGAATGAGGGGAATGCAGTCCCTGCTCCAGGGGATCGTTTAGAACCTTTTCACAGGTGTCCTGGTGCCTCTGTTCCCCGCATACAGTCCATGCCTCTGGACTCACGGTGGCAGCAACGTGCTGCGCAGAGCACAGGCAGGCACAAGGTGGTGGCTTCCCCCACCCAGGAATTCAGCCTCGTCCTGGAACATCTCGGCCCTTCCTTAGGGCACATCGACTGGTGACACTCAGAAGGCCCCCGGACCTGTCCCGGGGACCTCACTACAAGGCTGGGGTGAGGAGAAATCCCGGCTTGACAGGAGATGGGACTTTGCTTCCTCCCTACAAGCAAAGTCACCATCAAACGCAGCATTTTGCAGTGGAATTCCTCCCTTTTCCAAGGTGTACCCAAGGGATTCCCGTCGTTTGGCCCCTGCTTTTTTCCCCCAGATGCTTAACTAAGGCAGTGGGTGGTTTTGTGCGGAGCAGACCTTGGAGAAATGTTACATTTGGGAGCTTCACAGCAAAGGGACCTGAACATCTGTGACCAAGCCCCTGCTCCACCGGCACCTCGGCTTTGGCAAGGAAGAGGGTGGGTCCCTGGTTCAGCAGGAGAGGGCAGCAACACCCTCTGGGTTTGGTCTGACTGCACCGTGCGCTCAGTTTGTCACAAGTCCTTTAAGGTTTGTGCTCTGCAGCGCCCAAGTAGCTCTGCCAGGCAGACCCCAGAGAGCATCTCCCACCACCGTCCAGTCCAGCGCCTTCTTCCACCATCCTCCTTCACACACCTCTTGGCTGCCACAGTGATGGGACCCACTGCCACCAACCTTGGGAGGAGAAGAAAGATGCTGGGGACACAGGAGACTTGGTTTCTGGTCCTGAGTTCACCATCAGTTTTTTTATCTGGCCATGCACGTGCTGTAAAACCTTCCCCAGTATTATCTGTGAGGGCTGGGAGCTGCCTTGGAGAGCTGGAATTGGAGTTTGGGAAGGGTTTGGGCAGCGTTTTGCACAAGGCAGGAGGGGCTGTGTGAGGACTCCAGGCAGCACTGGAACAGAACAACATTAAATAATAATAAAAAATGTCGACAGGTTTCCTTCTGTCTCATCTGGTGTGGGTGTTTGCCTGGCCACGTGCTGGGCAAGTTCAAGACATTAACCTGCCTGAAAGCCAGGTTTTTTCCTGGTTAGGTTTATTTTATTCCCCTTTAGAGACCTGAACTGGCACACTGAGCTGTTGTGCAAGGGCTAGACTGACACCAGGGGCGAGGTTTGAGTGAGGAAGGGGCAAGGTCAAGGCATTTTTAGACCAGTTCAGGTGGTTTCGTGAAACCACACTTTCACAGGGCTGGTATGCTTCTGCCTGGGGTCAGATCCAAGTGTTTGCTTATCCTTGGATGCTCAAGTAAAAAGGCAGCCCCACAGCTGAGCTGATTTGGTTTTCCCTCCAAATAATGCTGTCACAAGCCATCAGTGACCTCCCACGCACCAGACCTCTCTCCCAAAAGTCCTGCAGAGGTTTCCCAACTCCTCCATGTGAAGGAGCCTTAAATCACAGCCAGCAGCTCTCACAAACTGCCCATTGATTTCTGGCAGCTTGTGAATGTGGCAAGTGGCACGGAGTTGATACTGCAGATCCATAATTAATGCTTTGTGATCCCAGATCTGAAGGCCCTTTCACAGGCAGAGGGACTGTTAAACTGCCCCTGAAGATGAGGGATAGAGTCGCGGAAGGGATTAACAGCCAAGCCAGTAATGAGCTCAGAAAAAACACAGGCACAGGAGATGAAAAAAAATAATCTGTGAGCGAAAAACATTCATTTATGAAGTGCTCTTTTGCAGAAGGCTGGTGCTTCTGAAGCCACCTAAAGCACAGATATTCTCATTGCTTGTTTGCCTGTGAAAGCCTGAGTCAGACAGTTTGGAGCCCAGAATTCCCAGGATGGAGTTCAGCCGGATCAAGTTTGGTGGTTGACGTGCTCTATCCAGACAGCACAGCAGTGACACTGCTCCCCAGGCTGGTGATCTATCCCTGGAATTCTTGTGTTAAGAAGGTCCCAGGAATTTTTCTTGTGTGTTTGGACAGATGTGTGGGTGGCTTTGGCTGGACAGTGGGATAAGGGAGTAAAAGGAACCGGTGCAAGGAGCTGAGCGAGGACCCAGCACTTGGATGAGCACGAAGGTCCCTTATCCAACCCCTTCCTCCTGGTAACTCCCTGCCCAGCACAGATTGGGTTGGAACTTGTTTGTTCCAGAGCTGTTCCCTGACACTTTTGTTTCTGCTCTGTTCTAAAATGCTTGCTCTGACAGTCCACCCTGTGGTGTTGGCACCCACTGGGAACCCACCCACCGTGGTGCTGGTGCCCACCTCGAGTGGCAGAGGGGTCTTTTGGGGTGTCCTCTCCTTCTCAAGAAGGATGGAACTTGCTAGTGTGAGGTCTTTTCAGGCCTGGTGAAGGATATTTGCTGGGACTTAGGCAGAAAACACATAAATAAATAATATAAAATAAATAAATAAACAACATAGACATGTATGTAAAATAAATAATAAAATAAATATGTATATACATATAGAATTGTTTAAAGGCAACAATTCTAAGTTTCTCATATGGGCTGGGGAAAAACAAAAGAAAAACAGCCAAGGGGGAGGTTTCAAGGACAGATGCTGCCTGTCTCACTCTTAGGAGTATTGTCTGTCTACACATCTTGAAAAGGAGGGATTTATATCAGCTGGAACCTATGGGTAGATAAAGAGCCCACTTCAACAGGAAAAAGGAGCCATTATCCATAGCATAGTTAGCTTATGGGAATGAAAAAAGAGCATTTGGAGAAAATATCTGCCCATTAAATATGAAGTTAAGAGCTTGGCTTGAGTTCAGAAGGGGAAAAAAGGCTTTTGATTAACCAATAAAGCCAATGGTGATGTTGAGATTATTCAGGGCTTATTGCTTTTATGAAAAAGGGGAAAAAAAGGAAAGGAAAAAAATGAAAACAAAAAAAAAGAAAGAAAGAAAGAAAGAAAAGACAGTCTGTTTTACATTTGCTGGGACTGCAGTAGATTGCTCTCGCCAGGGTAATAAACAGGAGCTCGGATCTATCATGTAAGGCTGGTTATGAAGAGGGAAATATGTATCTCTTTGGGTTTTAAAATGGTCAGAGGTATTTTAGCTGACAGTTCACCCTCCTGATGCCTCCGTGGAGGGAAGATTGACTGCCACGGCCTTGTTTGTGGTTACTTAATCTCGGTGCAATTCTTCTCCTTGATGGATCAATGCGAGGCCTTCAGCTCAGTTATGACATTTAGATGGACCCATTAGAGAAAATCAAGAAGAGAGTGATCCCAGGGCTCCCTGTCCGTGAGAAAAGGTGGAGGACTTAGGAGTGTTTCATCCACTGAGGAGAGGCCATGACACCACCTTTCAATCTGCCAAAGAATAGCACAGAAAGGAAAGGAATGTGCTTTTCTCCATGGGAAGCTCTACAATACAATCAAAGAAGGTTCAAATGAAGATCTGGGAATCATATCCTAATGGGACACTGGGTGAGATGGTCTGGGAGGGACTGGAGGGATCCCACAGCAGGTTAGATTCACACCAGTCTGGAAGAGCCCAGGCAGGACTGAGGCTTGGCACTGCATGGTAACACATCTCAAGGTTCTTCCAAGACTTAATTATCAGAATCAAAGCTGTAGATGGCATAAAATTTGGAAAAACATGCCTTTAAAGGGAGTAATGAATAGGATAAAAACCACAGTGTGTCCTGCTCGTGCCTCTCTTATGGCAAAGCAAAGTTGCTGCTTCCTGGATGTGAACATAATAAAATGCAAATGAGAAATACAGGGAAATAATTTTAAAGACTCATTTTGAGACTATCAGAATAACCTGTAAAATGAGCCACTGCATTCCTCACACCCAAGGGACCGTGGGCTGTCCCCCAGTCAGAAATGGATGTAGAAGGAAATTCTGGAGAGATCAACATGGTTTATGCAAGAAGCAGTGACTGTGATTTCCTGCTACGGGCAATGTAGCAGCTCAAAGTGGTCTGAAAGGTCCTTTCTAGCCTTGAATTATTCCCTGTTCCACAGAGCCCATCATCTCCTGGGTCTGAGTCTGCCTCAGCCAGGGCTCTCTTTACTCTGAAAATATCCATCACACAGAACTGGACTCTGGCCATGCCCCCTTTGCAGGCAGGACTTGCCTTTCTCTGGCACACACCCACTACAATTTAGAGTTTCTTATGAAGGATTCCTTTCTCTGGTCCTTTGGCTGAAACCTGATGGGATTTCAGCTCTGAGTTCCCTCATTTCAGCATTTTTTTTGGTCTGAATGGATGTGTTAGGCTTCTTCTGAAGTGACTGTGTGTGAGCATCCTATGAGACCCCAATAGGGCCCTAATAAAAGCTTTGGGAACCAGGACAGATTAAATGAGAAACAATCACTGCAGAAACCCAGTTTGTCTTGTCTGAGGAATAGAAAAGAGGAGAAAAAATGGCCCAATTTTCCTTGCTTTTCACATGTCAGCTTGAGAGAACAACTCCCTAACAGAAGTTCCTGGCTGTTTGTCCCACAGTTCCACAATACCTGTGCCCCTGGGTGTTTTGGAGGTGTCATTCCTGAAAATAGACACACCTTTTCCACAAGAAAACTCCCATGGGGTAGCATCAAAAAATGGTGGCCCATTGCTCAGCTCAGTCCTCCTGGCTCCCCATAGAATTGCAGAGACATTCAGGTTGGAAAAGACCTCTAAGATGATCCAGTCCAGTCATTAATCCAGCACTCCCAAAGCCACCACTAACCCATGTCCCCAAGTGTCACATCTACACATCTTTTAAACACCTCCAGGAATGGTGACTCCACTACTGCCCTGAGAAGACTGTTCCAATCCTTGAAATAACCCTTTTCATGAAGAAATTTTTCCTTATATTCAATCTAAACTTTCCTGGTGCAATCAGGTTGGACTTAATGATCTTAGAGGGCTTTTACAACCTTAATGATTCTGTGATTCTGTGATTGCATTCTTCTCGTCCTGCCCCTTGTTCCCTGGGAGCAGAGCCTGACCCCCACCTGGCTCCACTCTCCTGTCAGGGAGTTGCAGAGCCAGAAGGTCCTTCCCGAGCCTCCTTTTCTCCAGGCTGAGCCCCCCCAGCTCCCTCAGCTGCTTCTGCTGCTTCAGACCCTTTCCCAGCTTTGTTCCTTTCCCTGGGCAGGATCCAGCCCCTCAATGTCTTTCTTGCAGTGAGGGGCCCAAAACTCAACTCGGTATTTGAAGTGAGGCCATGGAATATCATGCCCCAGTCCTCAGCATTTAAGAGCCTCCATTTACTGGTGAATGACTGGTGGGATGTGGGACTAACCCAAAACCCTGCAGGAGAGGCTCCACTGCCTTCTGCCACCGTCACATCATCATCCACCACAACATGGGAAAGACTCACAACCCCTCAAGGAGCAATCAAGACCTCTAGGAAGACTGTGGCACACCCAGGGCATCCCTCCTGTCTCCAGCATGACTCCACTCCCAGCCATTCAATGCTGTGGAAGGATTTCAGCTTGACCTCCTGGGCTGGATGTTGCATCCCACTCCCACTGCCCACAGTTTCCCTCTAATCTCTGCCTGCCTTCCCAGTGGTTCCCTCCAGCCATCAGCAGAAGCAGGGGCTGTCTGTGGTAGTGGATAATTAGAGTGCTGCAGGGTGCTTAGTATGCAGGGAGTGACTGTGCTTTGCTCAGGAAAAAAAAAAGAAAAAGAGAAAAAAAGAAAAAAAAATAGGCAACTGAAAAAAGCCCATTTGCCCAAGCAAAAGAAAAACACTTTTTGCCACTTGTTTCTCTGCTTCCCCAAGAAAGTCAAATTCCAGTACAAAGGCACTTCTGGCTGCCATGGGAGGGGTGTCTGGGGAAGGATTACCAGGCATTTTTTGGCCCCATAACATGGCAGTGCTCTCTGCTGGTGGCTGCACAGGGAATGGTTCTATCCCTCACCTTCTGCCATGGAAGAGCTTGCAGTGGAGCAGAGAGAGGCAGGTCCTGTGCTTCCTTCAAAAGAAAGGACTGTGTTGGGGTCTGATGGAGCTGAGATGTTCCAGGTTTGCAGGTTCAGGGCCAGTTGTGCAATGCAGACATGATGCCCTCTTAGTGTCCTTCATCCTACACGTGATGGGAGCCAACTCTGATGAACCTGGGGTAGGAAGCAGAACTCAAGCAGGATCCAGACACAGTGCCAAGGGTCCATAAAGGGAACATCTGTGGCCTCATTCTTCTTGAGGAAATAACCAGGGAAACCATCTCTGGTTCAGTCTGCTCTGTGCCTCCATGATGAGAGGGGAGAAAGCAGGAGAGGCTGCTCACCAGGGAGCATTTCCAGAGCAGATGGTAAGCACAAGGCTGGAATCTGTGTGGATGCCTGTGTTCAGGCAGAGAAGAGACACCTGATCCTTGGTCAGCCCAAAGCAATTACCACCTGCCTACCTCCAGCCTTCAGTTTGCAGTGGCCGTGGTCCTTCCCTATTCCCATCAGACACTCCAGCATAAAACCTGCACATTTCCACTAAAAGTGGTGGCTTTTCATGTGGAGGTGGAAGGGTTAAACTTCTTCCTTTGTCTAAACCATATGGACAAGGCAATAATTGTAACAGCAGAAATTACAGCGGCACTCCAGAGTCTCAGGCATTCCTGGAGCACAGCACCTGGCACACAAAGGCAGTAGGAAGCACCACCCACCTGAAAACCCCATGGGGACAAGAGAAGGGGAGGAGAAAAGGGACATCCTCCTTCCTAAGGCACACAGGGGGTCAGTGATGTGCTCCATAAGCAGGTTGAGGCAGAGCTGTTCCACAGCAGGGCTTGGTTACAGCCTTATCCCTGGGGCTTTTATCTGAAGTGCTCAGCTCCTGACGTGCTCTTTGTCTCCAACTCAGTTCACCCAGTGAGAACCAAACCTGGGGACAGTCATGAGAAGACACTGAGATGTCCAGCAGTGTTCTCATAGTCCCAGAAAACCTTGGGGGACCTCAGGGTTCTTTGGTAACCTCAAGAAACCAGAACATGCAGATAACACAGGCCAGGAAAAGATCTTATCCCACCTCCCTGTACCACGAGCCCACCAGAGCGCTCCCAAAATGACCCACTGTCTCTGTTGATGTGGTGAAAATGCCACTACTCAGGAGTCCAAATTTCTGCCTATCCTGTCATTTCCCATTTTCAGATATATCCAGTTACCTTCCATAAGTTTGACCACTTACACTGGCAATGAATGGCAAAAATTTGATGACCTGATGCCCTGGAATAGGAAAGGGCACACTGTGATACCTGATGAAAGCCATGTGGGAGGACAGTGAATGCAAGCAAAGTACAGAGAAGTATGTGGATCTAAAGTGCCTGTGAGGAGCCTGGGCAGACCCACCTTCAGGATAGAGACGTCTTGGAGATAAGGAAATGGAGCTGAAATGGATTTCCTCTCTTTTCCATTCCAGGTAAGGCTTTACAAAGTGCATTAAGGCAGCAAAGATGGTGTCTGTCTGGAACAACCAGACCTTGCTTTTTGAGGAAGTTTGTATCACAGAAGGGTGTAGACTTCACCAGAGAGAAAAGTTGCCAAGAGGTGAATTAAAGCACTTCCTCCATCGCTGAAGAGAGGATCTCCTCCACTTTGTAAGGTGGGAGCACATTTCCAGCAGGCAATGGCTGAAACATCAAATGGGATGTCAGTGCCCCTGGGCTGGCCTGGTTCTGCACACTGAGGTGTTGTTTTGGACATTTATTGGTGCTCAGGACCATTCCTTTACTGCTGGTGGGGTTTTTTTGCCTCTTGACTTCGGTCACTGAAGAAGGCAGTACTTATCTCACCAGGCAAAATTCAAAGCAAAGATGTGGAGTGAGAGAGATAAATGACTTTTCCTGAATAAACTGTATTTTCCTGAATCAAATATCCCCATGTCTGATAATGTCAACTCTGAATCCAGCCAGACTTGCCTAACTGGAGATGGAGCAGCAGGCTGGGTGTTTCAGAATTACATATTTACTAATACCCAATCTCCTGAGACAAAAAGTTCCTCTGGTGAATCTGAAAAAAAAACAACTCCCTTGGCTTGAGCTGTGCTGATGGTCTGAGTGATTCACTGGGAAACTCTTAGTCCTTGCATGATGGGGCCAAATTTATGTCAGTCCATCCCACCAGACAAGCTTTCAGAAACCCTCAGCTGTTTCTTTCCTGCCCTGGAGAGCCCTGTGCTACATAATCCAGCCCAACTCACTCCTCAGACCTTCCCTGTGTGGGACTGCAGCTGATTTCTAACCCTTTTCCAGCAGTTTGGTCGCAGTTTCCTTCCCTCACAAGGTATTGTTTTGAGCTGTAGGCTTGCTGTCCAGAAGCTTCTCCTTGATCTTGGAGAAGCAGAAGCCTTTCCAATCTAATAACCCCTCCAAGCCTTTCCAATCTAATAACCCCCCAGATCCCTCATAAATGTTCCCTTAACAGCAACCAGCTTCTTCTGTGCTTTGATGCAGAAATTGGCTTAATTCATGTCAGCTGCTGAGAGATTGATTTTGGGTGTCTGGCTCTGTCCTGGTGAGGAGCAGGTTAACCCCTTCTCTGTGGAGAACTCAAGGCACCCTGCCATATGTGCTGGAAGGGAGAAAGGATGTCCTCCATGGGAAGGAGGTACAGGCTGCTGGAGATGATGGGCTGGCAAAGCCAACCTGTAGCTGTGGATAATCACACTGAGGAGTGCCTTGACCTTCTCCTGAGGATCCATAGGAGCAAGAGGGAAAGTGAAGCAGAAGGTCCCTGTTGTGCCCAAGCCATCCATGATGTCC
The DNA here is from genome assembly GCF_001604755.1 of Lepidothrix coronata. Lineage (NCBI taxonomy): Eukaryota > Metazoa > Chordata > Aves > Passeriformes > Pipridae > Lepidothrix > Lepidothrix coronata. Next base: position 6,513,185 of record NW_016690200.1, read on the forward strand.
TGGTCTATGGGGACTGGCAAGCAGCTGCCCTAGATGGACACCAGGAGATGTTTATACCCACTGGTTACACCTGAATGATAGATTTTTTGGTGCAACTCCCGATATTGGTGTGTCCCAGGTGTGTTAGGAAATGTTGTGTATGAGGACATATCGTGTGTTAGGAAAAGGTTCTTCTTTCTCCCAGAGGATGGTCAGGCACTGGAATGGAGTCCCTGGGTAAGTGGTCACAGCACTAAGACTTACAGAGTTCAAGAAGCATTTGGACAATGTTTTCAATTGGGAAATGCTCAGTGGTCTCTATTTGGACCATATCCTGGTGTGACTTTTTGGGTTGTCCTGTGCGGGTCCAGGAGCTGGACTTGATGATCCCTGTGGATCCCTCTCAGCTCAGAATATTCCCTGATTCTATAAAGCAAGCTGGACTCAGACTCTTTCAGATCCCACTATTTCTTATGCAAACAACCTCTGGACTCTCTCCAGAGGGATCTGGGGTTGTTTTCTCTGTAGACCATAAGATATCACTGCAGGAGGGGTTGGAGGGGGCTCTCTGCCAAGCCCCAAATGGATGAAACCAGTGAGCTTCCACAGATTCAAAATTCCCTTGAAAGCAACACCCAGCTGCCACCTCCTGGAAGCTGGATGTTCCCAGAGATGACCCAAAGGAGACTCCTGCAGGGAAGTGTTGTGGGTGGCAGGAGAGCTGGTTCTCATGCCCTGCACAGCCTTGCTTCAGAGCCACAGCCCATGAGATGTGCAGCCAGCAGAACTCCTGCTGACATGGTACTGGGGTCCTTAATGGATGGGAAATCCTAAGGGAATATAATGTACCTGTTCTAGGACCGAAAGCCAGCTATGCCAGCAGCTCCTGTGCTGGAGGAGAGTGGGTGATTCCCAGGGACATCCTTGCTCAGACAAGGGGAGCATGGGCAGACTGATCCCACCCTGCAGCTGACTGGGAAGGGTGACTGGGAAATCTTTCCAATCAAGTTTTCCTCCCTCTCTTTCCCTGCACCACGGATTGAGTCACAGTGAGTCACTCAGCACCACGGGCAGTTTGTGGCATTGATGTCACTCAGCACATTTTCAATGGGTTTTCCTCAAGCTGAATGTTTTATGGGACATGTGGCACAACAGATAAGACTGTGAACGGGGATGAAGGGGACTTTGGGATTCTTTTCCCCGTGCCTCTGTTCCTTCCTTAACTCAAGATGATTAAGCACCTGTGGCACCCCAGAAGTCAACACTCATGTTGGGGCTTGGGTTCTGGTGCTGCTCCACTGCTGGGATCAGTCTGTGTGTGTGTGTGTCCCCGATCCAGGGGAATGAGGTGATCCAGGTGGGAAGTGGTGCTGAGAGGTCTGTCACAGTGTGGGTTTTGATGGAAAGGCAGAGAATGATTTTTCTGGTGAAAGCAAGGCTTGGCAGTGCAGGATTTGGGCAGTTCTCAGAGGGAGAGGCCCTTCTCAGCTGTTGAAAAGCAACATTTCTAGTTTAAGCAAGTTGTCTGAGCTCCTGGAGGAGGTAGTGGAGAAACCAATGCATTTTCAGGGAAAGTTTTTGTCCTCCAGCTGGGCTAATAACCTTCTGGTTATTAGAAACCTTCTGTCTCCATCCATCTGCTATCAAAAGACCCCAAGTAACTGTTCAGCTTGGACACCTACCTTGTCAAATGCTAGAATTAGGTGATGTTGAATTTAAAGAGAAAAGGAATTCCTTAAATGAGGAGGGAGGGAGTTATTTCAGTGCTTGAGACCTGCAAGACAATGTGGAACCTTTTCTGGGGTGTTAACTGTGGAACCTACTAATGGAGAAGGTATCATCCAATTAGTAAGAATAAGAGATTCTCAGCAAATTTCCTTCCTCTTTCCTTTTCCTTCTCATTCATCCCTGGCATGCAGCAGAATTTGAGATAGCTGCTTGCCCTTCCTGAGGATGGCTGGTGTGACTGAAATGAGAACACAGACAGCTTTAGGGCTTCGTACTCTTCTTTTCCTCTGCTCCTCCCAGTCTTGCAGCAGCGAGTTGTTTGAAATCTGTGCTGAAAAACTCCTTTCTCTTTGAACACCTTAACCCACCCCAGCAGCTCTAACAGGCACGTGAACACACACAGAGCTACAATGGGCTTTGTTGCTGCTGCTGTTGTTTTGATGCCGAACAAAAGTCCTGGCTCCCACCCCCCTCCTCACTGTCTCACCTTCAGGATTGTGTGTCAGGAATCAATGCTACAGATGTTGACTTAGCCATGGTGCTGGCAGGAAACTTTTAATACATTTCAGATACAACAACAAAGAGCAGATGCCAATTCACAGGGAGGGAAGAGAGATGTTTTGATCTGGGGGGTTTGGAAATGAATTTTCATGCAGCCTTTCTTTCCAATTTTATAGTTTTTTCTTTTCCCTGGAATGCATATTAAATGCTGATAGCCTGTTATCCTTGACCTTTAGAGCCTGTGAATTTGAAAATCCAATTCCCTGTGAAAAGCAATGCATACAATATGGACTTTGAAGAAAATGCCAGTAAGTATGTTATTTTCTTTTTGGCCCTGCAAGGGCCTTCTACCAACAGAGAAAAGGCAAGAGCCCGATTTGGGTGTAATGCAGTCAACAAGAGGAGAGTTTTCCATGCTTTGCAGGCCATGGGTTTTGTTCCCTGAGTAAGTAGGAAGGAACATTAAGTTGTTAGGAGAGATAATTCACATTCCCCTTTCTCAGCACTGCAGTTATTGTGCTTTTTAACTCCTCTAGTGCTGCCAGATGTGCTCAGAGCACCTTGGTAGAATGTGTCTCTAGATGGGCCACCAGTGTCCTGGTGGGATTATCTTTGAACACTGATAGAGGATTCTGGGAAAATCCTAATTACCTCTGCTTTCTGATGTGCTGAAAGAATTCTGGTGACCTCCAGTAGTGTTGGGGACAACCTTTGGAAGCTGCCTGGCTGTGCTGGGAACATCCCTGAGGAGTTTTCTTCCAGATGATGTGTAGAGAGGTCAGGACATTATTTGTCCAGCTGTACTGGTGGACATCCACAATCCAGGAAACCCACTGCAAGTGTTCAGTTTGCCAGATATTTCCCTTCTCTTGTCCCCAGCCACTCACCACCCTTTCAAAACTGCTTTTACTGGGCAGAGGTACCTTGGCACTTACACTCTCTGCTCAGAACAGCACAATTCCCCACTCTCCAGCTTCTGACCAAGAATGATGGTTACCTTATTTTTGCTTTTAAAGTATCCCATGTTTCCCTATGGAAAAAAACTGGGAAGGGTGTTCAGGAGCTGTATTAAACTCATGAGTATGTTTACCAAAGGCAGTCGGATCACTGCGGGGTTGGTAAGCTGGGAAATGCAGATGTTTTAAGAACATACCAAAATCAAGGAACAAAAGTCAGAGTTTACAAAAGAATTCTTTACTGTGAGGGTGGTGAGGCCCTGGCACAGGTTTCCTAAAGAATCTGTGGATGCCCCATCCCTGGAAGTGTTCAGGGCAAGGTTGGATGGGGCTTGGACCAACCTGGTCTAGTGGAAGGTGTCCCTGCCCATGGCAGGGGGTGGAACTGGATAATCTTTAAAAGTCCTTTCCAACCCAAACCATTCTATGATTCTATGAGCTTCCATTCCTGAAGAATCCAGGCATGATCCCTTTGCTTTCCAGGCTGTAGGCTCTTAGCAGATCCACAGGAACTTCTGCAGCCTGAATGTCTGAAAAGCTGATCTCTCTTATTCTCTGTGGACAGAGGCCAGGCAAGGTGGCCCTTCACCATCACCGAGCACCACGAGGCTTGGATGCTTTCACTGAGAAAGGGCTGCAGGAGGAACTGGAATTACCCCTGTGTGCAGGCACTGCAGCTCAGGACTAAGGCAAAACACAAATTCTTTGGGATTAGCTTCTCTAATTTTTATAAGGAAGCCAAACTTTGTATGAGATCCAAAGGCTGGAAAGTCACGTGGAGCAAAACTCCCCAAAGTCAGGAGCTTTCGGAATCATTTTGCTGGCAGCTAAACTCTGCCTCAAACAAGACATGGCTCCTAAGTCTCTTTGTGCATCTGAATCTTTTTTTGCACACCCAGGCTCAGGCAGGGAGCCTGTGGTGGAGCAAGGAGGGGAAAGCAGGTCTGTCAGACTCCAGGATGGGCCTGTGATGGGTGGACACCTCGCCGCTGGCTGTGCTGCCTGTGAGTGGCATGAAATGAATCTTCAAAGAGCTCTGTGGATCCTCTGCCCTCTCTCATCTCCGTGGTGGGCAGCCCTTTGGTCTTTGCTGGCAGACAATGTCACTGCAGGGTGGTTGGCACACACAGATATTCTGTACCATGCTTGGCTTTCCGAATTTTTTTTTTCCCTTCCCCTTCTTATTTTTTCCCCCACTCTTTTTTTCCTTCTAATTTAGAGCTCTAGATTAAATTCAACTTAATTAGAAGGATTATACATCTTATAAATTTAATATTTAATATGCAAGCATAGGCTTTTATTAAAGGTGTCCTAGGAGGAATGGTAATGAGCTATTGCACAATAAATAGTTGGACGGAAATGAGTGTGATAAAGGAGAAAGGAACTGGAACTTGTGGAGAAAGGGAGGGGGAAAGGGGATGTGAATGCTTGGGAAACATCTCTGGTGACTGCTCAGAGTGCTGCTGTCATCTCTCTGCTGCTCACACAGTGACCCTTCCAAAAGCAAGAGGAATTTTCCTTCAGCATAGGCAGGAGAAAAGATTTCAGAGGCTGGAGAAGGACATGGGGAAGGTCAGGAACTGGAGATCTTTGCAAAGAGGAGAAACTCTGATGTAGGGTCCTCTCTGAAAACCACTCGAAGGAGTTGTGAACTCACTGCCTCCAGAGCTGCTGGAGGGGGCACCTTGGGTCTGTGTTGCCCTCAGGAGCAAGAGCCAGGGCCCAGCTGTGATGTGCAACATGACAAGAAGACCTTGTTTGGGGAATTGAAACATCCCCTTAGGCTGGTCCTGTTGTACTTCACATCTGGTTTTTCAGGGGCCGTCCACTCATCATGCCAAGAAGGGGAGCTGGGTGATGGAGGGCTGGATCCTGGTGTATCTCCAGGCAGCCTGGGACAGAACCAAGAGCCAAAGTGGGATTCACCTCATCAAATGTCTCTGACTTGTGAGCTGGCACTTGTGTTCCCGCCATAGATGAGAGGGGATCTCATTAATACCATCAGCAGGATGAGGGTGTGAGTCACTGGGCCACGTGGATGTGTTTGTTTTAGGATGAGACAACTGGCACTGTAAATTCTGCACAGGTGACATCTCTGGTGACTCTGAGGGATCTAAGGCTACGTTTGTGCTGGTAAATAAAACGGACCAGAGTTTGCTCTGCAGCCTTGAGGGCAAAGGGACCAGTCTGACTGAGGCTGTGAGAGCAGCAACAGGTCCCTTCAACCGTGTCAGGAGGCTCAACAATGAACTGGAGTGGACATGGTGGGCTGGTGATTGGTGCCATGTCCAGTCCCAGTTTGGTTCCTAGGACAGAGAAAGCACTGCCCAAGCACTGTGATTCCATGATTCCATTCTGTCTGAAAGCCAAAGCAGAGCTAAGTGAAGGCACATCTGGGAAAACAGGCCTGGGGAGGTACTGTGGTCCATCAGTCCACCTTAAGGAGTGTCTGGGACCAGAGTGGGGAAAGAAGATACCAGCAGGTAACTGGGGGAGCACTGGGAAAAAGCTGGAAGTATGTGGTGGGTGACTGGGAGTTGGGTGATGCAGAAATGGGTTCTGGTGTATCTTTGTGCAACTTGGTAGAGAACCGGGCCCACCATGGTCTGTTGGGGTAACTGAGATGGGGAACAAACTGACTGATGATTCTGTAACTCAGAGAACCTCTGGGGTCAACACTCTGCTGAGTCTTAAAAGGCCAGTGGGAGAAGAAGGCATCTCCTCCTGGAAGTGAATTCAACCCAAGGCTTTGGGCAGCTGGAGCATCCCATTAGGGTGGTCCTGTTGCACTTCACATCCATGTTTTCAGGGGCCATCCTATTACTGTGCCAAGGCCCTTCCCTCCCACTCTTCCAGGATGTTCTCATCCAGATTAAATCTTCTCCAGCACTGCCTGTGTGAATTCCTGTAAGGGAAGCTGGGTGTATCTGAACTCAGGTCTCCTTGCCTACCCTCAGGATTCATCTCCATGTGTTTTAATTTGGCTCCTAGGGATGCACAGGATGGAGATAAATCCGCCACCCATGTAACAGGCAAACAGGCTTCAGGGCTTGTGCAAATAAACACCTTTTTGTTTCCATCCAGGGTGGAAAGCCCGGGAGTTAAGGAGCCATGTAAATACACGGTTTTAGGCCCTTTGGATTTATGCAACAGAGCTGGCAAACAGCTGGAGCTAACTCTGGTTGCTCTGGTCAGCAAACAGGGCAGTTTTTATCTCCACAGATGGCCCCCCACGCCTGGTATTTGTAATTACAAGCAGGGATTATGCAGGAAGGAGATGGAATCAACTCTGAAAACCCAGCGGGCAGCAGGGGAGCTCAGGCACAGGCTCCTCCTGATGGAGGCAGAGATAGTACCAAGCTTGGGGTGCACATGTCAAACCCTCAATGATCCTGACAGAGGGGGATTAAAGCCGGGAGGAGGGAAGGGGGAAGCATCTGATTAACATTTTTGATGCGTGCCCAGGGCTAACATGGTGTGCTAATGAATACTGGTGTAGCAGCAAAGCTTTCTTAGTGCCCTCTGCCCTGAACATCCTCCCAGTAAAGCCGGCCATGGACAGGATTTAACTCCTACTCTTTGAGTACAGCTTTGGAGCACAGGTTGGAGGGAGGAGTGCTCTTGCTGAGGGCAGAGCGTTGCAGGGAGATGGAGGAAGGAAAGCTCCCATTCTCGTGCCTGGTCTCCCATTTATCATGTGAATAAAATAATTAGAGAACCTGGCACCCCAAGGTGGATATGTGGTGGCAGGGGATGTCTGTGTGGCTGGTTTGTTATCCAGCAACTCCAGGAGTCCTGCCATTTCCCATGCTGCAGTGCTTGGGAATGCTGGGCACTGAGCATATGCCACTGGGGAGGCAGGATGAGGAAGAGATCAGGGCTGGGAACTGCACAGAGACACTGGGGTGGAAAGGTGCAGGGACCCTTTGGAGACACAGCAACAACCTCTCCATGTCCTTGGGAAGGTGGGATGGTGGAGTCAGCAAAAAATCCTCCCAGGCACCAAGACCAGCCTCCAGCTTTGGGAAGAACTTTATCTCCTCCTTTCCCTGAAGGAGTGCAGTGGGAATGGCAATCCTTACTCATACCCTGAGGGTAAAACAGGGACAAATCCCTAGGGAAGCTGCAAGTTGTTTCTGCAGATAGCCAGGAGTACTTGAACTCCTCAGAATTAGCAGGGCTGTAGAAAAGGGATATCCAGACCTTCCCACAGGATATCTGCCATGGCTGATGGGGTTATTATGGTCACCTAAAAGAACAGGGCCCTGTGGGACCAAACACTGCACAAACCCAGAGCAGGAAGATGCTCCTTCTCTTCAGACAAGAAGACATTTCCTTGGGATGAAAACACCTGAGGAGCTGCAGCCTTGGCAGGGGATAGGGAGATCAGCCCATTGTGGAGAGCTACAGCAGGCTGTGCCCCTTTTTGGGCTCCAACACACCTCACAGGGACACCTTGCCCTCCAGGCAGCAGCAAATCCTTTCCTTTTCCCAAACCTTCCCAAACCTTCCCACCTTCCCTAACCTTCCCTTCCCAAACCTTCCCTTCCTCCTCCTCCTATGCAAAGCGTTGTGTCCTGCCTGACTGGGAACCAAAAGTCAGAAAACATGGTTGATGACTCTCTGTTATCTCTCTTTATCAGGAGAGGGAAAATTTATAGCAAAAGAAGAGGGAGGAGAGAGAGAGAGAGAAGATAATATTTGGGTCCAAACTGTGTTTGCAGTTTTTCTGCATCGTCTCCTTTTCTGAAAGCATCCAAACAAGACAACAGGAGCTGATGATTCAATAACGCTCAGGGCCGGGAGACAATGGGGGGAAGAAAAACAACAAAGCGAAGAGGGTTTTAATAACCGTTTATTGAGGCTGTAATTAAATTTTGGTGTCTGTTTGGAAAACAAGAATCTCATTTTGTGCCTGCCCCCGTCTCCCCACCACATCTGCACCCGTGTGTTCTCGTGGGCAATTACAGAGCCTGCTGTGAGCTGATTAGCAAATACAGGTGTGGCAGGAGCTCTCTCCTGCAAGGGAAAAGGGAGGAGGAGAGGGGAGGATGAGGAGCTTTTTCCAAGTCTGGCACCAGCCCCATGCAGGTGGGGAGCAGGAACCTGGAAACAAATTGTGGAGCCAGCGTGGTGCTTCCTTGGTGCTTGATAGAGGTGAGGGAAGTGTGGGGAGGGCAGGAGTGTGGGGCTGCATCCCTGGTCTCGGTGATTGCCAGTCTGATTTGGCTTGGAGTAGGGATTCAATCCCTGTGGGAAGGCAAAAGGATGCTGAGCACCAGCATGGGAGTTGTGGCACCAAGGGTGTTACAGTCTGTATACTTTCCACGTGGGCTAAAGAAAATTTGATGTGGCTAAAAAGCTTTTCATAGGCATGTGCATAGTGACACATAAAAGGGCATGTGCTCTGAGGCTGAGGGCACAGAGGACAGATATTTATGTCCACATATATGGACCCTTCCTGTCCTTCATCACATGGCCTGATGGGCTCAGGCAGCGTAAATGTGAGCTCCTCAACCCTGCCAGAGCACTGACCCTCAGAGTGCTGGTGGCATTGGCCAAAGCTCTACCAGGGACTCTGCCTAAAACTGTTTTCCTGGCCCTGGGTCCTGTGTTTGTACAGGCTTCACGTGAGGGGTGGATGCTTTTGTAGAGAGATGAAGAGCATGGTAGGGGCACAGCCTCCTTCCCACATGGAGAGCCATGTCAACACTAGGATAACATAACAGGGGCCAGAAAATGGGAGACAGAAACATGCAGGTGCTCTCCAGCTCCCTGTGCCTCTTATAGAGGAGAATACAGTATTACACTTGGAGCTGCTGTTATCCAGCAACTATCTTTCCTCCCTGTGCTCTCCCAGCCTGATGAAACTCAAGGAATGACCAAGGAAAACTCTACCCCAGCTGGACCAGTGGGACTAAACCAGCATTTCTCCCTCTCACATTGCGCCTGCAGGGCTCATTGCCTAATTTCTGCCTGCTCCTCAGGAAGCAGAGCAGCAGCACTGCCCTGGCAGCTGCCTGGGAGCCCATCCCCTCCCTGCATTAGCCTGCTAATTGCCAGGAGCGGAATGGAGGCGCTGCTCCTGCTCCTGATCCCTGCCAGAGTTTTTCCCCGGGCAGAAGGGCTGCGTTCGACCTTCATTTGTATGCTGGAAGCACCACTCACTTAGCAGTATCTCCTGCCATCAATAAACCAATGCAAACAGAGATAAGCCAGATAAAGAGAAAGTAGGTCACTTGTGCAGCACAATGACACCCAGCTCGGTTATTCCTTACATAGCCTCAAAGTTAACTCTCTCTCCCATCATCCCATTTCTTTTGTCTTCCTCCTTTTTGCTTAGAGTTGCCAAGGAGCTGGGACAAGCTATTTAGGCAGATATCAAACCCTCCTCACAGCTCTGCCATGCACCAGGCTGAGGGCACGTGGAGTTGCTGATGGAAGGTTTGGTGTCTTTCACAAATTCTCTAAACTCTGTGTTGCTTTTCTGCCAGTTAAAGTCCTGGAAGGGTGTTTCATGCTGATGGCTGGGGGAAGCTGGCTTTGCTCCTCTCAAGAGCTGCTCTCCTTTGTGGCATCCCTGCCCATGGCAGGGGGTTGGAACTAGATGATATTTAAGGTCCCCTCCAACTCAAACCATTCTGTGATTCTATGAAGGACACACATTCTAGATATGTAGTTCCCATATCCTCTGCTGTGTCTCTGGAAATGTCACCCTTACAAATTCTTCCCTTAGTATCAGCTCACCTTTAAGCCTTGCTGTTGATTTAAAGCCACAAACTACCTCTGGTAGTGAGATAAGATTTCATTCCCCGTTGCCTATTATTGACTTCTTCACTGTCAACCCAAGAGCTGTTTAGTGTCCCATAAAATGTCACTCTTTTATCATGAGATGACAACATCTTCCTCTTTTTACATCACCTGAGACCACATTTGGGCTGGTAGCACCCAGGTGAAGAGCTTTGTGACCCAGACACCATCACTTGAGCCATCCAAGCACCAAGGTTGTCCGTGACTTCATTAACAAAAAATATCACTGCTACTTGTTGGTTGATGCAGAGATTCCAAGTGCTGTTATGAAAGCAGAAGAACCTCTGGAGATGGTTCTAAGACCTTCTAGCCCTGCAAAGAAACATAAGCATTAGCTCAGTCTTGGACGATCTCCAGAAAACAAGACAAGTAGGGATGATTCAGTGCTCTTTTTCAGAGATTTCTGGAAATGGTCTCTTCATTAGCATAAATGCTTGTGGGAAATACATTTTAAAATTTCCCATTGAAGTCTTTGTTCCTGCAAAAAGAGGGCCTAAAGGTGACCCTCATCCATCCAAGAAGACAGAAATGACACCACGGAAGTTATGTGGTGGGTATATCACCAGCTTGAATGGCAAATAATCTCTCCTCTGTGCCAGCTCTGCAGCAGGAAAGAAATTCATTGCAAAATAAAGAGATAAAATAAATAAATCTCAGGAAACAACAGCCTTCTGCCCCATATTCCACAAGAGGGAAACACAGCAGTATCCAATAATTCTGCAGTGAGCAAATCCACCTAGTTCCAAATTGCTGCTGGGAAGCAAGGCACTACTGAGCACCCAGATCCAGGCATGTGGCTGTCAAGGGTCACTGGCCTGTCTGCAGCACAGTGACCAAGTTTACACGCATTGACCAAAACATTTGTCTTGCTCTCTGATCCTTGCTGAAGGCTGTTACCTTCTCCTAAAAGCCTTTGTCCCACCTTTCCCAAGCAGCTGCCCCTTTGGTGTGATGCCTGAAGAAGGAGGAGCAGAGAAGGACAGAGTACCCACCTAAGGAGGTGTCTAGAGGTTCTTATCAAGGCTCTGAAACACTTGTGTGGGTCCTCAGATGCCCCTTCTACTCAGTTGGTTTAAGATCCTTTAAAATACCATCACCCCTCAGGTCACTTCCTCTGAGAGACCACCCTGTGCTACTTAGGCAGAAATCACTTTTCCTGCAGTTGCCTTCAGCATCCCCCCATCTAAATATCTGTATATTTTCTTCAGAGAAGCTCAAAGTACTCAGGTTTTGGCATTAACTCTACCAAATCATGGTACTGATCAGCTGCTGCCTTGGCTGGGGCTGAGGAATAGTTGGAAGCAGGCAAAGAAAGCCAAGACAACTGAGTTGAAGGGAGCAAAAGCATCAGGAGCTGAGAGAGCTATGTTCCTCTAAATCCCTGCAGTCCTCACTTTTAGCAACTTGTTCTAAAATTCTGCTGTTTTTCTCTCTTTGCTCACCTAGCCAGGCTTGTGCTCCTAAAGATTGCCAGGCATTTAGATCTGGCAGATGGCAAGAACCGGAATAAAATTTTGCCGAACCAGCATTTTTTGTCTTAATTTTTCTTTTTCATTTAAATGCAGGTGTGAATTAAGGTGGAGGAGCTCAGCTCACTTCCCCAGCCCACCTCACCTGTAGGAATCACATCGATGTGAGGTGAGGGGAAAGAGGAAAACAAGGTTCTTTGGGTTGGGGTGAGAACAGCATGAAAATCCCTACAGCTGCTCCCTGAGGGGATGCCCTGTTCATGGAGGGGCTGTCTTTGCAGCACAGGGGATGAGCTTTGCAGCAAAGATCAACACACACAGGCCAGAGAGCACTTTCCTCTCTCCTCCAGCTGCTGCAGAACCTGTGAGCAGTTCCCACTGGGTGTGAGCTGAATGCCAAATGCCCAGGGCCAGGGAGCAGCAGAGCCTGCACAGTCACAGGGACACCGAGCTGGGTGGGAGTGTTGATCTGCTGGAGGGGAGGAAGGATCTACAGAGGGATCTGTGCGGGCTGGATCAGTGGTTGAGACCAGTTGTGTGAAGTTCACAAAGGCCAATGCCGGGTCCTGCCCTTGGGTCATAACAACCCCCTGCAGCTCCAGGCTGGGGCAGAGGGGCTGGAAAGCTGGAAAAGGCCCTGGGGGTGCTGGTGAGAGTGGCTGGACATGAGGCTGGGTGTACCCAGAGGGGCAGGAGGCCAATGGCCACTGGATTGTATCAGGAATAGTGTGTCCAGCAGGAGCAGGGCAGTGCCCATCCCTGTACAGGGCACTGGTGAGAGACCTCAAATCCTGGGGTCAGTTTTGGGCCCCTCACAACAAAAAAGACATTGAGGAGCTGGAGCGTGTCCAGAGAAAGGAACAGAGCTGGGGAAGGGTCTGGAGCAGCAGGAGGGGCTGAGGGAGCTGGAGGGGCTCAGCCTGGAGAAAAGGAGGCTCAGGGGGGACCTTCTGGGCCTGCAACTTCCTGACAGGACGGAGGGGCTGGGGGGGGAGATCAAGCTTTGCTCCCAGGGAACAAGGGACAGGATGAGAGGAAATGGCCTCAAGCTGTGCCAGGGAAGATTTAGAAGGGATATTAGGGAAAATTTCTTCACTGAAAGGGTGGTCAAGGACTGGAACTGGCTTTCCAGGGAAGTTATCCCTGGAGGGATTTAAAAAGACATGTAGATGTGACACTTGGGGACATTATTTAGGTGGTGCTGGGTTAACAGTTGAACTTGATGATTTTAAAAATCTTTTCTAACCTAAATGATTCCATGATACCCATCATCTGTGTTTCAAAGGCAGAAGAGGAGCAGGAATACTCTGATTCCAGGGGTAGCATTGGCTTTTCTCCCCCGTTTTCAAGGAGCTGTGGGGACTGGCACTTCCCATGGGTGAGTGCCTGAAGGACAGGATGGATCTCAGCATGGATGAGCTTTCTATTGTGGCCTGTTATCCCCTTAGAGGAGCCATCCCCACTTCTGTATCAGTTGTATTTCTTCTGTAGGTTTTTATCTTCCCATCGAATTTGGCTCTTCCAAGAGCCTCCCTCCGAGGGGGCTCCTGGGCCAGCAGGAATGCTTTGCATCCTCTCTGTAGGCAAAGACACGGAAGTGAGAGGATGCATCTGGCTTCACATCCCATTCCCTCTGCTTCCTTGGCTTCATGGCTGGGTAACCACCTGCACAGGAATTAGTCAGATGACCTTCTGCCTGAAGTCTCTGTTGAAGCACCAGATCCATTCACCAGCAGAGGTCAAGTGGCTCGTGTAGGGAGCTGGGACAAGAATCCCTGACATGCCAAACTCTCTCCATCCACTCAAATCCAAACCTGCTGCTCCCAACACGTTTGCCATTATCAAACGCCCCAGGAGGCAGCAGGGAACCTTGTCCTGCCACATCCCAGATTTGGTACTGGATCATCCCTGCGTCTCGTTCATCTGTTCCCGTTCTCTCCAAGGCTGTTTGGAAATCAGGCTTTGCCGGCTGCACGTGCCCAGTCTGGCAGCAAAACCTCCTCCAGAAGCTCTCCCATATTCCTTGTTTGTTAATGTGACCCTAATGGCCTCATTAGTTTTAATTTGTTTGGCCATCAGATTTAGATGATTTAGATGAGTATTCCAGTGATAACGCGAGACCTGGAGAGAGCAAACAGTGACTAATTAATGCAGTGAAAGTTCCTGCCTGGAGTGGCTGTGGAGGAGGAGGACGGTGCTGGAAGGCAGATTTCCATGCACCTGGACACTGCTGGCCACAGCCACTGGTTCCCAGCTTCTGCAGAGCCTCAGAGCTGGTAAACATCATCTGCATCCTGACCTGGATGGAGGTCAAAGAAACCTCCCAGACACACCCAAGGCAGGGGCAACACCTCAACTGGCATGAAAAGCACAGAAACGTAGGGATGGATCCAAAGGGTGCTGATGGAGGTGAAATGACTCACTGCCCAACTTCACTGGGTTCAGACAAATCAGTTTAATAGACTCTGAGGGGAACTGCTGGTGTTAGCCAGCATTCTGCTTGTCAGCACAACAGAGGCAATCTGCACCTTCAAGTGCAAATGTAGGTGTGGATGAAGGAGCCCCAAGAGGATGGGGTAGTGGCCAAAGCCTATTTTTGACATTAAAAGATATTCCCAGTGGAAAAAAACATCTTCAAATGCTTCTTGCTTTGCTCTGTCAGTCTCGAGGGAACTTTGCTTGGAGTCCTCTGATAAAAGTAGGGAAAACAGAACAGAAAGCAGATGTACTTCAGCCCTTTCTGGGGTAAAGAAAGGGGAGCTCTCTCAGAAATATTGTCTGATTATGTTCTTGTGATAAAGAAAACATCCTTCCCTCCTGTCTCCCCTCTGCAGCTTCCTCAGTGATGGATTAAATCATTGCAGCTCTAGGATGGACAGTGTTGTCTCTCCTGCTCAGTACAGAGTATTCTGGTTCAGACCTTGCCCATGGCCACAATATTTACTGGCTCTCTTCCGATCTGAACCCTCTTACTCCTTTTCTTCCATATTTCCCTGCATTTTGACATTCAGGTCCCCCTTCCTGCCTGAAAGAAAAGATGAAAAATAAAATAGGGGACCAGCATAACTGCAAGTTGGCTGATTTAACTTGGATTTTATTGCTCCTGAGAAAGATTCAGTCACCAGCACTGGTTTGCTTTTATTGAGGGTTGTGTTGAAACTTCAGCCAAGTTCTGGGACAAAGGGACTCGGCCTCTTCTTCATCTCCTGCTGTGTAAATAATATATTGTCCAAATGGGTGAGTGACTCCTATAAGAAGGAGACCTCCTTTCCCATCCTATCTGTTCCCAGAACACTGAGATTGCTGCAAGCCTTCACTATATCACAAAACATCATCTCACCCTTGGCCCCACTCCTGTGCTCCCAGTCACTGATTTCGTCTGATGTTAAATGGTGCTTTGCTTTTGCAAGTGGAGAACAAGCCCCCGTGAGGCACTTGAGGGGAAATTCCCTTCCTCCCCAGGAAGCAACAGCCTGAAGTGCCAGGAGAGAGGCAGTTCACTTCTCTGGGTGTGTGTCTGCATTTCAACCTCGTTTTCTGTGTTGTCCTGCTCGTGGCTGGTTGCAAGAGCAATAAATTATGTGTATTTAACACAGCTCACGCCCACTCAACAGGAGCACTTCTGAGCAGATGCAGGAAGGGGTCCAATGCCGCTGGTGAGAGGTTTGCTTCCACATTGCTCAGGGAGATGGGGAAAAGATGTGGTGAGTCCTCTTGCCACCATCATTTTCCCCTCACACGTGATGAGATCTCTTCCCAGATAAACTTCATGTCAATCCTCTTCTCTGCTCCTAGGGTGAGGATCTTATCTTTTTAGCTGAGGAGATGTGATTTGCTGCAAGTTTTTGACTGTCAAAACCACCAAGTACAGACTCAGCTGGGCTCAGACTCTCCCTGTGGTTGGGGAAGGCTGAGATGGGGTTGTTCAAACTGGAGAAGAGAAGGATCTGGGGAGACCTTAGACCTCCTTCCAGTGCCTAAAGGGCTCCAAGGGAGCTGGAATGGGACCATGGATGAGGGCATGGAGTGATAGGACAAAGAGGAATGGATTCAAACTGACAGAGGGCAGGTTAGATGGGATATTGGGAAGGAATTCTTGGCTGTGAGGGTGGTGGGACCTGGCACAGGTTGTCCAGAGAAGCTGTGGCTGCCCCATCCCTGGAAGTGTTCAAGGCCAGGACAGGACTGTGAGAAACCTGGTCTCGTGGAAGGTGTCCCTACCCATGGCAGGGGGTTAGAACTAAATTGACTTTAAGGTCCCTTCCAACCCAAACCATTCTATGATTCTGTGATACTCATTAATCAATGACATAATGAAACCTGTAACTTGACCCCAGAGCCAAATTCCAAGATCCTGCTTCCAGCACAGATCCTACTGTAGCTCACTCTCCCTTTAAATTCATTTATATCAAAGCAGGGATGCTGACAGCAAGTAATACATCAAGAATACATCTTCTTTATTAATTAAGTAGAGGTCAAAGCCTTTTTGCGAGCTCAGACTCAGTACTGTTGGAGTTAAACTGTATTTAGACACAAATGCTGCCTGAGCTCTTCACACACATGAAGGAATGAAGGCACACCTGCATGTCTGAGCATTTGTGTGGTTCCAAGCTCTTCATCTTGTGCCTTGGATGTGTTAGGTATGGGCAGGTCTCAGTCCAGTTAATCAGCACACGTGTTGGCTGCAGTTCTTCAACTGGAAATCTCAGTAGGTGCGTGTTGGGGTGTCCTGCTCTCTGCACCATCCAGACTGGGAACATAAAGGCAGCACATGGCAGTTTGTTTCCAACACTGGAGCTCCTTCAAAAGCTTGTCTGTGTAGGTGTTTATGGCCAGCACAATGCTGTGTGGCTGGGACACCCCATGGTCTAAGGAGTTGTTCCCCACAGCATACTGAGCTCTGGGGCTCTGGATTTCCTCCTGCTTCCCAGTTTGAGCCCTGACAGACTGCACCGTCGGGAAAAGCAGAGAAAGCACCAGCAGAATGTTCAACATTTTGCAGTTTGAACATACCCTTAAGTTACTTCTGCTCTCTGATGTCTGTTCTGCACTGTTTGAGCAGGATCCTCACCATCTGGGCAGTACAAAAATACCCCCAAATCTGCCCACGTCCAGTACACAAGTGCAGCTGCCTCGTCTGGTACCTTCACACGCCTTCTCTGAAGGGCAGAAAACTCTTTTCAAGAGACAACAGCAGCCCTTGCTCTCATTAGGTCATACTGCTCATCATTAGCTGCCATCACACAGCATGGACCAAAGTACAGCTCGGCTAAAGCAGGACTGAGAAAATTGCTGGAGGGTTCATTACAGCCACTGATGCTGGGGAGATGATCACCTAAAAAGACACCGAGGTTGAATTCATCTGAGCTGGTTGTCTAGACTCAGGCTTTAGTTGGAGCAAAACAGGTGCTTCCAGAGCGTGATTAATCTCATTCTAAAGTAGACATCTCAAATAGGTCAGATGACTCATGTCCTGGCAGGGCTTATTTCTCTCTGCAGACTATAAAGGGAGCAGAAGGTGACCAGCTCAGCTGCAGACAATCAACGTGGTAGACATCAAACATTAGGTGAGATGAATCCCATCCCACGAGGCAAATCAAAGCAGTGGACTTTGCACACTACAAGAAAGAGGTTAAAACTGTCTGGCCAGTTAAAGCCTCTGAAAGGAGTTGTTGAGGGAGGTGAATTTAAAGAGCAGTGGTATCAGGCCAAAGAACAAAACTTCCTTGTGTACATGTTGTCTGGCAATTATTATCCCAGGAATTGTGTTTTGGGCAAAGAAGGAAGGAAGGCTGAGGAAGAGGGTGAAGCAGAGTCAGTGCTGGAGGCTGTGCAGAGGCTCCAGAGAGGTCACTTCCCATCTCCACCATGACCATCATCAGCATACAAGGTTAGGGGCTGAACTGCAGATGGCCCTTTGAGAAGACTCAGAGAGAGGCGAGGGGTAAGCAGGATAAAACTGCTCAGGGGTTGCAATTCCATGTTCAGTGCTTCTGTCACCCTTCAACACCAGCCTGCGTGTGATATGTGTGACACAAGAAAGGTGGGACAAGGACCTGCCATTCTTGTTTGATGAGTAGGCTCACCACTCCTCCAAGGGATGAAACTCAGGCCTTTGGGTCTGAGACAGCAAAAAGTACTGCCCAAAAGTACTGTTTGTGTCTGCAAGTGCATTTGGCAGCTTGGATGCATCTCCTTTTTCACAGGTTTGCTTGAGGAAGGAGCCCATCAGAAGACTCTACAATGTCCATACTCTCCCTGTGCTGCAGAGACTCTTCCCCATAAAAGAAGGCTTCCTATCTGCTGGAGAATTTACCTGTGACCAACCAAAGCAGTTCCCAGTTCACCTCCAGGTCTGCTGATGAGCTCCAGTGCTGGCATCTGCTCCTCCTGGGCTGCTCTGAGGCAGGACCACGGCTCAGCTGTGCTTGGCACGCAGGAGGGAGGTGAGATGCTTTGGGACAGGTTTGTTCCAACTGTGTACCGTGGCTGCTGCCAGGAAATCAGTTCCAGCAGCTTATCCAACCATATGGGAACCTTCTGGGGTGTCTCTGTGGGACATCCTTGGGCTCTTGACTTTGCAGGGTTGCAATTCCCTCCCTCCTGTGGCTTGCAGTGAAAGCTCGTAGGAAGGGGGCTGAGGGGTGACCCCTGAGTATATTTGAGACTGGAGACCTTGTAGGTCTAAAACCACCAAAATCAGAGATTTCACGCACTTTTTTTTTCATCCAAATTTCTTCCAGCTTCCATTGGAGTTTAGCATCTGATTCTCTCAGTGTGGGGAAAGGATGTGGGGGAGACCTTCCCTGTTTGCCTGTGGGGTAATTGAGCAGGGTGGCTCCAGTTCAGGAGCACTCCTGTTTCTCTCAGTGCTTGGCAAAGGAACAAATAAAAATATCCTCTCTGTTTAACACCTGAGCATTCTTCCTACAAAAGCCCAGCCCTGCTGTTGTCCAGGCACACATCCCTTTTTGGAACAGGAGCTACGGGAATCTCAGGAGCCTTTTACTCCCAGGAGGAGACCCGTCCCTCTGAGCAGAATTGTTGGTTAGTTAAAGCTGCCTGTTTATAAGTTTAGATCCCTTGTGCTTGGACAGTAATTGCAATTCATACCGAGCAATCACCGTGTCATCTGTCACAATAACAAACTGCTTAATGGATGGACACGGACGGGCCGTCACCGGGGCTCCAGAGACAGACATTTGCTCAAAGGGAGATGTCATTCCTTGCTTGACAAGGTCTAAGTAGTCTCAGGAGCTGCTGGGGTGTGTGAGTATGCCCAGGACTTCCCTCAGGCCTCTGCTCTTCCCTGATGTCTGACCCAAGCTACAATTTTGTCATCACACATCCTGCTCTGCCCCTTTTCCTCCAGCATTTCCACCCCATTCCAACTTTGTCTTGCTGCAGGTTCACACTGTGTCTGCAGACGAAGGTGAACACACATTCTAGAAGCCACGTTTGTGTATCAAGGAGCAGATTCTTGCTGATCCCAGTCCAACGGGACCAGCTTGTGATATGAGGAGGAAGGTGGTTTTGTCATTGTCCTGTAAAAAGGTTCAAGGCCAGAGGGGTCAGGATTGTGCTGACTGGGCTTTGCTTGAGTTGGAGCACTGCCTGGATCCCTCTGAGAGGAAACAGTGGACAAAAAGACACTCCAGAGACAGACTTTTGCTCAAAGGGAGATGTCATTCTTGCTTGACAAGATCTAAGTACTCAGGAGCTGCTGGAATGTGTGAGTTTGCCCAGGACCTCCCTCAGGCCTCTGTTCTTCCCTGACGCCTGACCCAAGTTACAATTTTGTCTGACATGCCCATCACAAATCCTGCTTTGCCCCTTTTTCTCCAGCATTTCCACCCCATCCCAGTCTTGCTGCTCCTTCTCACAGGTTCACTCTGTCTGCAGGTGAAGGTGAACACACATTCTAGAAGCCATATGTGTGTGCCAAGAAGCAGATTCTTGCTGATCCCAGGCCAACAGGACAACAGTTCCCTCACCCAAAGTGTCTCTAAAGAGACATGGGGTAAGTTTGGTGGTGATGAGCTCCAGACTCCACCATCAAGACCATTCCTTATGCCAAGAGTATCTCCAGAGAGGCTGCTCAGCCTTTTTCTGCCACCCCACTCTACACCAGGTGGAATGGAAATGCAGAAAGTCTTACCTGGAAACCTGTGAGGTAACTCAGAAGTCCTAGGATGGGTATCTCAAAGGCTGGTATAGTTCACATCCCTGGGCCTCTGTATTTTGACCACCATGGTAAAGAGCAGGAGATCTTGGAGGTTTTGTGCTGGGTGGCTACAAAAAGAAGGAAAAATGGGGATGGGGGAGGAGGAGAGTGGAGATTTTCACTTTCACACCTGAAGAAACACAGTGGACACCACACAGGCATTTCCCTGCCTCTCCCCCTGCTTTCCCTTTTTCCCCTCTTTCCATGGGGAAAAGCATTGCAAGGTATGGGATGCTGTGCTGTGGAAGATGACATTTGCTGGCCTTTAACTGGTTGCATCAACAGGGCATAGGAAAAAGGAGATTGCACCTCCCAAGCAGGGTTGTTGTCTTACTGTTGGGGGGATTGTTCTGCCAAGGTCAACAGTGAAGCAAAAAGAGGGAGAGCTCATTGGTACAGAAAATTTAATTGTTTTGCCAAAATACTTCAGTTAATTATCTCAGTTAATGAAATAATTGTCTTGGGTTTTTTGGAAATGGGGCTTGGAGAGGCTCTTCTTTGCAGTATCGCCACACAGTGCACTGCAAGTGCTGCTGTGAGTTTTATGTGGTTTATTCATCCCTTCCTCCTTACCACGTGCAGGAGACGGTTTCCCAGAGAAGAGTTTACTTCCACTTTGTAGAAATTCAGGCTTATCCCTACCTGCAGTACAAGAGGCTTAATTCAAACCTAATCATTACTCAGGGGAACTGACAATTTAGAGCTGTTCCCTGCAGGTGACACCTCCCTCCTTGAAATCAGAGGCATGATATCCCACTGCAAAGCCACCACCCACAAAGCTGACCTCTCCAAAGGCTGGGAATATCTCTGAGAGAGTGTCTTGGTTGAGGGCTGTCCCTCAGGTTTTAGCAGCGAGCAGATGCTGCCCTCCCTCTGCAGCTGGGAAGTCGGGATGGTGCGAGTAAAGTGACTTTTCCGAAGTTTCAGAGTGGAGTCAGGAATAGAAGCGATGTCCCTTGGCCCTTTTTTGGGATGAATCATCCCTGTAAATCCGCTTGCCTTGACTGATCTGGTAAATATAGGGTGTGAAAAAGGGTGATTAAGTGACTTATCTGAAGTCACATGTGGCATTTATGGGATTTGGACACAATCCTAAACCGGCTCCACTGCTTTAACTCCAATGCTTTCCCGGCTGTAGCTGTGACCCTGAAAGCATGCAAACACCATCATGTATTACAGCAGCAAAGAATAAATTCACAGCCAGCCTGGAAAATCAGCTCCCTAAGGAAATACAAGATTAATCCCATACGGGAGAAGATGCAATCTAAAGCAGGCTGTTAATTAATTATTATTATCTTAACCAACCCAAGTATGGAGTCAGGGACACAAGTAAGGTTACAGGTTTTGACAGATGCAGATTGATTTCTTCGAGCATCCGCAGCAGGCAGAGCAGCTAATCCCTTTCACAAAGGTGCGAATTGTTAATCTGATTTGCATGCTTGGCTGGCTGCTTTTGTCCCACTGATGGGCAGCAAACAGGAGGGGCTGGAAGCACCGTGGAAAAGGATGACAAACATCATGGAAAGTTTGATGGGATCACTCACTCAACTGGAATGCTGCAATGGATGGCAATAAACTCTTCAGAAGGGATAAGGCAGGCAAGGAGAGGCACTGGGGCATCCTTGTATATTTAGGAATGTTTTGGTTGTCTACAATTTAATGATGGTGATGATGGGGTTGAGTTGACAACTGAGGACATGATTGGACTCCACGATCTTAGAGGTTTCTTTCAACCTGAATGATTCCATGATTCTGCTATTCTGTGATTAGAAGATTGAGAATTCACCAGACTTTGATGGATAAATGAGAAGTTGTGACTCAGCTGCCACCTGAAATTAATTTTTGATTGACTTTGGAAGGAATGTCTCTGGGGCTGGTTTCTGTCTTCTGAAACAGGGCAAACCAAAGAGGGAGGAAGGAGGTAGGTGGGGCTGGGGAGAGAAGGAATGAAATTAAACAGAGAGCAGCTCTTAATTAAGGCTGAGGAGCACATCTGAAGACACTGACAGGTGGTAGCCGACTTTAGTACCTTGCAAGTGAACTCATTAAACACCAGCCTGTCCCTGCATTTTTAATATCTGTGAAGAGGATGTTTGAGTCCCTTCTCGGAGGAAAACAGACCTGTTTAGCATTATATTATATTTAAAGCACACAGCAATGCTAAATTTGGGGCTGGAGCCTCAGTCTTCTTAAGCCAAAAGGCACAGTTCAATCTGATAAACAGATTTTTCTAACTTAGAAAAAATTAAACTTCTTTTTCTCTTAGTGTCTTTCATATTGCTGATGAAAGTTGGCCTCTTATTTTATCTTTTAGTCTTAGGCAAGTTATTGTATAGTCAGACTCTACACCATCAACCAGGTAGGTCTCCAGTGGCCACCCCAAGAGCTCAAACAAGCAACTCAGCAGAGATACCCACAGAGAGACACCTAAATGTGGGTGTCTCCATCTCTAACCCAAGTCTTAGCCCTTGATATCAAAACTGTAGATGTTAGAAACAAGCTTTTCCCTTCAGGCTCCTTCAATAACCAGCCAAATGTGACTTTTTGCCTTCTGGAGTAAAATCCTATTGGGTTTTTTTTTTGAGTGATCTGAACTGTGTTGGTGACAAAGGGGTCTGAAGGAAATAAATCTGTCAGTGGTGAAGACAGCTCAGGAAAGCACCAGAACCTGACCTTGGAAGGGTTTTGATGTGTATCCAGACAGCTGGATCGCTTGTACTGGTGCTCCTGCTTTCCTGCATATAGTAGTACATTCAGAGTGCTGTCAGTATTTCACTCTTGCAGGACTGTGTGCAGCATTTTGGTGGTGGACACAGTTTTTATCTACTCTAATAACTTCAATAGTTCTGCGTCGTGGGTCTCAGCACTACGAAATCTAAATTGTTGGCATAGGCCAAACACAGTTTACGCTCATGGATGAGGACACCTTGTTCTGGAAGTCAGGAGAGCAGCAGAATTAACACAGCCCCACAGGTGTGCAGTCAGCATAAAGCTGTGGATTTGTCACCGTGGTAGACACAGAGGGATGGGAGGACAGGTCAGAACTGACCACTGCTGCTGCAGGGTGGATGCAATCTGTCCCTCAGGAGCTGCTTCAAGGCCAGGCTCGATGGGATTCTGAGCAACCTGGAAGAGTGGAAGGTGTCCCTTCCCATGGCAGGAGGTTGGAATGAAATGACAAATTTAAGGTCCCTTCCAACCCAAATCATTCTGTGACTCTGTTATTCTCTATGTGTAACTTCAGGGCAAACTCCCCTGACTGAGCTGCCAGTGAAGGACTTGCACCCAACTGGATTTGGGAGCAAACAGCCACATCTCAAAGTCCGGGTGAGCAAAGTCAGGCAGATCCTTGGGAAGTCAAAGCTCCATGAAGTGCAGACACCTTGATGTCTATAGCACCTTTCCAACTGGGAAGAACTTTGCAGACATCATGGAAGTGCAGCCAGCTCCGGAGAGGAGAAGGGTGGCTCATGGACAGGGCTGAACCACCCAACCCCTGGGGTTACAACCTCCCCCAGTCCTTCTGCAGCCACAGCTGTGGCTCCCTGGAATGGTCCAAATGCCTTCACTGATTTGCCCAAGGCCATGCTGGAGGTCGATTGCAGAGCTGAGAATTAGACCAGGTTAAATTCCCAAGCCATGAACTTTCCTTCCTTTCCTCGGAAAGATCCAAAAGGGATGTCTTGGTGTGTGATCCAGCAGCTAATCCTGCACGACGCCTGGCGACCGCGGCAAGTTTGATGACTGCAGTTGGTGACACTTAGTTACCCAGAAGTGCTATCAGCTCTGTAACACAATTTGCAGCAAGTCACCATTAATTAATGCTAAGTTATGAAGCACTTCCAGGGAAAGTGACACACCAAATGGACATCAGTGCAGGAAGAGTTCATTATGGCTCATGTTACGACAATAAAAGACGGAGGAATTAATGATGAATTTCAGTGTTAAGTATCACTTTTCCCACGCTTTAATGCACCGTCTCAGGAGGGAGGGGGCACTTGGAGAGGAACTGGAGAGGGGCAGCATAATTGTAGCTTGAAGAAAGACAAGCATATTCTTCAGAGTGTCTGTGTACAGAGTGTCTGAGCTGTGCCATGCTCACACCCCTTTGGGCGCGCACACACCCTACGGATCCCCAGACCTCTAAACACATCCTAAAACGGTCTGTGACATTCCATATGCTTCCAGGCACATATCATGCCTCTCCACCAGGAGAAGAATTGACTTTAGTAGACCTACCTCCCACTTACAGCTGTGTTTTGATGGCTTAACTGCTCATCATTTACTCTGATGTTGATATGTCCATCCCACCGCACTGGAGACAGACCCATCTTTCTCTCTGTCCCTCCTCTCTTCCCTCTTGCCTTTTCCCCTCCAAGATTTCTGTGCCAAATTCTGGATCGGTTGTTTGTGAAGCTCCCTTCATGGATGGAAAACTGAGGAAGAAGTTGGTGATTTTAGGGGTTTTATTAATTTTTTTTTTCAAATCTATTCTCAGTTGAATTCACAAGGCAGCATGAACTCTCAGAAAAAACCCTCTCAAACGTTTTACTGTAGTCAGGCTGATACTGAACTCATGACAAGTTTACATCTCCATATTGTTTTAGAATATAAAGGAAACCACCTGAAGAGCTGAGCATTGACTAACAAACTACTGCAAGAAGCACCCACATAAATAACTACACTGAAAAAACACTGAAGGTTTCTTATGCCATGAAGAACTCTAGAGAAATTGTCCCAGGGATTAAAATTTCCCAAAATTATAAAGCCATATGTTTGATTACAAGGAGAGATGTGTTGGGGATCTTCCATTTAAAATTCTGGCTAAAGCAAGCTTGCTTTGATCACTGCTACCCCAAAATTGCAAACCTTCATGAGACTGTGGTGTGGAAACTCCTCTACAATGGGCTAAAAAGCCAAGCCAGAGCAATTCCCCTCAGTTAATCAATACACAAAATGCTGCTGTGGTTCTGACCTCAGCCAAAGCCACACACATTCCCCTCATCACAGAGCCTCGACAGATCAAACCCAGAAACTCAATAAAAACTCAATAAAACCCACAATCCACCACTCCACAGTTTCAATTCTGAGATGAAACAACATTAATACTGAAGTGTTTGATGCTGGCAGCCCCACTGAGTGACAAATACACTTGTGTCCTGGGAGCAGGCCCTAAAATAATAATAAAAATCCAATATGCAGGGTACTGGGAAGATCAGACTGGAAACAAGAAATTGGGTTGTAGTGGATCAGTGCTGGGATGCCTCACTTCTCCAGGCTTGATCTCAACAGCAAAACACAGGATCTCTTCCCTCTTCTTTTCCCCAAGGAGATGCCACCAGAAGCTTGGAGATGAACGATTGTAAGGGCCCCCAGGAGGTCTCTCAGGAGGAGAGACTGAAAGAGAAAAACATTTTCTTCTGCATTGTTCCAAATCTGGTGAGATAAGAAGAAACTTCCTTTCTCAAGTTATCTGAAAGAATAAGTAGGAACAAATAACCTCAAAGAGAAAAGAGAGAAGGAGATGAAGAGGATTTTTTTTTCAGTCATCAGTGGTAGAAACAGCTGAATTCATGCCTGGAAGTTCTATCACTGGATTAGATGGGAACAGCAGGGTTGGATGGGCATATGGATACCAGTGTTTGATTATATGACTTTGGATAAGCTTTCCTTTTTGGCCACCAGATGGATCAAATTGTGTTGCATCTTTCCCCAGTAGGTATTAGGGGCAATCACACAGTGTGGCCCTGGGAAAATTAGGAGCTGAAAAGGAATTAAAGCTGGTATTGATGTATTCAGTGGTACTGCTGGGGAGAATCATGGATCATAGAATGGTTTGGGTTGGAAGGGACCTTAAAGATCATCCAGTTCCATCCCCTGCCATGGGCAGGGACACCTTCCACTAGACCAGGCTGCTCCAAGCCCCATCCAGGTTGGCCTTGGACATTTCAGGAGTGGGGAGTTGACAACCTCTCTGGACAACCTGTGCCAGTGTCTCACCACCCTTAGAATAAAAAATTTCTTCCTAATGTCTAATTTAACTCTGTCCTCCCTCAGTTTAAGGCCA
Organism: Lepidothrix coronata; assembly: GCF_001604755.1. Taxonomy (NCBI): domain Eukaryota; kingdom Metazoa; phylum Chordata; class Aves; order Passeriformes; family Pipridae; genus Lepidothrix; species Lepidothrix coronata. The sequence continues at coordinate 6,538,919 of NW_016690200.1, forward strand.
CTCCTCTTTGTCCTTTCACTCCATGCCCTTGTGAAAGTCCATGTTCAACCTTCTTGTACGCTTAGGTACTGAAAGGCTTCTCTAAGGTCTCCCTGTAGTCTTCCCTTCTCCAGGCTGAGAGTACTGGAAAAGTACATTCAGACACTATTAGACATGAGATAACCCAGCCATGGGACTAATTTCTGTAAGAAACCAAACTTTGTGGCTTCTGCTCACAGAAGTGCTTGTCAAACTGTATTAAAATTGGAAGCTCAGTGACATATCAGGATAGTGATTTAACCAGGTGAATTTGCTAAAGTGGTGTAAAAAAAGGCTTTTCCTTCTTTGACTCTGTTTTCCCCTCTTTTTCCTTGATATTCAGTATCGCTCCTATTCTTTTTTTTTTTTTTTTAAGGAAAAGGGACGTAAATAAACCCCATCATTTAGTTTGGAAAAGGCCTCCAGGATCATCAAGTCCAACCTGTGGCCAATCCCCACCTTGGCAACTGGACCAGAGCACTGGTGATTTCTTGGAGACCTCCAGGGGTAGAGACTCCACCACCTCCCTGGGCAGCCCCTTCCAGTGCTTGACAACCCTTTCTGTGAAGAAATTCTCCCAGATGTCCCTGCCTTATGTTCCTGCTCAGCTGTACACAGGTGTGTCCCTTGGGAGGATGGTCTGACGCTCTGTTGTCTCTTCCAAGGCCTCCTTGTCAGCTCTGCTCTGTCACTGATTGACACCCCAGCTGATGATAGGCCGAAATATTTTGGTTTGTGCCCAGTCTGAGACCTCTTCACTCCACATTCGTGTCCTCTGAACACATTTCACCTCTTTTGGTGCTCCTGACCTGTGTCCTGCTGTCCACTGCATGTCTCTGCACCTCTGCAGACACCCAAACCCACACTTGCAAACTGCTGCAGTGGCAATGAGATGGAGATTAAAGCCACTGATTGCACACAAACAAGTGATTACGGGGACAATTGCAAAGCACCCCCCACCTTTGCACTAATTCTTCATTCCCTGCATGGAGTAATGTCCTTTTGTTTCCCTGGATAAGTCCCTAATGATGTTAGGGGGCATCCAAAGAACACGGTGGCACCAGGGTGAGCTCATTAATGAGATTAGCAGAGTTCTAATTCAGATGAAAAGCAGGCAAGGCAGGGAACAAGGCCTGTTGCTATTTTGCATTACAAAAGGTGGGTCTGGGGAGCAGAGAGGAGTGGAGGCAGCAGGGTAAGGGGTGGGCTGGGGACCTTATGTAGGGAAGAGCAGCAGATGTCCTGATGGGTCATTTTCCTATATTCCTGTGCTAGATGTGATGACCATCACATGCTCATTCACACCTTCAGGCTGAGGTGAGATGGAGGGAAATTTCTACTTTATTTCTTCCGGGTAGAGCTGTGATTTATCTCCCCCAAGAAGTTGTTGGGTGTTGATGTGACGCTGGTCTGTACGCCCAGTGTGGTGCTCATGGTTTTCATCTTCATCAGCTGTGGGGACCTCTGTCCTCACCACAGATCTCTGGGATGGGTTTGTTAATCCATATTATCCCCTTTGGTTTGCAGAGCTGAGAGTTTGGGCACCAAGGGAAAAGTCTAACCTGTGCCAAGCTACTCACACCTGATGGGTCTCTGAGCAGCTTGTGACACTTAGAACAAAGCAAAAGAAATAAACACCTTGTAGGTGAAGAGTGGGACATTTAAGAGACCCACTAGAATCAAAACTCTTGGAAAATAAGGAGAAAGAGGGAGATATATTAAGCAGTACTTTGCCTGCTTTTGAAAACCGTGGATGCCACCAGAGAATGGAAGGCAGTCAGGAGGTGACTTTATTTCTGTCAAGTGCTGGTTGTGAATCACTTGATACTTTTAATGGTTTTCAGTTAGCCCAGGCAGAAGAGGCCAACTACAAAACAGGGAGAGAGAAATCTGAAGAGCCCTTCATTCTGTGCAAAAATTAAACCTGGAAGAGAAAGATGAAGTATTGTCTCATTTTCCTGACATGAGAAGGGACAAAGAAGAAGAGAAAAATGGGGGAAAGATGGTGATTTGCTCTAGAGGTGAAGTAGATTTGGGGAGGATAAGAATTAAACAATGAAAGTATATTGCACAGGGACTAAAAATATCCCTGAGAATAGCCCCTCGAAAGATCCAGAATCGTCTCAATTCGCTCAGCAAACGGCATTTTGATGTCCAAAATGGAGACATTAGATGAGTTAAGTGCCTCTGAGACCAGACAACTTGAAGCAGACCATCAAACATGTGCTCAAATGGTTCTGGAGTCAATAACCCCTGATTTTGTACAAGCAGTAGTGCCTGTGAAAACAGGTAGTGGAGTGCCAGGAAATGTGTGGAAGGATGTTTGGTGGCCAGTGGGATCATGTCCTTTTACACCAGCAATGGTGTTGGCAACAGATTGATCCTGGAAGTCACCCAGTTCCTGCAGGCTCTGTCATACCCTACAGATCACCCAGACCATGGGGGCACTTACAGTGGTCCAGTGTCTGGAATTAGATGATCACCAAAAAGGAAAACCCGTCCATCCACAAGGAGAGTGAAGGAATTACTGAATCCCCCTTACCAGACACACCTTATTTATTTTCCACCTTCCAGTTCTGCTACAAAACCCTTGTACCAAGCTGTGGCACCTCTTGAGGTGGAGTTCACCTGGCAGCTCTGACACCTTTCACACTCAGATTGGCATCAACAGCTGCTTTAATTACAACCCCTACACTCAGCCATGGGAAGACAATAAAGTCCTGCTCGTAGTCCTGTCCCCTTTGACCCCACAAGCAACCACAGGGACAGGACAACCATCCTTCGGGCTGACATTAATTTTAAATAAACCTCTGTCTCCTTGCTTCTCACCTTACAGATATATTGGTGTTTACAAACTTGATTTCTTTTCTATTTCATAGAAGTGGGGCTTTGGGAAGGGGTATCCAGTTTACTGGGAGGTGTCTGTCTCCATTTCCAGGGAACAGGGAGGGTTGTGAAGGGATCACTGTGGATCTGGAGTTAAAGGCATGAAGTGCACGGCATTGATTTTTCTGTCTGTGCTTGTTGATGGCACCAATATGAGTGTGATGACTTTGGCCTGTGCTCATGCCACCTCTCTGATGATATAATATTGCTTGCCTGGAATAAGGAATGAAGATCCTCTGTGAGATTAGAGGTATTGATAAAGAAATGAAGTCCCGAGGAGGTTCAGCAATGTTTCAGACGACCCTTGAACCTCCCACAAATCTCTGTGTTGATGTTGGTGGGAACTCGGAAAAGCTGTAAAGGATTTGTCTGTACTGATAGAAGAGATGGGAAGAGCACAAGCCTTAGCTCCAAAATCATCCACCTGCAGAATGGCAGGGATAAACATAATTCGTAGCATGAGTTCCTCTCTGATCTGGAGACAGATCCATCCCCTCTTATAATGGACACCTTCCTCTAGCAGAGCTGGTTAAATCTCAAAACCAAATCTCAGCTGGCAAAATTTTGCCAGTTCCTGTTTCTCTTCCTGCTGCAGCTCCCAAAGGAAATAAAAGTCTTGATGACACGTGCTCTTCATGTGTAAAAGCAGGCTTGGTTTTCACTGCTCTGCAAATGGGATTTGGAAGAGGAGTGGAAAGATGTTGGGGCTAAATATCTGTTGGGATGAACAGCCTAACACAAAGATGTCCTGGGATTTACAGCTTGAGGGTGATGCTCAGTGACTGTGTTACCTGGATCAAGGAAGTTTCCAGCTCACCCTAATTCCTGTGTCATTGTCTCTTGTGTCTCTGTGGTGGGTCATGAATAATATCTCATCTTCAGCCAAGGAAGACAATTCTCTTGACTCTGATGAGCCTTAGACCACAGAGGGACAAGGTGGAGTGGTTTAAGAGGACACACAACCTGCTGTTGGAAGCAACTGCATCTCAGGTGAGATGAAGCCATGAAGCTGGGGAAAGTCTGTGACAATGGGAAATAAAACAGGGTCATTGCAGGACCTGGAGAATCTTGGATCACTTCTGGTGGTGGTTAAAGCCTTGTTGAGGTGGAGTGTCTGCACACAGTTATTGTGTCTCATTGTGGTTCCTCCATCCCAGCCACACTCACTTCTTCAATGAACTCAACTTGGTGCCCTACAGCAGTGACACAAACTAAGCTGAAAACCAGCACAGCCATGTCAGGTTGGACTTGTACTTCCAGAATTGAGGTCAAGTCTCCCTTTTGCCTGGAGCCTTGATTGGAGTTATAATTCCTGAAGAAAATCCTTTCATCACTGGTGTGCTCCCTCTTCCAGCAATGTCAACACTGATCTCCACAAAGGTCTCAGCTTCTCTCATCTGGTTAGTTCTCCACTCTGAAAGGCTTCTTCACCACCTTCCCCTGAGTACAGAAAGCTACAGGATTAAAGGCTTTCTCTAGGAAACTTCTTCCCAGTTCTTGATTTTCCCCACTCTTAACATTTTGCAGCTCCTCTGAGACATGACCCCATGTGGAAGATATGACTGGCTGCAGGCTGGAGCAGATATGAGACAACCCCAGACTGAAGAGATGTCAGAATAACTCCTGAGGCTTGATGTTATCTGAAACCAGAGCACAGAAAAAACCCCACCTTTGAGCATTAAAGATTTTCCAGTTTTGAGGTAAAATAGAGATGGCTCCAGCTGAGTCAGGTTTACGGGCTTGACCACCACCCAGAGACCAGAAGTGATTTAAACGTGTCAGATGAACTTCTCCAAAACACATGGAAAAGCTCAGCTTTGACATCAGATGGATTGGCACCATCTGGTTGGCACCATTCAGCCAGTCCTGAAACACTCGTCTTGGAAGACAAAACATCTTTTGGATCACACATGAAGGGAAGGAAAATAATGACCACAGCGTGGTAGAAATCCTTGAAGAAATTTCCAGGGCAATGATATCAAACTGTCCTCATTCTATGTCTCATAACTGGATGCTGCTTTTCATCCATTCAAATGCCTAACAGTGGGAAAAATGGGGCTTGTCCTCATTCACAGGGGTGCATGGATTATCCAAGATCCTGGTTCTGCTCCTCAGGGACAAGAGACTTGCACTCTGCTGCCAGGGAATCATGTTGGGATCTACCTAAAAACTTGCTGATGGCAATGGTGCAGGAGAGGAACCTGAAGCAAAAAGTCATCACTGACTTTCTTGTGAGTATTTCAAGACTTCTTCTCTTGTTCTGAAGTTCCCAGTGGTTCAGGGATAATACTTGCATAAGAATAAAAAAAACCTGCAAAAAATTTCTCAGATTGACAGAGATTTTATGCTTTATCCATGATCCATGGTCTGCCCTGCCCAGTTTCTAGAAGCCAGAAAAATATTTATCCTAGTGTAGCCTAATGGTGGAAATCCAGGATGCAAATAAAAGAAGGCCATGTTATCACTTTGAATCTTTATTTAGTCAGTTTTAAGCCAGTGTTTTGATGTTGAGGAATCTGACCCTCAGTTTAGGATGCTGGCCAGACTATTGAAGGTGGAGTTGGCAGATGGCCTGTTTGCTTAGTTGGCAGCAGACTGACCTGTCACACTGGGTCACCAGGAAAAGCAAAACACATCCAGGCTGCCTGCTGTACTTTGGGAAAATGGAGTTTGTCTGGGGAACACTGCCGGGATTTTATGAGACAAAAAAGGGATAAAGACAGCAGGGAGAAGATGCTTCTGTTGAAGATACCTACATAACAGCTCTGCTTTAATAGCATTAATTGGTGTTTGACTTCAGTCAGACCAGAAGGATAGAGATAAATGAACAAGCTGTAGAAAGAATGATCCTTGCAGGAGCTGCCTGGTAGGGAGAGACAGGGAAAGCACGAAGGTTAAAAGTCTAATGACAAGCATCTTTAATGATTGCTCTTCCTGTATTCCCTCTGGGTAACATTTCCTGACTCTAAATTGTCTTAAAACCACTCTAACGTGGCTGAAACATTTCTAACTATAATTCAGCTCCACTAACGTTAAAGAATATAATGGAATTTTAGGAGAGACAGTCAAGCACAGTAAGTTTTTTAACCATTACCTGTCTCTCAGAACAGGCCAAATGGTGCATGAATTTGGGTAAATAAGGGAAAAAACCCTGATGTGTCAGCTGGAGTGGAAGTCACATCTCTGCAGCAGTGCATGGTCCCTGCAGACCGTGTGAACCCCTGTGCTGAGGCAATAACAGAAGCTCCACCATGGAAAAAATCAAGGCAGCTTCCTGATACAACATTAAGAGTTGTCACAGAAGGTGATTTTTCAGTTCTGGGCGAATAGATCTCTCTGTTGGTAGCCACAGGTGTGGAGGGGAGGCTGCACTGCCCCCCCTGCAGCAGCCTGAGCAGCCAGAGCAACACCGAGCTCGGCTGCAGAAAACGGCTTAAAAGCACAATTAGCTTTCTGTAACAATAGGCCTCTTTATTCTTCATTATGAAAAGGCCTGAAAGGGAATTTGTTTTCTCAGATAGATGTGAAATGAAGCTCTATCAGAACAAGTAACCTTGCAAGCCCAGACACAATAGCCGGTATCTACCCATCGCTTCCTCCCCTGCCCTCCCGAGCCAGAGCACAGCAACCCGCTCCAAGCGTGGTTTTGTCTGCTCCCCTGCTTATAAATTACACTCATTAATAATATTTTCATTTCTTGTGCAAGCAATAAAATAATAAATGTGCCTCCCCAGTTCCTGCTTTGCTCAGGGCAGAGCTCCCTGTGTCTCTCGGGCAGGAAGGTCAGCGTGGTGGGTTGGATTCCTGCCGGTTAGTGAGAGGCTCTTTTAGCTGCCACAGTCAGATAATGCCACTCTCTCCCTTCACTGACCTTCCCTGGTCCAGACCCAAAGCTGATCTACAAGTTAAAGAGACTCTCCCACATAACACAGACTCGGGGTCCAAGTACAAAACCCACATGATGAACCTGTTTGTGCCTTTACATCACCCAGTTAATGAGCAGTAAATGAAGGCAATGGCCAGGCTCATGCTTTGGCTCAATACCATGTAGCAGATGTGAGGGAAGACACCTGAGACAGCTTCTCCTGTCCTTGGGGGACTTCAGACCCAGACCTACCTCTAAGCATTGCTGCTGGAGTCTGTTTGCACTTTCCTATCAACAAACGATGCAGTTGCTTTCGGTATCATGAAAATAATCTTCTTATTTCCCTTTTGAAAGTCTGGAAATAACAAAACTAAAATAAGGATACTGGAGAATAAGAATTGGAATTCCTACGTTTGTTTTAGAACCAGGAAATAGAATTCACTGCAAACGTATGGAAAACAAACAAACAAAAAGCCCACAAAATTAACCAGTTCTCAAATAATGCCAGTCCAGATAAGCTGATGTGTTCTGGTAGCAGAAAGCTAGAGGACCCTTAGGCCCAAAACCTACTCTAAGAACCAAAAGTGGGTTCTGGGTGCTGTTTGGAGAGTAACCAAAGACTCTGAGTGCATGAGGGAAAGGGTTGTCTTAGGAATTAAGCCAGGCAAAGCAGGGGGAAAGGACTTGTTTTCCCAAGCTCTGTCAGAAAGTCGATAGCAGAACCAAGATGTGACTAGTGCTTCCTGCTGGCAGCAGAACAGCACACCCATCTCCCTGGGGAGCAGGAGGGAGAGGTGGCAAGTGACAACTCTTTGGACATTCCAAGTAAGAGGTTCAGTGGAATCTGAAGGGAAGAACACGGTAAAGATGCTGTCTTAGCACATATTAAACTGATCAGGAAAAGGTTTTGGGGGAACTTGTTGCTCTTACAAGGCAGGAAAGGGTCACACCTTTTCACTGCAGTATAACAGGACCTGATGGCTGATGGCTCCTCCCTGTTGTCTGAAGACATTTTAGATATCAGACCTGTCTGGAGATCAGGAAAAAATAAGGTTTGCTCAGATATGAGGCTAGTTCTTTTAAGTGTGCTTATCTCCCCATTGAGAGATGGGTATCCAGGCACATCTGGGAGCACAGCTGGAGTACATCTGGGGGCACAGCTGGGGCTCTGTAGCCAAGGAAAGCCCAAGGCTGGTGCAGCAAGGCTGGGGCAGCCAGATGGGGATGAGCAGAACAGGCCAGAGGTGATGTTCACCAAAGCTATTCCTAAACCAACCAAACAGGGCCAGAGCACTGGTCCAAGTGCTGTTTACAGCCATCCACAGGCTTTGCTTGTGTGCTTGGTGGCACTGTTTGTGACCAAAATCAGCTAAGTACTGTCACATCCTATATCCAAGCATAGCCTGAGGGATAACACAGGCTGAGGGCACCCCATCAGTCAGGATGGGCAAGGCTGCCTGGTTCTGGTGTGAGGAAAAGAAGTTTAGTTATATGGAAGAGAGCTGTGCTCCCTGGACCAGGAGATGATCCCTGTCCTGCTTTATTTAGCAGCACAGGCACAGCCTGATAATGTCTGTGCACCAGCCCTGGCAAGTCAGTAATCAAGTCACTGCCTGAGTGACTGCTCAGCTCAAATGACTGCTGGCTTTACAAGGCATGTGCTCCTGTACCAAGGAAGAGTTATTAAATCCTTCCAAAGCCCATGGGTGCTCAGATCCATCTTCTCTGGGCACATAAATAAATCCCTGTTCCCTCCTTTGGGTAATTACTTGCCTGCTCAGTCTCCTTGTACATGCATGTGCATTTGTGATTTGCATGGAGCCAAGGCTGTCAGTTCTCCTTGTGACTGTGCATGTAAAACCAGCAAGGAAATACTGGATGTGACGGTCCCCAGGCTGGTTTCCAACCTTTCCAGGGGTAGCTGCTGTCTCTCAAGGCTCAGGAACAGCCTCAGGGCAAGAGGTGATGAATGCAAGAGGGTAGGACTGAGCCGGTGCCAATAGGTAAAACCATCAGCAGGAATTTAAATGGGAGGAGGGATCTCAGGGGGCAGAGGAGAGGAAAAAGCAGATAAAAAAGCCTGGGGAACAAGAAGACTTACTCAGCAAAGGCTGTGGCAGGATTCAGGCAGGATTCTTATAGATCTAGGACCCTGGTTAGCAGATGCTTAGTCTTAGTCATAGTCATAGTAATCCTGAACTGGAAGGGACCCACAAGGATCATCGAGTCCAACTCCTGGCCCTGCACAGAACACCCCAACAGTCCCACCATGTGCCTGAGAGCATTGACTCTGCATATTTTTAGTCTCTTCCTCAAACCCAAGCTGGACTGAATTGTAAAGGTATGTGGATTTACCAAAACTACACACTGAGATGTTGCCATATAAAAAAAACTACGACTCCTACTCACCTTGTAAAGATGACGGTGGATCTTACAAACTGTATCTGTAGTGACCACAGCAAACCAAGAGCTTTCACTACAGACAGCTCTGCAGTGCCCCATCCCTGCAGGATGTGCACGGGGAAGCTGTCCTGGTTTCAAGGATGGAGACTGATATCTGAGGCAACACCTTTGCAATCTGCGTCAAGGCAAGGAAAATTGCTGTCACATCCAAGCTGTCTTGGAGATAAACTGAGTGGGTTTATTACAAAACTCCTGTGTGACAGAAATACTGCAGAAAGTGTCTCCTTCAAAGAAGAGGCACACATAACTTGCTGTGGCAGCCCTTCTTTCCAGGACTTTAGGGCTGTCATGATTCTTCCCAGTGCTCCAACGAGAGCCTTATCCTGGCCTGGGGGGAGACGTTGTGAACATCCCACCTCCTGCTTTTCTCTTTGCTGCTCCCAAGTGGGTTGAGGTGCTCACTGGGATGATCTTCCCTCACTTCTTTATTCCTGCTTGCTGGCTCCAAAAGGAGTGCACACCCAGCTTCAGGACCAATACATCCAGTCAGTTGGCTGTCCCACCATCTCCCGAGTGTCACCCCATTGGAAATGACCACGAAAGCTTTTGCTGCCGTCAGATAACAAGTGCGAGCCAGGGGGGATTTTCCTGGGAACAGGACAAAGAAGAACAAGCATGAAGCTTACAAGGGAAAGCATCCAAGACAAGTTGTCCCAGCTGCTCCCACCACCCCTCTGCAGAGCGTGGCGATGGTGTTCCTCGTAAGGTCACCCAACCCGCAGTTTAACAAGCACAATGAACAGACTCCTGCTAGAGCGGCATATGGTGGTGGGAGGGTGATTGACTGGTACAATGTGATTTTCAATAAAATGTCTTGCAGCCAGAAGAGCTCCAGGTGACTAGGAGTAAGCAATCATCGTGCCAATCTTTCAGCAAAAAAGGGTCACGCGTTGAGTGCGGCAACTTGAGGGAATAAGGCAGCTTTTTATAGCGAGTAATATCTCTTCTGACAGTGCCAGTGAACTGCTTCAAACCACACTTGGCTGGGAATGTGCTAAGATGAATAGCTTTGTCTCTCAGTAAGTATTACCAGGAGCACTAGGAAGAATGAGAAATGGTCTGTAAAGTAAGCAATAGCTAAAAATCCTCCTCTTTCCCGACCTTATTGTAAAGGAATGTTTTGCAGCACGGGGAGGGGAAAAAAAAAAAAGGAGCTTAATGAGATGTCCCTGAGGAGGAAGAAAAATCCACCCTAAAGGGAAACCTGGAAGGTTTTATTAAGGAGTGTTAAGGATTAGATGTGATGAGCTGGAGTATCACAGTCCATGCTGACACTGCCTCATCTTTCACTCCTGTTTGCCTCAGTGGAGGACTGAGCTTTGTCTGGGTCTGGGTGCACGGTGTGATGGGTGTTGTTTGTCCCTGTGGGAAGAGAAAGCTGGAGAGAACTGTCTAAATAAATAAAGCAGGTACAGGGGGACTTTCATCCCTTTTTTTTTTCCAGCCTGACCAAGGTTACACTGAGAAATTGGGGCCATGTGGGGAAGTGAATACAGATTCCTGCACCTTCAGGATCTGACCTGTTGCTGGTTTTATACCTTAGGAGGATTCAGGATTGGGAGATGGGGAAGTTTTCCTGGTCCTTCATAACCTGGAGCTCAAATTAATGGTCTGTGCTTTCAGGATTTCAAGTGGAGTGTTGGCTTCTTCACAGTTCTGGGGCGCTGGAGAGAAAGGTTGTGGAAATGCTTGTTTGAATTGTGATGGTTTTATTTATGAGGAAGATGCACTGTGGCTCAAGTCCTGCCAAATATGATCTTGTAAAGATTGGAAAGTAAAAGAGGACCTGCCTTTACCCTCTCAGACTGGCAACTCTCATTGGATCAGGACTGGGAGCTCAGACACCTCAGTATGTTCCAAACCTATTGCTCCCCCTCAGCCCTAACAAACGCAGGATAATTCCCATCCCTGGAAGTCACCACCTGTAACCAGCTCCTTGGAGATTCATCAACCACTCTGCCACAAAACCTTCCCTTTCCATATGGGACTGTCACAAGACCTCTCCTTTGCATTAAAGTGTTTGTATTCCCAGTATTTTTTGAGAGTTTCACAAGAGAAAGCCCTTCCAGCACACCTAGAAATGCATTACTAAGTGCAGAGTTTGCTAATTATTACCTTAATGCAAAGGGTCTGACTCACAGTTTGCTAATAGGGAAAAAATCTTGGGTGATATTATTTTTCTGGATTAAGCACTAGGGAAAAAAGTGAGAGGGAGAAGAATTAGAGACACCCCCAGACACTGGTCCTGTGTCTTGTACTGTGGCTGCCTGAGCATATGGTCTTTTATGGGACTCCAGGCCCTGTGAGCTCAGAAAGCAAATCTTTCCTCTCTAGATGAGTCTGCTCATCTCTGACCCTGTCACCCAAGCATCTGGCAGGAATTATGAACTCTCTATCTTCTTGTGTTAAACCTGAGGTTATTGGTTGTTTTGGTTTTGTTATTATTTGCTTTTCCCTGGCGGGAAGAAAGGAGCAAGGATATATCTAAAAGAAGTGATAACCAGATGTTTGGTATTTCCATTTCAGCTCAGGTTTCTCTCAGAGGAGCTTCCCCACTGATTTAATCAGAGAAATAGTCCCTTCCACCCCCATCTCCAAAACCAGCTCCAGTAGTTGTGGGTCTGCTGCTTCCTGTGCTACAAGTGCATCCCAGATGTGCCCTTGTCGTGCACAGAGGCAGAACATCTGTGCTGGGGTGAGGAAGGAAAAGTGGGAATGTTGTTTGGTTGTCTTGGATGCTGAGATCCCGTCAAATGTATGGGGCAAGGAGAACCTTTGTGGGTCTGAGTGAGGGACTGGAGGGCTCAGGGGAAGAGGAATGATGGAGGAGAAGCTGGACATGAGCCTACAGTGTGTGCTCACAGCCCAGAAGGTCACCTGCATCCTGGGCTGCAGCTAAAGAGGAGTGGGCAGCAGGTTGAGGGAGGTGATTGTCCCCCTCTTCTCTGCCCTCATGAGACCCCAGCTGCAGTGCTGTGTCCAAGTCCAGGGTCCTCAGCGCAAGAGAGACGTGGAGCTGTTGGAGTGAATCCAGAGGAAGCCACGAAGATGCTCCAAGGGCTGGATCCCCTCTGCTCTGGAGCCAGGCTGGGAGAGCTGGGGGTGTTCACCTGCAGAAGAGAAGGCTCCAGGGAGACCTGAGAGCCCCTTCCAGGGCCTAAAGAAGCATAAAAAAAGGAGGGAGAGGTTTTTTGCACAGGTAGATAGTAATAGGTCAAGGGGGAATGGTTTTAAACTAAAGGAGGGGAGATTGAGATGAGATTTCAGGAAGAAATTCTTTCCTGTGAGAGTGGTGAGCCCCGGCAAAAGCCGCCCAAAAAAAATGGGGAAGCCCCAACCCCGGAAAGGGCCAAAGACAAGGTGGGTGGGGCCTGGAACAAAAAGAGCCAAGGGAAAGGGGCCCCGCCCAAGGCAAGGGGGTGGAAAAAGAAGAACCTTAAAGGCCCCTCCCAAAAAAACTATTCTATGATTCTGTCTCTGTGTGATTCTGTGAATTGCTCACAGCTTCTGTTTTACTAAATCCTACTGAGGGATGAAGCAGTGAGCTCTAAACAGGTGGACGAAATCTTATTTGGGGCAGACGAGAATTGGGGGAGGAATGTGAATGTTCCCTAATCCCTGTTCCTTCCCTGGGATCCCCATATGGTTCACTATAAACCAGAAGGTCAAACCTGCTCAAGCAGATCAGGTTTCCTTTTAGTCAGGCCAGTGAGTGTAGGATATGATTCCTCTCCCATCCCAGTGTTTGGATGATGATGGTGGAAGTGGTGGTCTGGAATCCAGAAATCAGGGGATGTTGCAGCTCTCAGGGGCATGGGCAGAGCTGCAGTCGTGGTTATTGGCACACAAAGGGTCAATTGACATTCAAGTCTGTGCATTTTGCCACACATGTGTGGCCAAAGTCCTTCAAGTCATTTTGACCAAGGGTCAAACTGGTCTTTTTAATCCTTGATTATCCCAGTCACCCAATTTCTCCTCCCAGCTCCCAGTATTATAAATTTCTACTCCACTTCACAAAGTCCAGGTGGACATTTGAAGAGTTAATGATACATTTTTTCTTTGGCATAATTGATGTTTACTCCTTTTTGAGATACAAAAATGCCTAGAAGGCATCAGGGACTTTAAGATCTCCTTTATACCCTTAATTCCTGAAGATCATTACAATCAAGGAGACTTTAAATCCCCAGATAAGTCTCAGAAAAGGGATGATGAATAGATTAGCAGCAGCAGTGTATTGCAATAATATTCATCCAGAGATCTACCAGGGTACTTAAAGTGAAGAGATTGCAAAATAAAAGTGAGGTGGGAGGAGGGGTGGACATGTGGCACAACACAAAAGTGTGAGCAGTTCTCTGTGGATGAATCACACTTTCCTCATCAAAAACAGGTAGTCTCATGACACCAGAACTGGAGTTTGGTTTCCAGAAGAACTTCATGACTTCATTTGGGGGGAACCAAACACTTCTTATCAGTCTCTCCTCTCCCTGTTTTCTCTTTCTCCTTAAAACTTGGAAGATGCTTTGTGTCTCAGTGGTATTTGGCTAAAATCAGCCACTGTGTTTCATTGATGTTTGAAAGGAATTTGCAGAGACAACTGAGCTCTTCTTCCTCAAGAAATCAGAGATTTAAGGCTTTTTCTTTTTCCCCTTGTATCACTGACCTCCAAGTCTCAAAACACTCAATTTTTTGGCACAAACACGGTAATGGAGCCCTGTTTTTAAGACTTGTTATGGGGTTGTGTCCTTAACGTGCTTCCTCAGGCACATGTTGCTTATCACCATCAGAGAGAAGGCAGAAGCCAGGATGGCCCTTGGCTCTGACTCCACATTCCTGCTCTTGGGCTCCTGGAGGATGCTCCTGTACCCAGGAACACTGGTTGCCTTCCAGAAAGGATGAAAACAGGCAACACCTTCAAACACAGGTATCTCACATTGAGGCACTGAGCTTTTCCTTGATTCCTCTGGATCGTTGTCCTGTGTGGGGAGTTAGGACTGTGTGCTGTCCATGTGGTCTGATTTTCAGATATACTGCAGGACAGAGAATAAAAATATCATATTTGTTCAGCCTTCTGGAGCCCCCAAACCCATAAAAAGTGTGTTTGCAGCAGGAGGTTGGTCCCTCGATTGTGTCTTGCTTGGCTGTGTGAGGTTGGTGAGTCTCCTGGGAATCACAGAGCACTGGCTGAAATGGGATTCTGACATATTTTTCTGCTATAATCTGGGATTTCAGGCACAGGAAAAGTGGTGCTGAACTATTGTTTCTCCTGATAAAATACCAGAGTCAGAAGGCAGCTCACTGCAGAATAAATCAGTGAGGAAACACAACAGGAGTTTGCTTAATTGTGATTGCCTGTTTTTTTCCTGTCTTAAAATGAAAAGTCTGGTTCTCCCCAGTGCAGAGAATTATTTGCCTCAGCAAAATCAGTATAATACTGTATACATATAAATCCAAATAAAATTTGAGTGTGTGTCTGTCTGTCTATCTCATTGACACCTTTCTTTGCCAATGTTTCTGGTGAAACAAAAATGACCTTTCAAATCAAAGACTTCTGAAGCCTACTACAGAAAGCCTCCAAATTTCAAAATTATTTCAGCTTTGAAATAAGGGCTTTTTTTTCCTTCCTTAGTCTTCTGCTTCCTGATTAGCACAAGAAGTAATCTTGTCTTGACTTTCCACATCCTTTTAAAAAACTTTATTTTAACAGGGTCCCCCCCCACCAACTGATTCTCTCGTTGGAAATAGCTAAATTAAAAAAAAAAAAAAAAAAGAAAAGAAAAGAAAAACAAAGAAGAAAGGGATATTTTAAGTCTTCTAACCTAGAACTTTTCCACAATTGAGATGTTTAAAAAGTTTAGTGTTGCAAAAGATAAAATGAAAGAGAGAATGTGAAGCAAAACTAAACAAGCACAAGATATGCTTAAATTCTTTGAAGTATATTTTAAAATAAAATGTTTCCCACTGTCAACTCTGAAAACAATGGAACGACTTCTGAACTTTCCTTCTGGTGATTACTGTCTCATCAATGTGGGGCACTGATAAATATTCTGGGACCTCCTTCCTGGTCTATAATGGGAAACATGATACTCAAGCAAGTTGTCTGAATTCACCAAGACCTTCTGGAAACACATCTAGAGGGACTTACTTTCACCTGAGAGAGACCTTCATCCTTCTATTTCCCAAACTCCTGCGAATGTGTCTGCGAAAAATCTCTAAGAAAAGTTAAGAAAACATAGTTTAGAAAGAAAGGAGCCCTCTGGCATTGACGGACATGTGTGGTGTTACCACTGTAATTTATAATTTACAGGGTGTTGCGGATTTGACATGATCCAAGAACTGTTGTTGTAAGCTGGAGGGAGAGAAAATGGCTGAATCCAAACTGAAATAATTGTTTGTAGGAGCCAGAAAATGAGCTTGTCAGTTGTTTGAAGAGAACATCACAAGCATGAAATATAGATCACCAACGCTCCGTGGCTGTGAGCAAGTTGTCCCTGCGGTGTTGTTTGAGAATATACTTGAAGTCTTTGCTTTCCAAAAGGCAACAAACCTTTGGGTTTCAAACCCTTTACTGGCACATTCGTTCTCCAGATGCAAATCTTTGCCTGAGGAAGCTGTTGCCCAGAGAGGCTGTGGATGCTCCATCCCTGGAAATGTCCAAGGTCAGGTTGGATGAGGCTTTGAGAAACCTGCTCTAGTGGAAGGTGTCCCTGCCCATGGAACTAGATGGTTTTTAATGTCCTTCCAACCCAAACTATTCTGGGATTCTATGATTCTAAGTCAGGGTCAGAGGCAGGGAAGGTAGAGGAGTCGGCTTGGAGTGCAAGTGTGCATGGAAAGCCCAGGATATGCCTTTCAACCTTTGATCTTCCCATCTTCTGGATGGTGGGGCAGCTCAGTCCCCCTGGCATTAGCCCTCCACCCCCTCAGGCAACGTGGGAAGCAGGCACAGGCTTGTGACCAGGGCACATCAGCACCATCAATCACATTTCCAGGTAATTGAGCTGCTTTAATGCTACCTGGGCAATTGCATAAAATATCACCATCTAAATTTGCAGGATCGTTTGCTTTTCCCTCCAAGCTGAGAGGGACTATTGTGGTGAGTGATGGGCTGGAAAGCAAACACGGGCAGATGAGCTTTTCAAGCCCTGTCTGAGAACACCCTTAATGCCTCTACTGGAGGCACAAGTCATCTTCACAGCAGCTGACCTTAAAAGTGGATGCCTTGCTGGGGACCTTGCAACTTTAGCTAATCACTGGCAGTAACTTAAATGTCAGGGCATGGTTTTCAACAGTGATGATAGGAAGTATCTGTAGGTGGCACTTTTCCCAGGGAAATGAGGATGCTGCATGTTCTGTCTGGCTGCAGTGTTCTCTCCACTTATCACAGGGTCTGGTTTCTGAGGGGTTCTTACACAATGATTCATTATTTTATACTCAAATGCATATTTAGGTCAGTCTTGTGCTGATAAACCAGACAGATACTTTGTTTTCCAGCTGTTAATTCCTCTAATGGAAAAGGTAACAGCAGCAAACAGCACGGAAAGAAGAGGTGAAATACATTCCTTCAGGCTGCTTGGGATGGATTTGGTCACTGGATTCGATGGAGCCATAATATTTCAGCTAAGAACTTAAGGGAATAAAAGCTTCTCAGTCAATTCATCCTTTCTCCTGACATGACTTCTGGTTTAGAATGGAGAGAAGAAATTTTGACTTCATGAACCATGGGCTGTGGGTATGGGCTGTGCCAGTTAAAGAGCTGCCTCTGCTGATGCCTTTTTTTCCTGAAAATTCCTACACTGCTGTTTCATTTCTAGAGGATCTCTGAAACTAAAGTTATCTCCCAGTCATTACCAGGGGGAGATGCTCTCAAGCCACAAACTTAAAAGCAAGAGAGAACAGCTCCATAACCCAAACCACAGGCCATTGATTTCGGCAAGAGTTATCACAGAAGGATCCCAGAACTTAACAAAGAGATTAGAAACTAATGAGGAAAAAAATATCAATCACACTGCAAGTCAAAACATGTTACTTTCGTTTTCCAAAGAACTGAGAATAAGATTAACTTTGCAGCAGAACTTCCTTTGTGTCAAAGGACAGCTTTTAACCCAAATGTCTATTGACGTCTTCCTTTTTGTTGGCAAAACACAGATCATCACTTTAGGGAGCCTGTGCTGCTGAAATGAATATAACAAATTATCATTAAATCAAATGAAGTCGCTCAATGGCTTGTACAGCAAACTGCTGGGTCTTGATCTTGAACCTCAGTAATGTTTCCAAAATGAGCTTCCATTGCAGAGCCCTGTCAGCAGGGCTGTTGCTGGGGAGAGCTGGGGCTTGGCTTCACCACCAAGATGAGATTCAAAGAGCCCCCCAGGAGCAGGGAAGAGTGGGGGCATTTGTCACCTGGGTGGGTACAGGTGGTCTGGCAGTGAGGATCTTTAGTGATGCAGCAAGACATTGCATGGTAATGGCTTTGAGCCCAGGGCTGGGAAGCAATGAGAAATATTTGTGTGGGGCAGAAACCTCTGTCAGAAGTCTTGAGCATCAGAGAAGAAATCAAGGGTTTCTCTTTCTGCTTTGCACAAAGGGAGGTGAAATGAGGTTCTGTTGTGTCCAGTGGTCACGCCTGAAAAGTGGCTGTCCTGCTGTGAGGTCATGGGAGGTGTGGCAGGTGTTGCATGTGTGAGATGTTCTGACAAGTCCCCATGTGCCACCTGGGGGTGTGGGGACCCACTGGACCAAATGTGCCTGGGAGAAGTCCTGGCTGAGACTGTGATGGCTGCTTTTCACACACAAAGCAGAAGAGGAGTACCCCTCTAAGACTGAATGTTTAACTCAGTCAGACAAAAACGATTTATGGATGAGGAGGAAGAGGATGACACTTTCTTTTTTCACTGGAGAACTGAGGTCCAGCTTTCTAAGTCCTTAGTGAAACTTCAGGTTGAGTTCTCAGAGCAGCTCAATCCGCACCACGCTTTGAGCCAAGCCCTCTCAGTCATCAATAGAGTAATTTGTAAAATCTTCCTTGAGGTGATTTGTTCAAGGACAGTGATATTAGTACAGCATCAGAGCTTGTGAATCCTTTTACTTCTGTAGTTCTGTCCAGAAACCAGAGCAGGATTCCCCAGTCTTTTCCATTATTATCATCAAGTGGTGCCAGAACTGCACACAGGGATCTGAGTTGCTAATTTATCATCGTTAAATCCATCAACCTATTGCAAACCTATAAATTACAAGTCTTCCTTGGAATCTGCTCATTTTCCAGGTACACTGGTCAGGTAAATCTGGGCTGGAAACATCATGTTCTGTAATTAATGATTTGCTAAGGGATTCAATCCACACGGGGAAAACCAGCTGCTCGTTGTACACTATGCACTAACCCCAACCCTAAAGACAGGCACAGCATTAAAGCTCCACTTCCCACGAGGAACAATGGCCAACTTTTCTCTTTAAACTGTGGTTTATGGTTGAATAGAGTTATAGGCTGGTTATGGTTATCAGTTTATGGCTGAATAGAGTTATAGGCTGGTATCACCTGATGGAGCTGAACCTCAACCCACAATGGGCACCTTGGGATGAGCCTTGTGGGTTTGCAGTGCTGTGATGGTCTAGCTGAGGGCTGCCTACCTTTATTTCCATTTATTGTGTTCTAGCACAGTTTCAGCTCCTCCTCCTGATAAGGAAGAATCCTGGCCTAGCTCTGAGAACTGGCCTGAGTGGTTGTAAAATTGTAAAATTTTGCATTTCCTGATAAACTTTGAAAAGCTTCTCCATCCCTGTCCTGTCCTCTTGTTTCTCATTCTCACTTCACATTAAAGGCAGGATGAAACAAGAGGAAGCAGCAGCCCCTGGAGTGGTTTAGAAACCTTTAACCAAGAGGAAAGGTTAATGGAGTGGAGTTAATGCAGTGGAGTTTATTTTTAATAGAAAAGAAGAGAGTTTGAGATGACTTGGCAGAAACCTTCAGCCTTAGGAAGGAAAAAGATGATAGTGGATGGTTTTCTCTCTGATGTCATGGTTAATAAACTCAGGATATAATTTAAAGCTGAGATTATTTGAGAGATGTGCCACATCAGGCAAAAAGGAGGAGATATAAGCAGTGAGTTACTAAACAACTCAAAACCTAGTACACACTAAGGTTAACTGTCCTCTAGATATTCAAGATTGTTTGTTATCCAGCAAAATGCACACACACTGATCTGGATTCTTCACATATTTACATTAAACATATTGTTGAATCAAGGCAGCTCTAGTTATTCTAGAGGACACCTTTCTTGAGGTAAGTGGGTACTTGTACTCAAGGTGGAGCAAGATACTATATCTTAATATTTTTGGGGATACATTATGGTTTTATGTTTCCCTGTGGCTTAGCTTTTTCCCTTGGTGAAGAGTGGGAATGTGGAATGTCTCAACACACAGACAGCATCAGTTGTTGGTTCCTGAGCATTAACAGAGAGCTTGGATGGGAGGGGCTGAACAAGCACAAAACATTTTCTCAACCCACCCAATGAATTTGTAACTTCTGGAATAATTTTTTTTAATGTAACCTCCATTCAATCAATTTGCAATTAACTCCAGCCTCGACACTTCTGGCTGCCTGAGCAAGCAATGCATCTGTGTCCTAGAAACCAGTCTGCCTGATAGCAACTGTGTGAAAAATTGCTACTTGTTGGGAGATAACATGGGAGAATGTCTGTGCTTCTTTGTGGCTTGGAATGGGTTTATTGTGCTGAAGGAAAAT
The DNA here is from genome assembly GCF_001604755.1 of Lepidothrix coronata. NCBI lineage: Eukaryota > Metazoa > Chordata > Aves > Passeriformes > Pipridae > Lepidothrix > Lepidothrix coronata. The sequence continues at coordinate 6,558,889 of NW_016690200.1, forward strand.
CATGTTCTGTCTCAGGGACATCATTATTGAGCACACACCTGAGCAATCCCCCCTGGAATTTGGTGGGGAAACCTCCCTGTGAAGTGCTTTAGCAGCTCCCTCAGCACTTGATGTGAGCTCTGGGGGGCTGAAGTGGGGTCTGGGGGCACCACTGGGCTTCAAGACACGCCACTCCTTAGGTGATCTCAAGAGATGACAAAGCTTTGAAAGTTAAATTAGCCCTTAATTAAGAGAACTTAAAGAAATGTGAGGGCTCTTAACTGCTCTTACCGCTCAAGCCGTGATTAAAATCCTGTGTCTAGCACTCCATAACCCCGTGCAACGAGGTGGGCTGGTGCCAGCTGGCTGGGAAGCAGCTTTACAGAGAAGGAGCTGAGGGTTTTGGCAGCCGGGAGGTTGCACATGAGTCAGCAGTGCATTCTTGTGGCAAATTGTGTAGTATCAGCCAGGAGGTCAAGGGAAGGGATTCTTTTCCCTGGCCAGCACTTCTGAGACCACTTCTGGAGTGCCATGTCCAATTCTGGGCTTCCCAGAACAACGAAGACTGGAGTGATCATAGTGGAGTGATCATACTGGAGGGATTCTTGTGAGGGGTCACCAAAAGGTTCAAGATCCTGGAGCATATGGCAGAGGAAAGGCTGAGAGCTGGGTCTGCCCAGCATGAAGAAAAAGATGGCATGTTTTTGCCATCTGCAAATATCCAGTGAGAGCCTGTAAAGAAGGTGGGGCCTGTCTTCTCAGAGGTGAGCAGTGGAAGGACCACAGGCAACACACATGGGAAATTCTAATTAGATATAATGGCAAAACAAATTCCCTGTGTGGCTGTTCAAACACTGGAAAGGGCTTCCCAGAGAGGTTGTGGGCTCTCCATCCCTGGAGACATTCAAAACTTGGGTAGACGAGCTCTGAGCAACCTGATCTATTTGGTTCTGCTTGAGCATGGGCTGATTTCCTGCCTGTTTCTATTCTATTCTTGTCTAGTCTAGTCTAGTCTAATCTAGTCTAGTCTAGTCTGTTCCTCTATAAAACAGACTGTCCCCTCATAAAACACATTTCACCTTCTATCAGCTGACAGAGCTCTCCAGTAAGGTTATGTTGACCTGCTTCAGTGAAAACGAGTGGGCTTAATTTATATGGTCTAACCAGCAGATTTTTACTGAAAAAATTGTATTTTTGGCTGCAGCAAGTCAAGAAACGAGAGAATTGATTAATTCTTGAGAGGTGGTAACCTCCAGCAGAGTGTGAATAAAGAAAATCTGGGGGAAGTGATCTCTGGATCTAGAAGACGATGATTCTCGACAGACTCAGATATTTAATTTTTTCTCACTCTCTTAAATTCAGGGCAGCTCTTGCCTGGGGCTCTTTTTGAGTCAGAGCAAACAAATTGCTTTGGGGGGCAACCACACCATATAATTTCTGCCATGGCAAACACGCAGAATGATAATAAAGGCAGGGACTGAAGGCAGGGACATTTTGAGTGCGTGGCTTCCCGGGCTTTAAGCGAGGTCTCCGAGCTTGCACAGCCTGCCACTGCAGGAGGAGCAGACAGACACTGAGCTATCAGACCAAAAACTGTGTTGCTCCACGAATGATATGAGCAGAAGATGGGCTGTAGAGGGTCAGACAAACCTTTCTGCCTCCAAAAATGGCTAACAGCAGATGCCTGGGGAGCAGGGCAAGCATGTGGCAGCACTGGAGTGATATTTCTCCAATATGTTCTCCCAGTCTCCAGCAGGAGGATAAAGTGGTTGAGAAATAGCTGTTTTCTTTGTGCTTAGAAGCTCTTGATTTGACTTTTCTTCTATGAGTGGTTTTTTGCAGTTCCTAAGAATACCCCAGCTTATCTCCAAGACACGTGGACGTCCTTTGCTTCTGGTCAGTCCAGTAATGTCACAGGAAAAGCCCTGGTTTGAGCATTGTGAGAGTTCCTGAACCATTGGATTCTCTTCTTTGTGCTGGCCCAGCAATCTCAGGAGATTGGAGTGACTGGAGCTTGGTCCCAGCACCAGTATTAAACTGGAGATCACAGAATAGTTTGGGTTGGAAGGGACCTTAAAAATCATCTTATTCCAACCCCCTGCCACGGGCAGGGACACCTTCTACTATCCCAGGTTGCTCCAAGTCCCATCCAACTTGGCTTTGAACACTTCCAGGGATGGAGCACGAAGTTTATGAAGGTTCCTGAAGGTTCATCTGAGGTTGCTGGTGAGCACAGCCAGGGGGCTGGAAAGTCAGCTCAGCACCATTTCTGGCCATGACACGGCCTGGGGGCTGAGACAAATTGCAAATCACACAAGTGAAAGTGAACTGTCAAGGGTTGCTAAAATTTGGGCTGACATCAGCCCTTCTGTACCTAAGATACCATCCCCCATGGAGGGGAAAAAATAAGGGAAGGCCAGGCTGGAAGAGGTCTTGGAGGCTGGACTTCACTACTGAATAATAAGCCACTGCTGTGGTTATTCCTCTCAAACTTTTTTGCCTCTGCTGCCATTTAAAATGAATGGAAAGGGATTTGTCAGCTCCTGTTCCCTTTGTAAGTGCACTTGCTGTTTGATTCCTGCATCCCATGTTTTCAAAGCGAGTTCATAATAATGGTTCAGCTCATTGAGAGTTTGTTACAGAGTTGGAACCATTACTGTGAAATTACCAAATAAAACATACATTTTCATTCCCATTGGTAATAAAAATTATCGAAGTACCTCTCCTGGGACAATTATAATGAGATAATACAGAACTCCTGACTGATCCCAGTGGCTGTTAAAAAAAAATAAAATCAAAGAGCATTCAACAAGACATTAGCGTGTGCCTTGGCTCCAATCACTTCCCTGTCTCATGGCGTAATGAAGTTATCAAATTAGTTTTAAAAAGGTGAAACTTCCATTTTTCAACCCATCTGACAGGCTCTCCCCTGAATAATGTCATTACAATGAGGTGCACAGGACAGCACAAGCCTTTATTGCTTTTGGTCTAGACACTAGAGGACATAAAGAAATTTTGCCTTCTTGTCTGCACAGTATAATGTTTATACTCAAAGTGTCCAGGCCAATCAAATGATAAAGAACAGGGGTTTAGGCTTTAGGGAGGTTTTTTTTCCCCCTTCTGCACACCCAGAACATAAATACAACCGTATGTTCAAGCCTGCATTTGCAGAAATGTAACATAAATGGCCTACTGGGTTATAGAGCTCATCTGTTTCCCATTTACTGCTCTGCAGCAAATCACATTCTTTCCAAAGAGTGATGCTGTCATGGACAGCCTAACAGCCTTGTTTCCTGGGGATCCAGGATGGAGGTCATGAAACATATTCAGAGCTGCTCTAAGAACCAGTTTTTCAGTCTGACTTTAGCAGAAACCCTGCCCTGAGATGCCTCAGGTGACATTGAAGAGGGCGAAGGGCATGAGAAGATGTTCCAAACCCCTCTCTGGAAGCTCCCCCTCCCTTCATGGAACATTAAGAGTACCAGGACACCCGTGCTCCTAATTCAGGCACTCCAGTCACGTTCCAAAGGGAGGGCTTTGCCCGAGGGCTGGGGCCTCCCACGGTTTGAGTCACAGGGATATTTTCCATTTTTCAAGCATCACCATCTTTCCATCTGCTGGGAAGTGAACCCCAAACTTTCAGGAGCAAGAGCATCAGCTCCTGCGGTTCCAAAGGAAACAGCTCAGTGCTTTTCCTGCAGGCAACAGCAAAACCCTCCTCCTGCATAGGTCAGGCACAGCAGGATGTTGATTTACATATCCATGGAGCAACAACCAGTGCCCCTTTCAGGAGCAGGGATGGTCTCACTGCCTGGTCAGACCCGACTGTGATAACCCAGGTATCACCCTCCTCTCTGAGAAATGGAAATAGGGAGCAAAACTGAGCAACCTCCCAAATGTCCTGTCAAAGCTTCGGAGCTGGACACCCTCCCGCCGTGATTTCAGCCACAGAGCTGCCTGATTTCCTTTGTAAAAGAGCCCCACAGGCAACAAAACATGCACACACAGAGCAACTTCTGTGTTTACCTTGACACTGCACGAGCCACAGCCCTCACTTCTTGCAGAGCAGTTGTGTATATTATCATCTCCTTGGCATCTTGGTTGCTGCTCTCTCCTATTCTCCTTCTGTTCAACAGAGCAGATAAGTTGTTCAGGGTCCCCCCCCCAAGCCCCTCCATGCCTGCACTCCTCCTCTGAAAACCATTACCCAGAATTCCAGCTTTTCCTGTAGCAGCACTGAACAAGCTGTGCTATGGTTTTCCCCCTCCAGGCTTTTTTTTTTATTTTTTCTTTCTTTTTTTTTTTTTTTCCCCCCAGCCGTTCTTGCTGGAAGAAGTAATTTATCCAGTATTAAAACATCTGGTTATTGTGCTCCCTGGGTAAGTTGGCACTGAAATAAGGGGAAAACATACTTCATGTGAGAAGGGGAATATGCCCCATGGCTCCATCAGTCACAAGGTTAAAGCTCTCCCTCCCTCTGCATGGGCTGTGCAGGGTGGCCAGGTTTTCTAGGAGAAGCAGGAGACACGCACAGCTCACTGGGCCTAAAAGTGGAAGGAAAAGTGATAATTTTGTCTTGAGCCTTGCTTTTCTTTAGTTCAGCATTATAGACTGATAACACAGGGGTCTACAGTGGTCTCCTCAACTCCAGAGTCCCAGTGCACGGGAAGAATGATGTCTGTGCTGTGAATCCAACAGCACATCTCTCTGTCTACCCACAGGCTTTATTTTATCACAGAATGGTTTGGATTGGAAGGGACCTTAAAGATCATCCAGTTCCAACCCCCTTGCCATGGGCAGGGGCACCTTCCACTAGCCCAGGTTGCTCCAAGCCCCTTCCCAACCTGTCCTTGGACACTTCCAGGGATGGGGCAGCCACAGCTTCTCCAGGCAACCTGTGCCAGGGCCTCCCCACCCTCACAGGGAAGAATTTTTTCCTAATATCCAATTTAAACCCGCTCTCTTTCGATGTGAAGCCATTCCCCCTTGTCCTGTCACTCCGTGCACTTTTAAATAGTCTCTCTCTATCTTTCTTGTTGGCCCTTCAGGTGCTGGAAGGTCGCAAAGGTCACTCTGAAGCCTTTCTTTTCCAGGCTGAACAATCCCAATTCTCTCAGCTTTATTCTGTAATTCAGCTGCATGGAGAAAGTACCTGGAGAAAGTGGCCTTCCAAAATGCCAAGATGCTGATGGGGAGTGGACTTTTCCAAGTCTCCCCAGGATCCTGTTTCTCCCCTTTGATCAGAAAGCCAGACATGGAAGAAGCCATCACTGCCTCATTTTCCCTTCCTGAAGATTTTCCAGCTTCAGTCAGGTGGGGCAGAAGGAAACACCAATTTCCCAGTGACAGCAGTGGCTTTTGCTCTGCTCTTCCTTTTCACGTGATGAACAATTCCTGCCACACAACTGTTGTCACTATTGCAGAATGGCCTCTCCTGGAGGATGTAGTGGAAGAACCATGACCTGGGAGACTGAACACAGGAATAAGAGGAGCTCTGGTGAGTGCATGATCTTCCCTTAGCTGTTGATGCAAACCTACTGAACTATCACTGCAATTAGTGGTGCAGTAGCTACAAATATGTTTGAGTCACCCAGCTTTTGTTATGGATACAACAGCCATCCCAAAAGGCAGCAGTCAGGAAAGCCAGGGATACACTGATGGCGCACATGGCTGATGGTCAGGTGCTATGGTTGTAGGTTTGCTGCTGACCTCCAAGGCACCCCTTGGTAGCTGCTGTGCTGGGAATGTCTCTGTGGGCAGTGGGACTCTTGGGGCCACCATCAAACAATTCCCGAGCTTTTCCTGTGCTCCATCTGTATTTCCTGGTGCTCTGTTCCCTGTTTCTCTGCTCTTCTCCTCTCCCTTGAGAGCTCTCATGCTTTTTCTAGCATCACAGGCAAGCACTTACCCAACCCAAGTCTTGTGTTCACCCCATGAATGAACTTCCAAGTTCAACCTTCACTCTCACAGTGTCCTGCAGACCCACTGTGACAGTCTGGACCAGGAATCTGCCCTGAGCAAGAAATCTCTGAGGTAAATGATACGGAGACAGCTGGAACTCAAGCTCTGCAGAAGGTGAAGTGTTTAGGTCTCAAAATGGTGTTGTTTTCAGTAACATCTGCCTGGTGTGTGGGTGGTTGTGGCAAAGCTCAAGTGGCTCTTCTGGCACTGTGTGATCTCTTTGTCAGGGACAAATACATGTACAAATAATATAATATGGTGTCAAAGGGGGCGTGCTCAGAGTCAGAGCTCAAGACCTCCACCTGCAATCCCAGAACGTGCCTGTTGGATTTGGATTGGAGAGACTGGGACTGTGCTGCCTGTGGAATAACCTTGAGCAAATCACTCCACCCCTCCACTCCTTCCCTCTCCTCCCAGCTTTGCTTTGGTTATTTAGGAAGGAACTTTCCATTCCAGAATGTGCACAGTGTTTGTCACATCGGTGCATCCTCAGGCTACAGTGTCCAAATGATGAAGAGCAATAATAACTGGTTGCCAATCAACAGAGAATCAGGATTTCTGCTTCTAAATCAGTTGGAAATTGTTTTTCTCTTGCTTTGAATAATGTGCTGGGAATTTGTAAAATGAAGTTCTTTTTTTTTATTTATATTTTTAAATTTATTTTTTTTTTTGGTCTAGCAGCAAAAATACTCTCTGTCAGCATTCCAAAATATGATTAATGCTAATCTTGACCTTTCCAAAGTTCCATACCAGGCAGCTGATGATGCTTCTGTGTTGTAAAGAATCAAACAGAAGGTGTTTCTATCCACAATGAAGTGTTCTTTATTAATGAATGATTTGCTTACCAGGAAATCCAAGAATTCCTTTGCATTCTGTTTTTTACAAGCCTGGGGGAGTTCAATCATTTGGAGTGGATTGAAGGCATGAATATATTTATGAATTTCTCATCTCTTTTCCTCCTTTCTCTAAAGTCAGAACACAAACTCTATTAGCTCATTACTTTAGGTCAGAGATCTTCTTTTACCTTTCCAAGGCAAATACTTGGGTTATCAAATCAGTCAACATTTTGATATCTCAGCTGTTTCTAAGACTTTCCACAATAAGGAAAGAATACATCTGAAAAATGTGAAACAGTAAAAGCTACACTTGTCCAACTTCCAAAAAAGAAAGTATAGAATAAGTTTCTGGACTTGAGTCAGGTGTAAGTCAGGAAGCTGAACCTGGATCCTCCAGGGTGGTGACAAACTTCTCATTCTCTTCTTCTGTGAGTGAACCATAACAACCCCGACCAGACTGAGTACTCATGGACTAAACAACTTCACAGACTCACATAAATGATGTGAAAATGCTTGAACCACTGCTCTGAAAAACTGGGAGAACCTGAAGTTTTGTCAGGTCCTTCAAGAAGTTTCAAGTCCGTGGTTGGAGAATAATGGCATTTTCGTCCAGAGATTAAGGCAAAGTGTTTAATTGCCACAAATTGAGGGATCATTGGATATTTTGCCTAATTATTTCACAAATGCAGCACTTTAAGGTGAGCAAAGTCTTCTGCCACCAGAGGGTCACATGGATTCGTTAAGTTCTTTGAGGGTCACGGACTGGGGGTATGAAAGAACTGTAAAATGTATTTCCTATTTATCGTTATTTATAATTCAGGCCACTTATCTCCAATCACATTTGTCCTGACTGTTTGTGATGTCTGTGATGGGGATGTCTCAGGCCATTAGTGACTAACACTGTGAATAATTAGGCTGTGAAAATCTAATGGCAGGATTTATTATTTTTATTATTATTATTATTATTAGATATTTTTCATTCTGTTGTATTAAATCCATTTGTTATTGGACTGTTTTCTTGGAGAGCAACGCTCCTTTGTACGAAATAATTTTTTTTTGTTCAAAATGCCTTTCATCATGTGATTTAACAGACCATGAAACATCTTATGTTGGTTTTTAGATTTTCAGCCCAGTGTCAATATTTCCATGACGTTAATACATCCCTTGTGTCACCCCTGGAATACTTATATGAAGTCATTGTATTATCTTCTCTTTTTTTCAGCTGTCCTTTTTGTCCTTTCTTTAACTTCCTCCTGTTAGGCATAACAATTCCTGTGCTGGAGGTTTCAGTGATGGGCCTCTTCCACTCCAAATGTCACTTTTGGAGGTCACACCTCTAGAAGATAAATCCTCCAGCCTCCATGAGAAACTCCTGGCTCCAGCTCACCCTGCAGAAAGGTGATGGTTTCTCTCTCTGACCTGTCTGTCCTCAGAGCAGTGCTGACCATGAGCTGCCCAGGACCCACACAACCTTTTGCAGCCCTTTGCATTTCACTTAAACCCAGCTTTATTTCACTTAAAACCCGCTTGATTTCACTGCTGAAACTGGCCCAAGTCCAGCTGAGTCCGTGGGTGAAACTCCACATGGCAGGACTGTGGGCTGGGGGGACCATGCCCTGTTCCAGAACCCACGTGGAGCATCACATGGGACAGGAGATGAGGGAAGCAAGGAATTCCTGCTCTGGGAACATTTGCTGCTGTGGGACCGTCTTGAAGCTGTAAATGTGAGCAGTGCTACAGTCAGTGGGCCATAGAATCATAGAATTATTTGGGTTGGAAGGGATCTTAAAGATCATCTGGTTCCAAACCTGCGCCATGACCAAGGACACCTTCCACTAGACCATGTTGCTCCAAGCCCCATCCACCCTGGCCTTGGACACTTCCAGGGATGAGGCAGCCACAGCTTCTGTGGGCAACCTGTGCCAGGGCCTCACCACCCTCACAGGGAAGCATTTTTTCCTAATATCTGATCTAAATCTCTCCTCTATTAGATTAAAACAAATCCCCCTTGTCCTGTCAGGTTTTGGTAGAATTAAGTCTCTCCTCTCCAAACCTCTCCTCTCCGAACCTCTCCTCTCCTCGAGCTGAAATTTTAAATTTTAAAACTGTTCCATTTGCTCTTCTCCTCACAAACCATTTGCTCTGTTGCCTTCTGCATTCTCTGCACTCGAGTAAACTCTGCTCATTCTGCGACTTGCTGGAAAAACCCCATTTATTCCCCCACAACAAAAAGCTGTTGTCAAAAACTTCGAATCATCCCATCCATCAGGAGCTGTCTGAGCCATGTGCACGTGCAGGGGGGCAAGTGTGTGGTATGTGCAGTTGACAGATTCATTCTGCCCCTGTGGCTGCTCCACGGTTTTTCTGGACTCTTTGGGGTTTGTCTGGACCAACGTTTACACAGACACAAACCACACGCTCTCCCCCAGGGCACTTCCACACTCCCTTTTTTCAATTTGGGGAACTGAATTATGGTCACAGCAAAACCACTTTGGTTGCTGGGAAAAAAAGTCCAGTTCACCAGAGCTCTTGCCCTGAAGCCACGTTGATTTGCCTGTGATTTGTGAAGGAAAGGGGTTCCTTCTGAGAGCCCCCCCCATGCCCCAACACCTGCTCCTTGCCCCATTTTTTGCATTCATTTATTTCTTTCCCACAAAAGAAGGTTAAAACATCTGGAATTTTTTTTTGCTTCTTGTTTTTTCATGTTCTGCTGGTTCACTTGAAAGCTAAATCATGGCATTTTTGGGCCAGTTTTGCCTCTGAAGGTCTAAATGCCTCTATTTTGGGAGACAAATCTGTTGGTGTGAGTAGGGGACACCACATTTTCAACAGGCTGTTCTGTCCTGAAAGGCAAGAGATGAAACCAGAACTCATTCCCAAAGCTGCCACTGGTTTTCCAGGCTGCTTTGGCAAAGCCACTTCACTTCCTGGCATCTCCTGGGATGATGGGAACTGGAAACCAGCACAGTGCTCTCCCGTGGCAGATTTAACATCTTGCATTGCTTTGTCCCATCTGTGCCTCCAGCTGGGACCTGAAGGAGCTGGAATATATTTCCCTGCAGAGCTGTGGCTCCTCAAAGAAGAAGCAGAGAATGGTGGCTGTGGCAGCTGGAGAGATGAACCACCACAAATTTCCTTCAACTCTGCTGTCCTACTTGCTGCAGGAGAGCATTTAAAGGATGCACATCTCTGGAAGTGTTCAAGGCCAGGTTGGACAGGGCTTGGGAGCAGCCTGGGTTAGTGGAAGGTGTCCCTGCCCACAGCAGGGGGCTGGAACTGGAGGATCTTTAAGGTCCCTTCCAACCCAAACCATTCCATGATTCTACCCTTCTCTGACAAAATGACATGTACACACACTCCTGAGCTTTGAGAGTGGCACACCTCGAAAATTAGGACGTGCCCAAACTACCCTGAACAGAAAATTAACTCTCTCCCAGCTAAAACCAGCACGTTCTGCCATCCTGTGCCCAGACTCCTCCAGCAGACATGAATTTCATTCAACATTTCTCCTCTGTGACCATTTCTTGTGCTAAAAAATGGGAGGGGTTTATTGCTAGGACAGGTGGGAGCTTCAGGTGGGTTTCAGGGAAGAGTCACATAATTTCCAAACTCGTTTATCAGCATGCCTACACAGGGTGAACAACTTGACTTTCAGTGTCATTTTGCAGTCAAGTGCAGTTTGCTCTTTAAAGGCATTATGCCCTTTTTATAGGATGTAATTCCATAATTAACTGTGAGGTCAGGAGGGTGTAGCTGGCCAGGGACAGAACCTGAGGGAAAAGAGCTTGGGCTGGAGGCAGGTGTTGAACTTCCAGGGCTGAACTCACGAGCTGTGAGCACCAGGTGGTAAATAAGCTTAGAGGGTGGATGAGCATCCTGGATGCTCAGGAAAGGAAGGGCAGAGTTTATGGACATCTTTCTCCACCCATCTGTAACATGACCTGCTGATCCTGCTTCCATAAGCTGTATCCATAGCTGATGTCTATAAATATACCTCCAATATGAGGTGAGCTCCCATAATAAGTCAGAGAAAAAGTGGTGTGGGAGACTTTGCCTCTTTCACTTTATAATTTCTGAGTAAATATTTGGCCATGCTTCACTGAGACAAAATATCTTTATTATTCTTTAGTGTATCTTTATTGTTACCCCTCATCCGTGTTTGGAAAAGGGCACAACTGTTGTGTCCTCATGGGATAACCTTTGCATTAGAAGCATTTTCCAGGTCAGTCCCATTTTCCTTAGAAAAATATAATTCTCCAGCCAAACTCTTTTCAAAACTCCCCCTCTCAGTGTCCCAGCCTGTTTGTTTAAGTCATAACCATTTGTTTGGAGGAGGCTTTTATTTAATTTTGCAATCATATCATTCTAAAAAAATTATTAGCCTGGGATATTTATTTATATTTTTTTTTTTTGTTCTCATTTCCTCAAACTGTTTCCTTTGAACTGCCCAGGCCTGGAGAATTTCAGCCAAAAGGTGATGAAATATGAAAAGAGAAATGTAATACTGAAATGTTTAAATAATATCAGCTGTGGTTGTCACCAGAAGCCAGTGTTGTTCACTGGGGGAGGAGTGAAAAAGGGGGTCCTGTCAAACAATCTAACCCTATTTGTATGGGGTAAGAGATGCATTTATGGGAACTTTTGACTGTATGGAAGTTTCATCAGTTTGCTTTTGGAGAACTAATGGCTTGTGGTGCAACAGTGCAATTCTGTGAGAAGGAACAATTTTGCCTGGGAAATGTGTCCATATTTTCACTTGTTCTTGCTGCAAATGCAGGAAGGAAACTGCTGGGGGTCCTGTTCTCTCTCTGCTCTCATTCAAATCCTTGCTGCTGTCGAAACCCTCCTCCCCTGCTGCAAACAGCCTCTTTCCTCTCCAGAACATTTGCAAACATAAGGCAGCTTCGCCACAGATTGTGGAAAAAAAGTCAAAGCGTGCTTCACATTTCAAGAATATTTCGTTTTATTGCCCAAATTTCCTTCAGCTCCAGGAAACGCAATTCCCATGTTTGCCCTTTCCTTCACCAACTCGCCTGTGGTCCCGTCTGCAGCATCTGCTGTGCCAAACCTCCCACCAGGGTGAGTTGCCTTCCCCCCATAAACTTCTTCCTCGGTGATTATTTATTTTCAGCGCTGACCTAAAACTCACCGGGAAAGGTGGGAAGGTTTCTGTGGGTCTCAGGGGACTTTGGAGCGAGTTATGACTCTTCAAGGTGCTGCAGGAAGCAGTTTTTGCAGGACAGAAGCTGGGTTTGGGGAGCACCTCCCCTTGCAGGCATTGCCCACATCCATCTCAGATCCACCAGGGAGACCTCTCGGCAGGGAAAGGAGCCAACTGAGTCAGACTCAATGCTTTTTTCCTTGGCATGAACTGATTTTGTTACATGAGCTGAATGGCAGAAAAGGGAGGAAAGGGCACGTTGTGCCTGCAAAAGCAAACCTGGAGTGTGCTCTAAATACAAGATTCCCCTCTCCATCTGCTTTGAGGTCGGAATTGCTGCTGTCCCCGATGATTTCATTCCCAAAAATGCAGTGGGCTGCTGCTGCCACAAGTCATGTGGACAGGAGGGGGATGGGAGGAGGAGAGAATGTACGTCATAAAGATAACAAAATCATCCCAGTAATGCCCTGTGATTTATTGCTCTGTCTTGTGGCCTCAATAACTTGGGTATCTTTGGTATCCCTGAGTTTTACAGCTTCATGCTGCAGGAATTCAGACCTTCTCAGCCCCCAGGAAAAGTCAAGAGGGGTCTGTTCCCAGAACCCTCCACCGCTGGTGGGCATCTGGTGTCCTGGGGAGGGGAGCCCTGGGGTTTATTTTACTTATAAAATCATGTCTGTGGTGTGATATCAGCACTGACAGCAGGAAATACAGAGCCAGCTGTGGGTTTGGAGGTGTGGGAAGGAGCAGTGAAGGGTGGCAGGGTGGCATCACCAGGATATGCCTGCCCCAAATTCCTTAGGCAGTGATGTAATTTTCTATAAGTCTTTTTTTTCCCCTGTATGTTTTGCTCAGTTTATTGCCCTGCAGAGCCTTGCAATGCCATTCCCACCCGGGCTTAAAGCATCTCCTCTGGGCACCTCCCGCTTTCCTGCTCCAGCCTTCACAGAGCACAGGAGCTGCACAAGGATGTTTCAGGGAAGTTGTTTTGCTTTAAAAACCATTTCATCTCAGCCCTCTGTTGCAGGGAAGGATCCACAGTTGTGCCAACAGGGAGTTTCTGCTCACAGAGGCAACATGTTTCCTGTGCTCCTGGAGAGACAAGAGTCTCATAAACCTTCTCACCTGTGATGGTGGAGATTCAGGGCATGAACCAGCAGAAACCTTTGATAATTCCTACAAAAAGGAAGAGCTGTAGCAGGAGACCAATCCCCAGGACATGCCTAAGATGGGAAAAATCCCTTGTTCTGTACCTGGCACAGCGGGGACACAACATTTGGCTTTGCAAATGCCAGGAGAACACCGACAGAGGGAAGAGAGACAGTTTTTCAGGAGCAAAATTTAAAGAGCTTGAATTCATCCCCACATAATTATTTTGAATCCTGGCAGGATATAAAATAATTTCCCGTCCAGCTTTACCAAATCATGGACTGGTTGAGGTTGGGAGGGACCTCTGAGGGTCACCTGGTCCAACCTCCCTGGTCATACAGGGCCACCCAGAGCCAGTTACCCCAAATCATCTCCAGAAAGCTTCTGATCATCCCCAGGGACGGAGATCCCACAGCTTCTCTGGGCATCCTGTGCCATTTCAAGGAAAGAAAGACTCGAATCTTGGAGTTTATGCTGAAACACCCTCAGCCCTGCCAGCTGTTTGTGGATGCAGGGCTTGACACTGCACATGTCTTTAATTCCAAAGGTGTGAAATATTGCCTCAGGTCAATTTGGAGAGTGTTTTTCTTCTAGAATTTAGCCTTGAAGCCCACAAATCTCATCAACAAGAAGCAGCACGAATCTTTAAAATTGAGCGGTGGGTAGGACCTTGCTGCTTTAAAATCTTTTAACCTTTGCTGTGCTTCTGTTCTTTGAGTTCTTGCTCTGGTGACTTAATTTCCCTCACCAACATTTTTAGGTGGTTGTTTATTATTATTATTATTATTATTATTATTATTATTATTATTATTATATTGCTTCTTCTCACTTTAATAGTGAAAGAGAAGAGCTGGAGAATAATCACAGGAGCGCACCAGCCCTGGTGATGCCATGGCCATGTCACAGAAGGCAGCAACTTTCTACAAGGACACTGACCTAAGGGCAAGGAAACACACAGCCCAGTCTATATCCCACCATGACCCTACAGGAATCTGGAAGCTTCTCACAATGGAGAACTTCACCCCCCCCCGAACTTTGCATGAGCCTTATGACAGAATCAGAGAATCACAAAAATTCTCAAAATTCTAATTCATGAATCCCTTAAACAGCTCTTTGTGCTGTCTTCTTTTGAGGGAAATCTGTGGAGATTTTCCTTATTGTCCTTGTTTCCTCACCATATTTATCACAGAAACACAGAATCACAGAATGGTTTGGGTTGGAAGGGGCCTCCAAGCTCATCTCATTCCAACCTTCCCTGCCATGGGCAGGGACACCTTCCACTAGCCCAGGTTGCTCCAAGCCCCATCCAACCTGGCCTCGAACACTTCCAGGGATGGAGCAGCCACAGCTTCTCTGGGCAACCTGTGTCAGATCCTCATCACCCTCACAGCCAAGAATTTCTTCCTAATATCTAATTTATGTATCTTTACCTTTTTAAACAAAGCATTATTACAATAGGTGCTTAAGGAGGCAGCTTTCACTTTCTTCCAGATACTCCCACTGTTGTTCTGGCCCTTTTCTTGTGTCAGGATGAACATTTAAGCAGCCCCAGTGAGTGTGACCAAAACTAAACCCAGCTTAAAAAAACATCCCATCCTTTCCCCCTGCAATCTGGACCAGTTCCCCGGACAGAGACTGTAGTCTGAGGCTGAGTTATTGCACTATTATTCCTGCTACAATTGCTACTTTTATTTTTCTATTAGTGTTATTATTTCTACTATCTCCACCTGACTTTCAGTGAGGAAATCTATGACAGTGCTATTTTCTGCAAAAACACATATCAGGATCCTTCTGCCTCTGGAAATAGCCAAGAGTTTGGGTGCATTTCAGGGAAATTTGCAGATGAAGAAACCTCGTGGCATTTTCTGCCCCATTGAAGCTTTACTCCAGCAGAAAGGGCAAGTTGCACCTAATGTCCTTTATTAGCACTGGGCTTTTAGAATGTCTCTCTCCCTCTACTATCTCATTGCAGCACCTAGGAGAGCCAGGCACTTCCCCCAGGGAAGCCAGCTCCACTTAAAATGGGAATTACAAGCATTTTGGTGCTGAAATCAGTTGTTTGAAACCATCTGCAGCCTTGCTGCAGCACTGCTGTATCCTAACTCCATCTGCCAAAGCTCAAGAGAATTGAGGTGATTGGAGCCTTGGTGTTGTGAAACAGCATGGAGCTCGGGCAGAGAAGGGAATTCCACATCCAAAAGAAAATGAGGGAATGTGAAGCTGTCACTGCTGGAAATAACGGTCCCCATTTAATGAAAGCAGGGAGTGCTGAAATCCTGTACTTAAAGATGTGAGCAACAGAGCTGTGGAACACATACTGTTTTATGTCTTCAAAAGCCCGTCTTACTTCTGCAGAGCTGTGCTTTCCCCTCAGCTTAAAAGCCAGAGAATTCCCCTTGCCTTCTCTGGCACAATCTTTATTGGATTAACTGCAGTAACTCCAGCTCGAAAACCTTCTCCCTCCGATTCTCCATGTGGAAGTCAGCTCAGGTTACTTGAGCTGAGGCTTTCTACTTTATTACACCTGTTCAGCCTGGAATAGGCCAACTGAGAACATTGAGATCCTGCATTTCATACCCCTCCAAACTGTCTTCCAGTTGTCTTTAACTTGGCTGCCTAAACCACCCCAGTGGCACCTACAACCCCCTCAGTCCCTCTGATCTCCATCCTCTTCCTCCTCTGCAGAGAACACTAAGTAGCCTGTTTTGCAACTTCAGGAGGGCTGAATTATTCATTGCAGAGGCATGAATGTAGCTCTTTTCATCTGTCCCTGAACAGATTCTGATCTCAGGGAGTGCTTATTGTTATTCAGAACTGTTCTCTGGCTACTTGGGATAAACAGCTTCAAACCAGTGGGTTGTTTCCAAATTCTTCCTTGCTGTTCCCCACCCCAGGGCTGGTAGTGATGGCAAGTGCTTTTTCTACCAAGTGGGTGGCTGAAAGTTCAGAGAGAGAAGATGAAAGACGGAAAGCAAAGGAGAAGCAGGGAATTATAATTTTTTTTTTTTTTCACGCTGCTGCCCTTGTTTTTATGCATATGTGGATGCTTTCTGGGAAAATGATCATTCCTTGAAGGAGAGTGTGAACGAGCATCCTTCTGTGGGAATGTTCCCAAATATGAAATGACAATGGATATGGATACTGTCACCCAGAACGGGTGCATGGGTTTCAGAGAAGGAGCAGAGAATGGCAAGTCTCATCACAGATTCTTCATCTTCCCTGCTCCTCATCTCCTGTTCCTCCTTTAACCACCACACTGCTTGCTCTCACTGGAAAATCTAGAGGGGTCTGTGGAGATCAGAGCACACCTTAGCTTTGGATGTGAGGATAGACATCTGGAGTCAAGGTTCAGCCCAGGCATAGCCTGGACTTTTGGGGAATCAGAGCCAAATCCAAACCTGGATTTGCGTCATGTCCCTTGAAATATGGGGCTTAGGGTCTGACTGTTGGATCAGGTTTATTCTGTTGGATGGTTTTGTGTTCAAGAAATGACTGGACACTGCAGTGCCACGGTCTGGTTGTCAGAGTGGTGATCAAAGGTTGGACTTGATGACCCCAGAGGTCCTTCCCAACCTAATGATTCTGTGATTCTGTTATTTTGAATTCAAAGGGTTTTTACTCCTTGCTCTTCTTTCCTAAATTGCATCTTTGGGGGGACCTTGAAGAAAACTCTCCGGATTGCCCAAATAACATCACTGGATGCTACCCCCAGGTTGAGGGGAACAATCTGCCTTCCCAACTCTCACCTCAGCTCTTTTCTCTCAAATCTGTTTCAAGGGACTTCAGAGCAGTGCCTGGTGCTCAGTGAAATGACACCCTGTAATTACCTACTGGAAATGTGTCGCTTCCCATATCCATAGGGAACAGACAGAGCTTAACTGTGTCACTCCACCTCTCCCTTGTCTGATGCTTTGGGAAAGAGACACCACTTTGGCAGTGACAGGGGAAAGTCTGTTTGTAAACAATGTGTAAATCTTCAAGGGGGTTGGTAATAGAGTGGCTTGATTATTTCAGGTTCCTCAGCAAAGCGAACATTTATCAGGGCAAGAACAAGCACAGAGAGACAAACTGGGAGTTTATAAAGGAGTCACATTCAGTTTCTGAGAGAGATATTGCAGTGCTGTGCTTGTGTCCAGGTGTAGGTCACAGGGAGAAAGCTCATTTCTGCAGTGCAGACTCAGGGGAGAGATGGTCCAGTGATTTGGGAACTCAGGGAATTGGGAGTTTATTCTCCCTTCCCCCTCCAAGCCTCTTCCTCACTTGCATTCCAAGCACTCTGTGCAGCTGGGAAGGCAGGAGAAAAGCAAAACCTCTACATTATCCCTCAACCTGCAGCTGAAGTCTCTGCTGCAGGATCCTTTCCTTTGGTGGATGCTGGATGATGGACAGATGGATTATTCACACGCCAGGTGCCATTCCCAGCATGGAGAGTAAGAGAAAAGCAACCCCTTCTTTTGCTTCTCAAGCGGAGCTGAGCTGCTCTGGAAAACACTGAGAGCAAGTAAATATGGAGCATGACTGTCTGTCATTCCCACATGCTCACAGCTACTGGAATATTGCCATTTCCTTCAGAAACAATGATTATCTTCCACCTGCATAAATCAATACTGACCTCAACACCAGCGTGGGCCACATTGTCTGAGTTATTCCAAGTTCCCATGAGAGAGGGTGGAAAAAAGCAAACATCAAGGAAATCCAGCTTTATTACTTAGGCTACAGCACTGCCACAGTGATATCTCCATGTGAGGAAACCATGTCCAGAGCTGGGAGAGATGGACCAAACTCTGAGGAAGCCTTGGGATTACCAGAGTTCCAGCCAAGCCTGTGAAAAGTCTGGTGTCCCTTATTCTTAAATTCAGCTCCTGAATGAATCTTATGAAGATCTTGACATTGAGAAAGAGTGGCAGAGTGAAATAAGTCTTATGATAACAAGGGGTGTCTCAGGGTACCAGTAGCTGATAACATTTACAACATCCCCTTTGAGGAACTGTGCCCTGGGATGGTTCACATGTTCACATCTGGTCTCTGCAAGTCCAGAAGGAATTAGGGAGGGTCAAGAGCAGCATTGCTTGCAGGATCTGTGTGTGGCTTTCCCATTTGCAAGAAATGCCCAGTACTTAAATTCAAGGAGGAATGAGGTTGGAGGTCACTGGAATTTGAGTTTCTTTAGTGCATCCAAGACTTTCAACCACCAGTCCACCAGACTTCATCAACCTAAAAATGTGGGGAAAAAGCACTAAGAGTCACCTCTGAGCTAGCACCTCTTTAGAGGGTACAGGAGAGGGGGTTTGATTCTAGCAAGGTATTTCCTCAGTGTGAAACTTTCACTCTGTGCTGTGGCGTCAGAAAAGGAACGTCTCCAGGGCTTCAGTGCAGGAGGTTTTTGCCTTTATTGTGCTGCAGCCCCCACTAAGGGTCATTTCCTGGGAAGTTCTGAGCGGGAATTCTCTGGTAACAAGTCCCAGCCCTAAGTCAGGCATCACAACTAAGTTTACTTCCATCTTGCCCAAGGAGCAGGGTCTCAGACTCACATTTGAAGGCATCACACTTTCTCCTGAATCAGATGAAAGGGAAAAGAGCATTTCTAGACTTTATGGAGAGAACCCTTCATGGGTTCCATTCACCCAGGGTTCCATTTCAATCAGGAATCCTGTATTTTCATCCCAGTTGCAAGACCCACTGCTCCACAGTGCTCCACCAGGAATGGCAGATGTATCTCCAGCTCTCTCCTTGCCTACTGTCCCTCTCCTAAACACCTTCTGCCCTGCTTGGCTTTATTTGCTGCACTCTGGGAGAAGTTTGAGCTGGAGATGGGATGCCATTATCAATGTTAGATCCAATATGCTGTGAATAATCATGGAGGACTCACAATTCAAGGCCACTTTGACCCTACATCTCCATCCCAAATGAATGGAAATGCTCTGCTGTCTCAATGCTCACATCCCAGGATGGGATTGCTTGACTGTCTTTCTCATTGCCCTTCAATAAACACACCGGGCAGTGCTTTGAGTGAGAATCAGTAAATTCCCTTCCTTCCATCCCTTTGCTCAAGACATCCGAATTTTCACTTCCCTGGCATATTATCTACATCTGCAGGATCTCTGCTTTGCCTGCCAGAGCTCCCTGAAGGACTGCACAAGTAATTTAAATGGCTGGTTTATTGTTAAAGGCATGTACCTGATTTCCCTGGCGCTGAGGTGGAGTGAATCGTCCCGGCTCCATTGATTTCAGAATTAGAGTGTCAAGGATCCAGCCCACACCTTATTGAAATCAATACCAGTGATCAGAACCACACAGAAACTGCTCATAAGCTGTTACCTTGATATCAACTCCAGTTAACTGGCAGTGACAATAGGTTCCATTGAATCAGATGGGCCATTAAATTTCGAGCTGAAACCCAAGCCAAGCATTAGTAGGAGAGAAACTCTGGATCCAAATCTGACCCTTCTCACGTTGGACAGCGTTACCAGCACTTTTAATTACGCAGGGTTGCCTTTTGAGCAGCATTATTAGCTAGCTGGTTTGTGGGTTTTCTTTTTTTAATTGAGTGTGGCTGGAGGAGAGCTGAAAAAAAAAGCCGCTCCAGCGTCGTCGTCTAAAGCTCGGCCTCCCCGGGGCAGGCAGAGCAACACT
Organism: Lepidothrix coronata; assembly: GCF_001604755.1. Taxonomy (NCBI): domain Eukaryota; kingdom Metazoa; phylum Chordata; class Aves; order Passeriformes; family Pipridae; genus Lepidothrix; species Lepidothrix coronata. Next base: position 6,578,608 of record NW_016690200.1, read on the forward strand.
GCACACCAATAAAATCATCATATACCCAGCCTGGAAGTGATAAGACAAAATCAAACTGCCTGCAATAACAAAGACTGAGCCTTTTGATGGGGAGGAAAGAGGGAGGGTGCCATTATGCACATTTTATTACTGCTGTTTTCGAACCTCGCAGTGACGGGGGATTTAATTCCCTGCTGTGCTGTACCTGGAGCTGGGAGGGGGGGGAAAGGTGGGTTTTAGCTACTCTGGGTGTCCTTTGGCGCTGGATGTGCTTCCTAAGCTGGCAATCAGAGCTCCTGGGGTTGGAGGGAGGAAAGGTGCTCTCATTCCCCCAACACCCAGCAATCCAAAGTGTTGGGCAGCTCGAGAAGTTGCCATGGACTGATGAGACCTCCTGCCTGTGCTCTCCTGCCTCCCCTCAGCTGCAAAGTAAAACGTGTTTGATTAAAGTGAGATTGTTTATTGATTAATAATCCCTTTTAGCTTTGCTGCTTCAGACGATTAGGACTGGGCAGCAATCTGAGCTAACATGTTCCAGGTCCTGGCAGGGGCACACGTAGGAATAAAGCTCAGGTAGTAGGTTAAGCAAGAGCATTTTATTTTTTTTTTTTTTTTTTGCAGCAAAGGGGGAGTTAAGGGCACGTGAACACTCTGCAAAATCGGGGAAGGGGAGGGTTGCAGGGATAGGCCATTACTGCTGACAGGCAACAACAGGTGAAAATGCATTGTGATTATGTCCCTGTGCCCTTTATTTACACACACCTCCAGCTCACCCTTCACACCAGGGGTTTTAAAGCATAACTATGCACAAAGCCGTGAAATAATTGAGGTGGCAAGTGGGCTCTGAAGGTCACCTGGTCCAACCTTCCCATTCAAACCTCAGAATTAGATCCAACTCCAAAGTTAGACCGTGTGGATCAAGGTCAGGAGCCTGTGTCCAGCATGTGATCCCACTTAGAAAATTCCGTCCAGGTAAAGTTTTCTTCCCAGTGGATGGGAGCAGGTTTGCTGCAGTTTTCCCATCATCTCTACAATGGTCAATATGGCCTTGAAAGCAAAAAGACCAAGAAGGTCCTAATGAAACATATTTCAAAAGTTCTTTACACCTCAGCACCATAAAAGAGACCTAAGCCAATTAAGAATTGCTCTTCCCTCATGCATTCACAGCTCAGGCTTTTTTCTCACAGGAAAACACAGGAAGATATCATTTATGGGGAAAAAAAGGGGGAAAAATCTACTTTTGTTAACCGTGTACCAACAAGCAATGATAAGGTTCAGCTAAAGTGGCAGGCTGTACTTTGTGGGGGTGAACTATTATTCAGATAAGATGGAGGCAAGAGATCTTTGTTGGGGCAAGGCAAAAAAATCCTGGTTTGAGGTTATTACACAGGAAGCTCCCTGCTGCATGAAATCTATGGGAAATTGCATATTTTGTCACATTTACTTATTGAATCCCAATTTCATCCTAGCATGAGGAAAAAAATACATCAACCTCCCTTGTAGCTCTTATTAGATTTCACAACCTTTCAATATTAAAATGCCAGCTCTGGTAGCAATAGCTTCTCTCTCCATTTTCTCTCTCTTCCCCCTGCTTCCCACCCCTCGGTAACACTGCAGGGTTGGGGGTGTAGTGCAGAATCCCTGGTGTGGAGATGCTCTGGACACATTTGCCACAGGATGAGTTGGAATTGCCAGCTCTGGACACAAAGATCCTCCCATCTGCCTCTTCAGCCACTCTTCTATTCCCTACAAACACATGGACAGCCCCAGCAGTGCCCATTCCCATCTAGAGGCTTCCAGCCTAGGGTTGCATCCCCTCTTTTTTTAGGAATTCCCTAAATCTGCATGTTTTGCAGAGTGGTTTAGTTCCTGCTCAGACCAACAGAAGCTTAACAGGGGCTGGTTCACCCTGTCCCCACTTCCACTTGGATTTATCCTCCCAGCAACATCCTTAAGGCTTTTGAGTTGGTTGATGAACCAATATCCTGATGCAAGAGGAGGATAAATCGCCTGGCAGCCCAAATCCTGTCCCTCTGAGGGCTTGGCACGGATCCTCTTGCAGGGGGTGAAACTGGAGGGGCATTCCTGATTGTAGCCAGAAGGATCATGTGATCAGACAGGACCTGAGATTTCAGGACAGTTTGAATGGACTAAACCATACTCCCAAAGTTCATCCTCCCCCAAACCTGATTACTTTTTATGCATCCCCCAGTCAATCCCCATGGCCCATCTTTTTCACTCTCCTGAAAGTGAGAGAAGGCAAACCCTGCCCTGGCTTTCCTTTGCCATCCCCAGCCTTGGAAATCTTCCCTCATTTTGTAGGGAGCAGCCAGAGGGACTGGCTCTGGAGTGAGTGGGTGTTTAGTGTTTCAGAGATGGGCTGTGAGTGCTGTGCTGGAGAGTTATCAATCTCTCTCTAATAGAAAGCACACTGGAGCTGCTGCAGGGGAAAATGTGCTGATTTCTCTAATATGAAAAAATATTCTCTGTCTATAAACAGATTGAGGGAAACAAATTATTTCCTCCAGTTAAATATTTTAAAGAGCAATCCAGGCTTTGGTTTTCACCTAAAGCAGGGAGGAGAAAGCAGTTGTAGGGTAAAGGAGTGGATTGTTTTCCCAGTTTCTGCAGGATGCACCTTGCACATTTAGCCTGAGTGGTCTCTCCCTGTGATGTTTTCCTGATCCACCTGGCTCTAGGGAGGAGGCAAATTCCTGATGAACTCAGGTCAGGTCATTTCAGGAAAAACTCAGCTATCTGATCTGAATTTGTAACAGGCCACAGGAGAAATAAATCCCATGACTCCATAGTAGAAATAGGAAAAATTCTGGAGTGCCTGAGGCTCAGTTCACATAAAAGTTGCAGCTAATTATAAAAAAAAAAAAATTCATATCTTTGAATCAGCATAAAACGGGGCTGGAAACTTGAAGGGAGCAGCCTCTGCTGTGATGTCTCAGTCCCTTGGTTTTGGTCTCTGACCCCTGGCAGGAAGGGTAGAACTAAGAGAACTTCAAATGAAAAGTGTCCAGGAGCCAGGGAAGACCTTGCTGAGGGCCAGCAGAGCAACTAATTTCTTTAAATACTTCTAAAGATCCCCTCTTCCCTTCAAAGTGACATTGCACCATCCCAAAAGCTTAGGGAGCTCTGCTGGACCTTTCCTAATTTGTTCCCACTCTTTTAGGTGGGTTTTCTCCACAGTAAAACCACCTCCAGGTGAGACACAGAGGCACAGGTGTGACACGTGCTGCTTTACACAGCCCAGAAGGGATCAGAGTCGGATTCCCTCAGTGCACTTGGATGAACAGCCATAAAAAAAAAATAAATTAAAAAAACTACTAAAAGCCCTTCTGCCTCTGAAGCACTGCCTCTGAATAAAAATAACAGTGCTGAAGCAGCACTTTCCGTCCTTAAATCCCTGCGCGCTTTTCCAAAGGAAGGTCAATGCCATTGCCCCCGTTCACAGGTGTGGGAAGGGAGCTAGTGCTTTTTACAAAGGTTTTTCCACCCCACACCATGTCCCTGTTTAATAACCCACAAGGCTTGCCTTTTTCCAGAGGTTGAACCCAGTCCTGAAGTTTTCTGTGGGGTTTCCCACCTTTCTGCCTTTTCTTGTGCTCCCTCCTTTGAGGGCAGCAGTGTGATGTTACCCCGTCCCCGAGCCCAGACTCACCTGACATTTGCTGTTTCCTCTTCTCCTTCATCCAGCCACACTCCCCCAGCACTTTGCTGCAGTGAAGATGGAGCAAAGAGCAAATAAAGTTGAGGCTTCGTGAAATTGAGATTTTGCTCTTCCTTGTCCCCTTTTTGAGGTGGCATCTGACCAAAACTGCTCAGCTCTTACCTGGCAGCACATGAGTCCAAGGGAAAACCAGACAGTGGGACCAAATCCACCATCTTCTCACCTTCCTGCACCATCCCATCCCTGCTGCACTGCTCTGTTTAATTCATCCCACAGCTCTTTCTACCACTCCTCTTTCCCTGGCTTTCTCCAGTCCATCCATGTGCCACTCCAGGCAGGTGAATGCACAGCCCTGTTCCATGTTATCTGGGAGTGGGGATGCTGTGAGTTTGGAGGCATAGGAGGGTCTGAGGTGCTCACATCCACTGCTAAAAGGCAGCAAAGAACTCAACTTGTAAATACTTTGTTTCATAGAGGACTGAACAGCCACTGTATGTTGTGGTTTTTTTCAGTGCCTGGAGCTGAGTGGGAAATAAAAACCTGTATTGCTTCTGTCTAAACTGTGTATTCAAACAACTGTCCTGTGTTTGGTGTTGGGTGAGCCAAACCTATCTGCACGTGGGTGCAGATTGCATGTCCCAGCACACTGAAATCCCATTTATAAACCCATTCTGGATGACACAGAATTAGGATTAGGACTAGGAATAGAATAGAATAGAATAGAATAGAATAGAATAGAATAGAATAGAATAGAATAGAATAGAATAGAATAGAATAACTTGGGTTGGAAGGGACCCTAAAGACCACCTCATACCAACCCCCTGCCATGGGCAGGGACACCTTCCACTAGCCCAGGTTGCTCAGAGCCCCATCCAACCTGGCCTTGGACATTTCCAGGGATGGGGCATCCCCAGCTTCTCTGGGCAAACTGTTCCAGTCCTGCATTTATTGTTGGAGGTCTGATTCCAGTCATTTCTACTTATGAAGAAACAAATCCTGCAAAGGCAGCAATTTTTCCTGATTTAGATTAATATGAATGGAATTGGGAGCACATGTGCCATTTTTAGAGGGTTAAAACAAATCTTTTCTAACTCTGGAGTCTGCTAATGGCTATAGACTGTAATTCACACCCTGTCTGCTGAGTAATTTTGCATGGCATCAAAGATTTTTGCAGGCAGAAATATGGCCAAAATAACACTTCAGCTTCACTGGATCAATACCACTGAAATATAAGGCTATCCAGTTGCTAAAAAGGTCTATTTAGTTTCTCTGTCAGATGCTGATCCTGGGTAGAATCAGTTGGTTTTGCTTACAAGCACTTAAACATCGTATGTTCAGGACTCCTGATCCAGGAGCAGGAGGGCTCTTCTTGATAGGGAAGTGGAGAAAGGACTGTAAAATATGTGCAGAGCATTCAAGAAGTTGAGAATCTATTAAGTGTCTTAACTTTGTGGCACTACCCCATTTCAGCAGGTGTTTAAATCATAGAATTGTTAAGGACGGAAAAACCTCTAAGACGATCAAGTCCAACCATCAGCTCATCACCACCACCATGTTCACCATTAAACCAGTTCCTCAAGTGCCACATCCACATGATTTCTGAACACTCCCAGGGATGGTGACTGCACCACTTTCCCAGGCAATGCCTGGTAGGCCTTTCAGTGAAGAATTTTTGCCTGATATCCAATCCAAACCTCCCCAGGTGCAACTGGAGGCTGTTTCCTCTTGTCCTGTCCCTCGTTCCCTGGGAGCAGAGCCTGACTTCCACCTGGCTACAACATCCTTTCAGATAGTTCTACAGAATGAGAAGGTTCCCTTGAGCTTCCTTTTCTCCAGGCTGAGCCCCCCCCAGCTCCCTCAGCTGCTCCTCACCAGATTTGTGCTCCATGAATTTTGAGGGAGGCTCTGGTGGGAACATGGAAGGCACCACATGACAGAAAATAGATGGACATCTGTTCCTTTGCTGATGGCCTGGGAAATCAGGAAGGATGACTTTTCAGCATTGGTCAGATTGGGTTGATACAAAATTCCTACTAGTGCAGTGAGAATATACAACACCCATGGGAAAGAATTTAAGGAAGTGTAAAGCTGTGAAGGATGGAGGAGGCTGAACTACTCCTGTCCCTGTCATTTTTAATAGGTTTTTGAATTTGCATTGTTCCTGTGATGATATAAAAGCATTTCAGCTACTTTACCTCAGCCTGTCTTGCAGTAATTACCCCAGAGAAATTAGGATTACCTGTTTCAAAAAATAAGTCATGGATCTTTTCTTGAAGAAAAATCCCCCAGCGATGTTTCCCAATGACACTGTTGGATGCTGTTAATTAAAAGGGGTCAGACAAGATTAAGAGCTTGGCTGGTACATCTCAGAGAATCTAGAATTTGATTCTGGGGGCTTTGAAAATGCCCTGTCCCGTGTTTCATATTTAGACCTATAGCTGGAAGAGCATTAGGGGGCACTGGAGGTACTTTTGTAACGTATATGGATGCTTTGTTTAATTAACAGCTGGTTAAGCAAGTGTTAAGCTCCCTAAAAGCCTTTCAAACCCTGCAGTGCTTATCTTCTCAGCACCTGCAGCTTTCTTCTTGCTACTGCAAACCTGCTCCTTTTCATTCCCCTGCATCAGTTGCAGAAAGAACATAGAAGTAAAAAAAAGGGAGATATTCACGTAGGTCTCCAGGTGCCAAACTCCAAAGTGATGAAAGGAGACATGTCCCCACACCTTTAGTCGGTGGCTGTTGTTTCCAGCAGGTATCAGCAGCGAGACCTGAACCTCTGTGGGATTCTCCAAAGCCTTGTGCATCTCTGTGGGGATCCAGGCCATCCAGAAAGGAGATTAGACAACCCCACACGTGCTCCATCCTCAGAGTGCCAGCCAACTGCCAGCTAATGAGCTTTAGGAAGGATTGTGTTGTCTGGGAAAACTGTTTCATGAGTGTCAGCTCCTAAATCTTCCTGTCATGCAGATGGAAGTGTCCAGTCAATGGTGTCTCTCAGGGAGACGTGAGTGAGACACTGGAATGGTGACCAGAGAAGCTGTGGCTGCCCCATCCCTGGGAGTGCCCAAGGCCAGGTTGGATGGGGCTTGGAGCAACCTGGGATAGTGGAAGGTGTCCCAGCCCATGGCAGGAGGGTGGAACAGGATGATCTTTAAGCTCTTTTCCGATCCAAACCACTCTATAAGTTTCAGAGTCTGTGAGTGTCAAGGTTTTAATATCACTACTCCGATGGTAACACAATGTATTTTCCCTTTTAGACTGAAAATCTTCTAATACCATTGTCAGAAAACAAGAATCCAACATATATTCTCCAGTTTTTTGAAATGAAACAAAGGGAGGGCAAACGCAAACTTTTTTGGGGGGGCCAAAACTTTTCTGATGCTTTTTTTTTTTTTTCAGATTTGAAAATGTTGTCAGCAATTTGCAAATTTCCCACCTGTTCTGTGCATACACAAACCCAGCCTGAGACCCTTCTCTTTTTAAGTGACTTTTAATGTATAGCAAGAACGCACAGTGTTGACAGCTTTCCAATTTTAGCACAAGGCTCATTATACTTTTTTTAAGCTAAGGCCACCTATCCCAAAATACAAGATGTGTTTTGTGGGGTTTTTTGGGGAAAAAAAAAAAAAAAAAAAGCCCCGCCTTTTTTTTTTTTTTCCTTTTTGTTTCAGTGAAGAAATTTCGAGTACATCAAGCAACTCTATTTAAAGCTCCACCACCTTTACAGGGATCACAAGATTACTTGTGATTCTTGTGTTCAGTTTGGAAAAGGAAGCAAGTATGTTCCAAACCTTCATGCAGTGGGGAAGAAAAGGCTTTGAAATACCATTTCCAGCAAACCAAAGTATGGAAAGCTCAGTTATTATTTAAATATGGGGGGTTTTTTTTGGAAGAGGGCTGTCTCGTTACCTTTGTATGCATTGGAGTTGGAAATTACAGAATCATGGAATGGGTTGGGTTGGAAGGGACCTTAAAGATCACTTTGTTCCTTCCACACCTTCCACTATCCCAGGTTGCTCCAAGCCCTGTCCAACCTGGCCTTGGACACTTTCAGGGATGGGGCAGCCACAACCAAGGTTATAAGAAAGAAGTGAAGGAATTATTTGTGACAGGATAACGATATGAAGGTTGAGGCCAGGTAGCAATAACCTCTAGGTAAAGCCAGGAATTTTGTCTGCTTGAAGTTGTAACAATTAGCAAAAAAAAAAATAAAAATAATAAAATTAGAACAATGACAAGGCAAAGGTCAGCTTTGGATGAAGGTTTCCATTGCTCTGTTCCTGGGTAGATGAGCTTCTGTTTCTGTCTGAAAACTAATGTGAAAAATTCTATCAGGTACCTCACAGGGAGGTGTGGTGGGTACAGACTTATTTCTTTAGGACCCTAAATTCTGCTGGAATTCTGTGCTGAACATTCCTGTCCTTTAAATGGCTCAGACCCAAACCCATGGCAAATGTAGAGCTAAGATGGAGCCCTGACAGCTAAACCTGGGAATACTGGAGTTAGACCCTCCCTCAGGAAGTCTAGATTGGGTTCATTATCTCACAGCTCCAAATGCAATTCAACACACTGAGTTCCTGGGTTCCTTGAGCCTTGGCTGGGGAGTTTATTCTTCTCCCGTTTATAAGTATCCTTAAAAAGGGATGAATTCTTCTGTTCTCTGTTTTTCCTAATGGTACTTTCCCAGGTTTCTGTCCTACCAGACGAAAGTTCTCTACTTTGGTTGCCTTGTTGCCTCTTCTTTCCGTCCAGTCTTCGTGTCTCACTCTCTCCTCCCAACACACTTTCCTCCATCTCCTCTTACACTATTGCCTGTACTCTCCACCCATGTATCCATGGCCTTTCTATCTTGCTTGGACTGGGAATCAAACACTCTGCCCGTGGACATCTTATTTCTGTGAGAGAGACGTAACTTCAAGCCCAGTGGAAAAAAAAAAGATCGCTGTGTACAGATATCCCAGTTTACAGAATCCCAATGAGGTCGCCTAAAAATTCTTAGATCTTTAAAGATCCAATATTGCAAGAACTGTACCCAACATTTGCATTCTGCTTGGGTAGAAATCATGACTTTCAAGTCCAATTTCCTGGAGAGCTCCAGCGAGGTCGGACCCTCTGGCTTTGATTGACCCCGCGGAACGAGAGGAACTGTGAAATTTAGATCCACAACGTGAAGCTGGTTTTGTTCAGCTTTTATGATTTGTGTCTTTGCCGTGCTAGTCTTGACAGATTAAGAGAATTACCCATGCTCCTCTTACTTACACGGACCAGTTGGTTTGTGATCCCCCGTGGAGTTCATTTCAAAACCCCCCTCCCGCTTGGTGAAGGAAGAAACTTCAGTAACCATCAGCTGTGGCATTGATCCTTCAGAGAAATAAACCAACTGAGCTGAGACTTACTGTGAAATCAGTGATGCTCAGCAGCCACTAACTTCATTTGGAGCTCACCAGTGTTAATGCATTTAAAGTATTGATCCTTCCTGGTGTGCTCTGCAGCCCCGACTCCCTCCCGGCATTGCAAACACAAAGGCGGCTCTTTCCAAAGCTGGGATGAGTGAGCAAAACCCTTCAACCCCGAAAACAAACTCATTATTCAAAACGCTTGTCGGCTTGTTGCTGCAATTGGATTGACTGGGGGGGTGAATAACAAAAAAAAAGCGATGTGGCAGATAAAAATCGGCTTATTTAGAGCATGGGAAAAGAGCAGGTGAAGGAAACATCGTGCTGGCTGAGGGGAGCAAACCTTTCCCCCCCTCCTCGCTATCATTTTTTGCTTTACTATTGCTTTATATGGGTTTTGCTCATATGTGGAACGTGGGATTAAGGAGGACTGAGAGCTGTGGCTCTGCTGGGAAAACCCACAGCTTGGGTATTCACTGCCCAGCAAAACCACAAGGACCCAAAAAAGGTTTGCCCCAAACCCTTTTTAGTACTTTTACAAGTAGTTTTGGGGAGAACATTTCCCTTTTCACATCCTGGGCTCCTAAAGGGGAGGCTGAGCTTTCAATTGATTACTGAACCAAACTGGCCTGATTTTTCTTTTTTTTGTCTTTTTTTTTTTTTTTTTTTTTTTTTTTTTTGCTTTTGCAGCAATAAATGAGCCTTCAGATGAAAACTGCAGCAGCCGAAAGCGAAGGAGCTGCAGTTCCCAGCCCACTCTCTGTGCAGCCCTGCCTGTGCTCTCCAACATTCCCTGGGCTTTGCAGTGAGTTTGCTTACACAGTGCTTTCCCTTGCCCTATTTAAGTTCCTCTGCAGTGTGCTCATGGTGAATTAGGTTACTCTGTAGAAAAGGATCCTGCAAATCCCCTTCTATGCTTCAGCTGCTCCTCTTTCCCTGGATGGCAAGCTGAGTGCTGTCTCTCTTTCTCCAAGTTTTGGAAAATTTTAACCACATTCTGAGGGCTCCACAGCAGAATTGGCTTCTTCCTTGGAGTAATCTTCAGAGGCTACTGGTTCTCCAGTTTCTCCACTGACTCCAAGCCTTTTCTCCTCTCTGTTTTTAAACTGTTTTAATTCTTTCACCCACAGATCCTGTGCCCTCCCAGCCTCCAGTTCTCAGCAGTGACTGCACTTAGTTTATGATCTGTCTTTAAATGTCACATCTGGGCATCTTCAGATGCACACAACTCATTCCCTGAAATATGCAGGTGTCTTATCCTGACCTTCATTAGTGCTGTGACAGATTCCAGCCATCCTGCTTGTTAGTCTATTATTTACCTGCTTGTCAGCCTCTCTCTGCAGCTCCCTTTTACTTCTGGTGCAGAGATGCAATAATTAGTTGCCTTGTTTTTCAGGAGTCTTTAGCATTACTTGAACCTATTAATTCAATAACACAAACTCAGCCAGGATGAAAATCCATCTGTTTCCAGGCTGTTTGTAGAGACCCCCTTGTTTTTAGTGACACAGAATAGGTGTGGAGGGGCTGAAGGGGTGGATCTGTGGTTTGGACCCTGCACAAAGACAGACACAAAGGTGACTTGACTTACCTGCAACATACAATGTCTGCTGGTCTTCATGAAACACATAAAGCACTGCAAAACCTACCTGGCAAGAGCCAGGTAGTTCCTGATCCCTTTTCCTGCATAAACTATAATGGGGTACCTCTAAGTGGTCTCTTAAGTAGAGACACGTTCCCCAAACATGTGGAAAGGCTCCAAAAAGGACCTTTCTTCTTGTTCTTCTGACTGTGCAAAAGATATCTGACTTTTTTTTTCTATTCTTGAGTAATTCTGGTGTTTACAGAAACTGTTGTTTGATACAAAAGCTTGTTCTGGTTGTCCCTTCTTTTTTCTTTTATCTTTTTACCTGCATGCTCTGCTGCCTGGATATATAGATGGGACCAAGTATGGTTTAGCACAGCTTCAGTCTTGCTTGGTTATGGGTTTGCCAACACTGTGATGGAAGGGAGGGTCCAAAACCTCTCTCAGGGTTGGACAAATGGGCTGAGTAATCCAGAGATGCAAAAGCTCAATGGAGAGAAGGAAGATGATGGGATTTTTCCTCTTGCCCCTTCTGCCTCCGTGGAGAAAGGTGCTGGTTGCTGTGAGAATGTCTAAAGCTGTGCCCACCGCATCAAATCTTTTTTTCTCCACTGACTTTTTCCACTTTTTTGATAATTTCCCTTCCCCTTCCAAGTTATCAGACACACTCCCACCATGCCTGACCTTTAGAGGACAGGGAGGTTGTGGCTGAGTCTGTTCCTGAGCATCAGCAAAACAGGGAGAGAAGCCCTGGTTGGAATTGCACTGTGTGAGTGCTTGTGTGTTTTAGATACCGAGAGAACAAGCCTAATTTATTATGAAACAGAAGTTAGCTTTACATTTTCATAATTAGGGAGGATGCTAATGTTGCATGATTGGAAAATGTCACCCTGCACAACTAATTTGAGGCCTAATTGAAGTTCAGCATCATCTGCAGCTCCTCCAGTGATAACTTTTTCGCAAGGTGCTGCAGAAATGCTGAGAGTGGTTACAGGGGGTAATTTATCAACTTGTTTCCCAGCAGATAGAGGATCCTGGGAGGAAATGACCAGAAAGAAGCAATGCCAAAGCCCTGAGCCTTGGGCTGGTGGAACAAAGCACTCCATATAAGCACAAATGACAGGGTTAATTATCCCACGGCTGCTGCAGAGGACAATACATTTCTCAGGGATAATGTCCGGCTGCTGCTGAAGAAAGTTGGATTGGACATGTCATTGTATCACAACACAGTGTCACCAAGGTATGGATGGGCCTGCCCTTATCTAAAGCACTCTGGGGATTGCTTTGTGCCCTGAATACAGAAGAGACAGGGCCCACAAAGAAGGCACACACAAAACGCTGCCGGAGTCACATCTTCTCTTTGCCATCCAGGATCTGTGCTACTGTGGGGAAAAGCCAAACCTTGCTCTGGTTTCAAGTGATGTCACACCCCTCAGGCTTACAGAATCTTGATCTAACAAAGAAAAGATACAGCTCTGACCCTTCTCAGACATCCCAGGTGTACCCTTTCAGTACTTCAAGGGGGCTCGTGAAAAAACGGGAGAGAGGCTCTTTACATGAGCAGATAGTGATAGGACAAGGGCAGTGGTTGAAACCTAGAAGGAGATTCAGATTAGATCTTAGGAAGAAATTCTTCCCTGTGAGAGTAGTGAGGCCCTGGCACAGGTTGTCCACAGAAGCTGTGGCTGCCCCATCCCTGGAAGTGTCTAAGACCAGGTTGGATAGGGCTTGGAACAACCCGGGATAGTGGAAGGTGTTGGGGTTGGAACTGGATGAGCTTTAAGGTTCCTCCCAACCCAAACCATTCTGTGATGATTCTATGCAGTACTTAGACACCACCCTCAGCCCCTCTAGTTAGATTTACTTTGCTGCAAGACTTTCCTGCTCTCTGACCTCGTTGCACCTCTAAGGTGTGTGTCAGACACCTCCCCAGGTGTGCTTGGGCAGGCGAGGTCCTGTCTGCTCAAAGCAGAAGAGGATCATATTAGATGTGAGGTAGCCCTGCCAGGACATTCTGGGTAGTGACAATCTGTAGGACTCAGTTTCCAAGGTGCAGGACACTCGGGAGATGGGATTGCACAGAGCAAAGGGTCAGCATTCAGCCTCTCTCAGAGATAATGCAGAACAACAGCTCCACAGCTTGTTCCTCCAAACTCCCCGTCCCCAAAAGCAGCTACAGGCACATGCATTATGCATGAGGGCAAGGCAGGGGCTTGTGGTGTTTCCTCCCTGGTACTTTCCCTGCCTCCAGCCATTTGAGACTCAGGGACTTCAGGATGTTCTCTGTGAATTTAATAACCCTGGCTGGATTTTTCTCTGAACTTTCCTGCTCTTCCCTGAACCCGTGTTAACTTTAAGTGCCAGCTATATATCCGTGGCAAGAAATTCCAAAGCTTGATTGCCCTTTTCTGGGACCACCAAGTTCCTGCACTGGAAAAGTCCATGAGCAACCATTATCCACTCATTCTTTCCTTGACATTGATTATTTTACATACTCCATTACCTGACTACCCAGTCATTTCTGTAGCATTTTAGATTATAGTCTTACCCCTCACAAAGTGTTCATTCCACCTCTTGGAGTACCCTTGTACTCCCATGACTCCCTTTCCTCTTTTCCTCTTGGATTTGTAGAGTTTCCTACTCATACCTGATGGTCTGGGAACCCTGGGGAGAGAGATTCTAGCAGGTTTCATGAAGATAAAAACTTCTACATGTCCCCTTGTAACAAATAACCACTGGGGGAGCTCAGGTAATGGATAATCTCAAGGAATACACCTGCAGCCTGCTTGAGCAGGACTAACTGGCAACATCTTGGCCACAAGGAAAGAAGTGAGAAAATTTGGCAGAAGGGAGATAGGGAAGGCTTCCTATTGAGCTGGACTTCATCCCACTCCCAGCCTGATCTGGGATCCCAGAGAGCTGGAGAAACCAGAACCTAAAGTCTGGACTTTGTTGGTTCTGTGACTCATGGTTAAGGCTGAGAAAAAAAAAAAAAGATTTTGGCTCCTATCCAGGCTCCTCTTCCCCAGCCAGGTCTCCATGAAGGAGAGGATGCTCTGCCTGTGAGTTGGAATCCCCAGTGTTCCCACCACATCTCCAACTCTGTTCAGTCCATTGGATAAGTACCACAAAAGCTGTGAGCTCCCACACCATCCATCTGACCTCCAGCTGCCTCTTCCATCCTAGTGCTGGGTCACCTCACTTGCTGGGGAGTGGAGCCAGGAGCTTCTTGAGTCCTTGGAATCTCCAGCTGCAAGTGGCTCCCTGACAGCCCCATCCTGAAGAGAAGCCCTGAGGCCTTAGGGAGACTCTGCCTGACACAAACACACAGCGAAATTTAATGTTGCACCCTCACAAAAACACAGGCACACCTCCATTTCACTGTGTGGCTTCCTCCAATCCCCAAATACTTTTAATATCTCACTCCCCACAGGAATATACAGAGCAGGTCTCATGCTTGAGTGCTCTCTGAGAGATTTAACACACACACAGGCAGGGTTATAATAAGACACAAAACACACACATCCCAGTTTAATGTCCCAATGCCACCCAACAGGGAAATCACCCCAGCTCTGCAAAGCCCCCTGCACTACATTACTGGAGAGTTAATTCACTGGAGGAAACTATAATCTGATTTCAGCTTTACAAGCCAACATTATTATTCTTTTCCTTTCTATTCTTTCATGCTTAAACTGATCCCCTGTCATTCTTTGTCTCTCTCCATCTCCAGCCTGTATCACTTTCAGTGCAGCCTGTCTCCATTAGATTTTCTGCTTCCTAATATTCAATTTCATTTTAAAGCTCCCTCCCTTTTCCCCCCTTCCCCTTGTACCCCTGCCCTACAAATCCCCCACCCCTCCCCGATGACACAGCTTTCTTCCTGATTTCCTCCCTGTGGTTCCTCCTCCCTTTCTTCATTATCAGCATGTCAGATTAGGATCTGACAAGAAAGTAGAATCGACTGTTCATCCAGGGCTTTACAGCATAAGCAGGATTAGTTACCCCGATCTAAAGAACATTTTCATTTTTCTGTAGCTGGAATACATCTAAAGATTCCCATCATCTCACCAAAGATGTGGCCTTCTGGCCTTTTCCACCGGGAAACGGGCAGTTCATCAAAAATTGCTCCTTGGTGCTGTAAAGATCCATGGATCGGGTGCTTGGATACAGGAGTGACAAGAGGAAGCATGGGGAGTGAAATCCCAAGTTTTGATGGATACAGATTCCTGGAGTGTGGGATGTTTGAACCTAGAGCAGCCTCACCACAGATCACTCACATGCCAGGGAATATTTTGGTGTTCAAATAACCTGAGGAACACGAGCAGACCTCAGCCCATGAACATTCCTGCTCCCTCCTGCCAAAGAAGGGATGTCACAGATAGACCCACAGTCACCTCAATCACAGACTAAAAGGGTAAAATTAAGAGTAAAAGAGCTGCTCCAGGTTCCGAGGAAGTTTAACGTGTTTTAATGATGAAGCTGATTTCCACACAACGGTGCAGAGTTTTGGGTTGAGACCCATTGGCCTTCAAATTCCTGAGCTGTAAAATCCCTCTGTTTGGTGTAACGACTCACTGGCTGATTTATCCACAGGACCCACACCAGGTCTCAAGCCATAAACGTTTAAAATTGGGATGAGAGCCTCTGGGATGGCAATGTAGGAGGAGAATAAAGGCAGAGATGGTTGATGCTTCCTTGTGGCTGGAAGGACTGAGTGAGTGAGGGCTCCTGGGTATCCAAAGTGGGGTATACAACGGGATGACCAAGGTGAAGTGATGTATTCCTCACGGGCTGAAGGTCACAGATCCACCCTTGTAGTCCTGGTCAAGCTCTGAAGGCTTCACCACATGGGGAAATCAGGTGTGAACAACTCCCAGGATACACAGAGGAGTTGGGAGCTACACTATTTTACCTTCCTGCAGGGTTTGCCTTCTGCTCCCGCTTTTGCCTCTGAGCTAGATCATCAAATATAAATATACATAATTAAGGGATATTTCCTCCCCTGTCACACCAGGATTCTCCCAGCACTCAGGGATCTGGACTAATGCAGGACACCACTTCTGGCTGTGGGCGTTGGCAGGAGGTTCAAAGAAAAGTCTTGGTCCACTCTAAGATAGAGGCAAAATAATTTGTTCCCCCATAATGAGGTATCCTCCTAATAACTAAGAGACTAATTTCAAGTCTGAAGCACAGGATGTCAGACCTCTCTGGAGACTTTTTTTTACCATTGGCTGTTACAACTTCAGATGTTCAGGTTATCCTCCTGAATGTCCAAGCCATCTCTGTGCCTGGCTGAGTTCCTGGCCTCATTGACATCTTATGGAAATGAGTCCCTCAGCCTAATTACACTTTGGAAGACAAGATATTTCCTTTGCATTGAATAGCTGTCTCATTCCTGTCGTACGAGACAGAGCCATTCTCAGCCTACCTCCCTCATTTTAAGTGCATCCTCTTGTCTGTGCCCTTTCTTCCCCTTTCTAATACACCAAAGTGGAATTTCATTGGCTTTATTTCCAGAAGACATTTCTCAGAAAGTTAATCCTTTTTATTCCCCCCCACCCCAAACCTCCCCTGTGTCCACTTATAGAGATGGTGACCTCTCAGGTAAATTGTGGCTGCAACGATTTATATGATTGCAGTGCCAGATGTTCTGTAATGTTAAACATGTTCCATATGCCATGAGGATATGCCATAAACTTATGGCATAAGGAAGGAGTTGATCAGTAAGAAAATGGCATAAAATATGCAATGCAGTGTCTGATTTATCTTTGGAATACAGCTGTCCACGGAACTGGAGCCTCTGCTGAGCTGATTCTGGGTCCCTTCTTGATATAATATAGTTAATTGGGAGGTCAAAAAGTAAGTAAAAAGTCTATTTTTATTTCTTTTTCATGATGTGTTTTTCTGGCAGAGCAGATTGTCCAGCTGCCTGGGGTCTCTGAAGCAGCCCCTGGTGTTGCCAGAGTTATTGAGAAGTTCTGGGGAATGCTGGAAGTGCTGTGTGGGGATGTGGATTTGCACTGGAAATACACCACGAAGGAATAAAGGTGAGGAATTGCTTCAGCTGATGGATTCTGCTTCCATGAGAATAAATGGGAATAAGCTCCTCAAGAGAAGGTGGCAATAAATGCTTGTTTGCCTCCTCTATAGGAGGTGCTCTGGACTTCTTAGGGTAAAAATAGGTGAGTATGGGATGTGAATGGGTGTGAATATGTACAGAAGAGGGATGGATGAGTAAGACCAGCTCAGAGGTGCTTCAATTGGCTTAACCCTGATGAGAAGCTCCCTTGTTCCTCATGAGAAACTCCCTTTTCCTCACCCAAAGTGAATGATCCTTCAGGATTATGGGGCTCATTCTATGCTCAGCTTCACTCCCTCAGCAAACCCAGTCATGGAATTTGGCTGTGATGGCTCTTCTGCCCAGCAGTCTGAGCCAGAACCACTCCAGCCAGTCCCTCAGAAATTAGGGACAGACTGTGACAGTGTAACTCCCCCATGATCTGTATTTCTTTCCTTTAAGCAAGTTTTCTTTTAATGGAGCTGATTTGGCTTAAGCCGAAAAGTGAATTAAACAGGGTAAGAGACACTGCTCAGGGAGATCAAAGGGAGTTAAAAATAAGTGAAAGAAGGGAAATGCATGAGGAAGAGAAGGGAGCAACATGACAGGGGGAGCTCAGGTGGGAGTCTAAACCACATTGTTCACATAAAATGTGAGTCCTGCAGACTCATAATAATGTGTTATCGTTCATGTGATTTTCTCCTAATCAGAGTGTAGTAGTAAGAAACAGAGGAATATTTTCCCTGTGTTGCATTAAAAATGCCTATTATTTTCTGTCTGAAGCTACTAATTTCAGAATCATTAGGGGAGCAATTGCCAAGACACATTTGACTGAAGGGCTTTTTTGAGGCCAGCTCTCCAAAACTGCGGGGTGAGGAAAAGGTGGCCATGGGAGACTCCACAGATCCCACTGTGCAGACCAACAACAAAACACAGGAGCAGCTTGGAGTAACTTAGCAGAGGCAATTCCATGGCTCCCAGATAATGCCTGCCCTGCACTTTCCCTCACTTTTAGGGCTTACTCTTTCACCCTTGGGTTCACAGAGGAGCCCCATCTCCCCCTGGTAGGTGTTACTGTGGCTTTGTTGGCAATGTCTTCATGTCCAGCAAAGGAAAAAGAGGTCAGGAGCAGGGAAACAGCTTTCCCAGGGTTGTACAGGTGTCAGGGTCAGTACAATGTCTCTCACAAAACAAGCTCCTTCATTCCCACGTGCTTTCTTCTCCAGTATTTATTGGGCAGCACTCAAATGTGAGTGTTTTGACTCACATCATCCCAGCAGGGATGTCACTCCTATGAAGAAAGGCTGGGAGAATTGGGGGTGTTCACCTGGAGAAGAGAAGGCTCCAGGGAGACCTGAGAGCCCCTTCCAGGGCCTAAAGGGGCTCCAGGAGAGCTGGAAAGGGACTGGGGACAAGGCATGGAGGGACAGGACAAGGGGGAATGGCTTCCCAGTGCCAGAGGGCAGGGCTAGGTGGGATATTGGCAAGGAAATCTTGTCTGTGAGGATGGTGAGGCCCTTGCATAGGTTGTCCAGAGAAGCTGTGGCTGCCCCATCCCTGGAAGTGTCCAAGGCCAGTTGGACAGGACTTGGAGCAACGTGGTCTAGTGGAAGGTGTCCCTGCCCATTGCAGAGGGGTTGGAATTGGATGAACTTTAAGGTCCCTCATCATAAAAAAAATTTCTTCCTTAAATCTAGTCTGATACAGTATAGTCTACTATCCCATAATCTATTTTAAAATGCCAATGCAACCCCATTTACCACTTAGAAATGAACAAACAAACAAGCAAGAAATAAACCCAACTCAACCCACAGCCCACGGGGGTGAGATCTTGATGTTTTATATATTCCCTGAAAAAATTACTGTCTTGGGCAGACCTGCAGAGCTGGGTGAATTTTGATTGACCTGACACCTGCACTTATGGGTAAGATGCTCCCAGAGCAGCTCAGGAGGAGATGAGACAGTGCCAGGCCTATTTAAAGCAGTGGTTTTAAATTTAATTTCCTAGCTGGGGGAGTTGGGGGAGGGATAGAAGGCAACAGCTGTCTCATTATACCATTGAGGGTTCCTTAAGTGAAAACTGAATAGATTAGTCATGGAGAAAATTAAGACAAGGTCTTTAAGCCATCAATAGCTCCCGATTTGAGTGCAGGAGGGAAGGGAGTTGGTATTTTACTTCAGTCTCGCTGTCTGGGGGTTCAAACTTTATTTTTGTATATATCTTGAAGCCAGATGTGAAATATTTACTTTTCCCCATTTTTTTTATATATATATTTTCCAATCCAGCAATGTTTTTCCATCAGTCCCAAGGCTGATGTGTGGGGTTGGAGAAGGTTACAAAACTCTGCACTGAATTTTTAGTCACTGATTTTGATTTCCTGCTTCTTCCTTTTTTAGTAGAAAATCAGGATCAGTTTTGCTTTCCCACCAAGGCATTATGTCACAGCCAGTGTCTGCAGATCCATCACCTCAACAGGAAGACCTGCAGGTGTCAGAACAGACATGACCATGGTTTTGGGGGTGGTTTTGTTGCTCTGGAGACTCCCCTGAGCCTCTGCATCTCAACACCAGCACTCTGGGGAAATGAGATTGTATGGTCGGTGCTCCTGACCACTGGTTTGAGGTGGTGTCTCTCACATCCTTCAGAGAACCCCAGAATCACAGGATGGTTGAGGTTGGAAGGGCCCACTGGTGGGATCATCTGTTCCATCCTCTCTTCCTAGCGCTGGCTCTGCTCCAGACTCCAGCCAGGTCTCCAACTCCACTGGCTCTTCCTCTCTGCTCTCCCTTGGCAGTTCCCTGAAGTATTTGACACAGAAACATGAAATGTGGCAGAGAGGGGCCCCCAAATGGACCTTTGCCAACTACACCCAATTATTTGTCTGAGTTTTGATCGCACCAATTGCCGGTTTAGGGCGATCAAGCAGTGAGGTGTTTATTGATGGAGAGGATGTTGCCTGAGCATTTGAAGAGCTTTGCTGAGGTTAAGCTGTCCTACATCTGCTCCTGCTCCCCTGACCCACAAGGATCATTACGCTGTCGTAGGAGGAAATTGGGTTGGTTGGATGTGATTTGTTCCTTGGAAATTGAGGCTGGATGCTACTTATCCTCCTGCCATTTTCTAGGTGCTAAGAGACAGATTGCTTGACTCCTCACTCCAAGAGTTTTCTGAGCATTGAAGTCAAGCTGACTTGTCCCTAATTCCCCAGACTCTCCTTTCCCTTTACTCTGTTTCAGGAGGATGATGTATTTTGCCAGGTGATAATAGCTTTACATTTCTCCCAGATCCTACAGCTCAAATGACAGAGGGTTGTTCTGCAGTGCTGAAGGTCCTTCTGTCCCCGTGGGATGTGGGAGAGGATGGGCAGATCATTATATAAAGACACAGGGATTTTAGTTTCCACATCACAAACCTAACTGGGGCAAATCTGTCACAATCTGAGGAGCTCTGTTTGGTACAGTTTCCCCGTGGCTTTCACAGAGAATGCTGAGAAACTTGTGTTTAACTCGTGTTTAACTCAAACCAACCTGTTATTAGGAAAAGCTGTTACAAAAGGCTGGGAAATAAAAATGTGCACAAACTCCTTTATTTTTTTTTTAATTTTTTTTTTTCCCTAACCCAAGTATCATCTCTGTTGAGATTTTAATTATTTTTTTTTTTCCTTTAATAACAAGCCGTTGCATTGTTCTCTCCGTGCACCCTCTGAAAACACAATTAGAGCACACGCCGCTAATTTAGTTCTGAAGGGTGTTTTGTGGGGAATTAAAAAATAAAGGCGGGGGGACCTTGTGTTCGGGGCTGTTGCTGCAAACAAAAGAGAGCAGGGCTCAGACAATGTGCTGGCTGGGATGGCTCTTGTTTCCTGCCTGAAAGGGAACGAGCCCGGCACAGAACAAAGCCCGGGATGAACATTTCGTGGAGCACGCTCGGATGACCAGAATGTAAGGGTGGGTGGATGTGGGTAGCACGAAACAAAAGAGATTTTAATTGCAAGCATTGATCACACCCTTTGCTCTCTGGCACGGGTTCCTCACTGAGAAGTTTGGTTTGCTGCAACTTTGCAAATATTTTTCACGGCCCTCTGTCATGTGACCTTGAAAAAGTGTCAGAAAATCGCTTTATTTCCCCCCCCCCAAAAAATAACAATAACAATCCAGCTTTATTTTCCCCTTTTCTATTTTAAGGTTGCAGCAAAACCCCATTAGTCATGAAGCTGCTGCTGTTCCTTAAACCACAGTTTCACTCTCCTATGACCACAGGAAACTGAAACTCCTGTATCCTTGGGCTAAAGAATAAGGTCCTCTCTGACTTTCTCTCTGCTCATAAATTCTGTTTGGGTAGATAGATGCAGCAAAAGGTCTGTGTTGTGGCCTTGCCACAGATCTGCTCGCTGGGAGCTCTCCAGGGAAGCCAGGAGGGAGATTACATCTGCCTCTTGGAAAACCTCTGTAAATACCAGGCTGGAGAGCAAACGGAGCAGCCTCTGCCTCCTGTGAGGAACGAAGGTGGGTAATGAGCAGCTCTGGGTCTGTGGAGCACTCAGAGATAGAAACAAAACAAGCCAGGGGCAGTTCTCTGATCCTGAGGCCAGCTGGCATCCTTTACTATGTCCTGTTCTGGGCCCTGAGCTCAGGAAGGCCCTGGAGGGGCTGGAGCAGGGGCAGAGAAGAGCAGCGAGGCTGGGGAAGGGACTGGAGCCCAAGTGCTGGGAGGAGAGGCTGAGGGAGCTGGGGGGGCTCAGCCTGGAGAGGAGGAGGCTCAGGGGAGACCTCCTCACTCTCTGCAACTCCCTGCCAGGAGGGGGGAGCCAGGTGGAGGTCGGGCTCTTCTCCCAGTAGGACAAGAGGGCCTTGAGCTGCATCAAGGCAGGTTTAGGTTGGACATTAGGAATAAATTCTTCACAGAGAGAGTGCTCAGGCATTGGAATGGGCTGCCCAGGGAGGGGGTGGAGTCACCATCCCTGGAGGTGTTTAAGGACAGACTGGATGTGGCATCAGTGCCATGGGCTGGGTCACAGGGTGGTGTCGGGTCAGAGATTGGACTTGATGATCTCAGAGATCTTTTTCAACCTGGTTTATTCTGTGATTTTGTGATCCATACTGCTGAGCTCTCTTTGTCCCTGCATCATAGTGACTTCTGCTGGGAATGGCCCTGGTCTGGGATAACCCCTGAGCTGTACTGGAGTGTGGTTCAGGAAAGTGTTGTCTGGACAGAGACAAAGCCAAACCCATGCCAAGAGTTTAACATATGGACAACAGAGGGTCAGTGCTTGGTTAGGCTACTAGTTTAGCCAGAGTTTAGTTAAGCCAGTAACAGTTTAATTGTGATGTTTGTCTTAGATATCAAACTTTTCCTGTCTGTTTTTACACTGTGGACTGTAGGGAAAATGTTAATGATGAGCATCATGCCTCGATTACAGTATAAATGCCTTGCACACTCAGAGGCACATATGTGCCACAGGAAATAGCTTAACAGAAATAATGGATAGAAAATGCCAGTGGAGTGCTCAAACACTGTCCTTCCAGCATGGCTTAAGGTTTCCTGACAGCAGCTGAGCTAAGCTTAAACCTCTCTTCCTTTGATGCTTTTCCTCTGCAGTGTCATTCTGACTATCTGCCTTTCTTCTACCATGATAAAACATGCCCTCTCCCTTCTGACCTCTCCCTTCTTCTTCCTAAACCTTTTCTGTCCCTCTGTACTCTTTTTTTTTTCCTAGACAGCCCTGAGGAGTTTCTCCTGAAGATTCACCTGGCTCAAAAGAGACATTTACCTGTGCCCAGCAAAGCCTTGACCCTTTTACTGTCACTGGAGGGAAGGAGGCACATTCAGGGAATGATTAGTTCAGGTCTACACGTAAAATGGATCAAGGAAACTGTGTTAGGTGGCATGAAATCCAGCCTGGCAGGATATCTGTGACCACCTCAAAAGACACAGAGTTTGGGAGAGACAGCACTGGCAGAGCTTCCTGAAATGTGCCTTCTGCTCCACATCTTCAGTGTGTTTGCCCTATAAATTGTAGCTGAAAGGTGTAAGTGAGGTAGAGAAAGGCAGCCTGGTAAATTCAGCTGTGGATACCAGCAACCAGCTTGTTTGTTATTTTAATGTCTCCACCTTTCTTCAGTTTTTAAACATCTTTTTGAGGTTTCCCCTCTGCAGAAAACTGTTTCCTTCACATGGCTCCCACTGGACCCAAAGAATCTGTGGAAGGAGAAATGCTGGTCCGGACCTATTGTGTAGACTTTCTTAATTCAAAGTACATCCAAGTTTAGTAACAAATGTAGGCCTGGTTTCTGTCAAAAGTCCCATGTGATCCATCTTCCTGCCCAACATGACTTTTCCACCACCTTCCTCCGGAGCCAGGGGAGTCTCTGCCAGTACAATTTGTGGTGGAAGCTGAGGACAAACTACTTGTGATGATATAGAAGAGGAAAATAGTGCTAAGGCTTAGATATTTAGAGTAAGGAAAACCCTAAGTCTCACAATGCTGGATGTCAAAACACATGGTGAATCATTCCAGGCTGGGGTTTATTGTATAAACCTCACCAAAATCTTGGCTCCATTTAGGAAGCTTTTATAGCAGGAGGGTAAAAGGAACAGCAGAAGTCAGACTGTTCACACTCCCAGGGCTGGAGCCCCCTCTGGAGCCAGGCTGGGAGAGCTGGGGGTGTTCACCTGGAGAAGAGAAGGGTCCAGGGAGAGCTGAGAGCCCCTTGCAGAGCCTAAAGGGGCTCCAGGAGAGCTGGAGAGGGACGTGGGACAAGGGCCTGGAGTGAAAAGATGAGGGCGAATGGCTTCCCAGTGCCAGAGGGCAGGGTTAGGTGGGATATTGGGAAGGACTTCTTGGATATGAAGGAGATGAGGCCCAGAGAAGCTGTGGCTGCCCCATCCCTGGAAGTGTCCAAGGTCAGGTTGGATGGGGTTTGGAGCAACCTGGGCTAGTGGAAGGTGTCCCTGCCCATGGCAGGGGGTGGGACTGAATGATCTTTAAGGTCCCTTCCAACCCAAACCACTCCATGACTGTATTTGTCACACTGGCCATGCAGAGTTGTGCAGAGTTGTCAGACTGAGTGGGATTCACACGCTCCCAATATTTCCCCTCCTTCACCAAGTCTCTCCCTGCACAAAGTCACTCCAGATATCATCACCAGTGAAGATCCAGGTTCTGACAAAGCAAAGGCATCTTTGCTGACATGCAGCAGACACAGGGCAGAGTGTCTGGCTCCTGTTAACTCCTGACACCTGTTTTTTGAGTGGTTCTGGTGGTTTGTACATGGAGAACAGACCTGATCTGTCCTGGGAATCCCAGCAGCTCTCCAGGATCTTCTGGTGCAATCCTGGAGCTGGGTGTGGCCCAGACTGAAGGGCAGGATGGTCTCAAATAAAGGGGAACTACGAATGCTACTGCAGGGAGATCATTTATAATAATATTTAAGAGGGTTTTACAGTCATTTACACAGAGATCTATCAAATATCTGAAGCCTGCCTCTGGATTTAATGTGGAGTTTCTCTCTGTGTGCTTCTGTGCGTGTGCAGGCACAAACTTTGGCTGGGAGATGCTGTCACTTTAACATCCTACCAGTATTTCCAAATTTCCAGCCCTTCAGGGACAATTTCACAGAATAACTCCGGATTCCTGTAAACATTTGAAGCCCTCATTCAGCCCGACTCAATTCCCAGCAAGTCCTTACTCCTGGTGTTCCTCACGGTCTCCATACTTCCCTTCACAGCCCTTTTCTTAAGCTGTCTGAGTGGTTGAGCTCACCTTCCCCAAGTCTCAAACAAACAGGGAATTTAGGCAGGAAATTTAAGCTTCCTGCATCTGGGCTTTTTTTCCCTGAGAGTCATGAGCACAGCAAAACACTCATCATCTTCCCCAACCAACCCCAGCTTTGTAAAGGGGCTTTGAATGCCTGAAGACAACACCTCACTCAACCATTCCTGTCCCAATAAAGCACTAAATGGATTTGCTTTGCTG
>NW_016690200.1:6605070-6607882 GCF_001604755.1 Lepidothrix coronata
AAACGCACTGATGCAAAGTAGGAAAAATCCAGGGAAAAATATGAGATTATAAGGGGAAGTGACTCGAGTTTACCCTGTTTCAGACAACACTGAAAGTCCTTCTTGCCTCTTTACTCCATAGCTGACCCAGAGGTGAGTATTTCAGACCACACCTGGGCCCTGCAGGCATTGGTTTGGAGAAAATAAATGACATCAGATTCATTGAAGAGATGGAGAAACTGAGACAGAGAAACTCTGCCCACGGCAGGGGGCTTGGAACTAGATGGCCCTTAAGGTCCCTTCCAACCCAAACCACTCTGTGATTCTACAATTATTTGAACTCACAGACCCTGCTTTGGCCACTCAGAGTGACATGATCATACAGAGTTCATGAAAAAGCTCTTTTTCTCTGTGTTGTGGTTGCTAACAGGTTACAATTGAGTCCCAAAGCTTCTGCTTTGAGGTGATGGGGAGCTGAGCCACCTTCCCCTGCTGCAGGACTCAGCTGTAGCACGATTCAAGTGGCTGAACCCAGGTTAAACCCCATGGAGTAACAATAGCTCCGAAAAAAAGTCCCCACCTCGCAGAAAGCCACCTCTGAAAGGTGGTGATGCAGTACCTGAAAGCAGTAAAGAAGTTGTAGCATGGCTGAGGTGCTGTGGCTTTACTTCTCCTCTTCTCCCTGCTGGGAAAAACGAGGCAGAGGTCTCCCAAAGACATCAGCATTTTCCAAGCATGTGTTTGTACAAGTGAGGTCAGATGAGGTCTGTGAGAAGCACAGGAATGTGCAGTGAGAGCAAACCATGGGTGACCTTTGCAGGTGTCAGCAGAGTCATGTTGGTCATGATTTCCCGGCATATGGCTGAAATTCAAGCCCTTGTACAGCCTTTGGCTATCTTGAGTTGAGCTGAATGAGATGCAAATGAATTGTGATGAGCATCTGGAATTCAAGGTAATCTCTATAAATAATGCATATGACTTGCTCAGGTTTGTGGATGTCTCCGGCAGGACTGTTTTGTAAATCATTTAGGGCTGGCAAAAGGTGCCAGGTCAGTGTTTCTGGAGAAAGAGGCTCAGGTTTCTGACCCACAGCAGCAGTGGCACAAGCAGGGTGCTCAGAATTGCCACCCACTCCTTCCAGTTTATAATCCAAACACTTGATCTGTTCCAACACCCTCTGGAAGAGAAGCCAGTATTTCCAGGTGCCACTGTGATGCTCTAAGATCACAGATGAGAACAGATCTGTGACGAGAACAGATCTGAGAAAAAAAAAAATCATTTCATAGATTCTTAAAATCATAGGATCAGAGACTGGTTTGGATTGGAAGGGACCTTAAGGATCATCTAATTCCAACCTTCTTTCACAGGCAGGGAGACGATACACTGGAACAAGTTTTTTGGAGCCCCATCCAACCTGACATTGAACACTTCCAGGGATGGAGCAGCCACAGCTTTTTTGGGCAACCTGTGCCAGGGCCTTACCATTTCCTAAGATGTTCATCAGTCATTAGCTGTCAGCCACCCATCCTACCTTCTCTTCTGCTCCTGAGGATGTGCTGTTGTCCAAGACAAGGGAGTTTCTTTTTCCCGTGCCTGGTCTTTCACTTTGTCAGCCTCACTGAGCTGGTAAAGAGAGAAGGAGGAATCTCCTAGCAGTGGAGAGGACCATGCTCTTACCACTGGAAATCTGGTCTCTGCCTGGTGGCTTTAATTGCTTGGAAAAACTCTGATGGAGGGTTTGTGTGCCCTGAAGTTTGTTCATTTCTTGCAGGTGCATGAGTTGGTGTTCCAGCTGATTCCTCCCTTCCTTTGTGCTGCAGATGAGCTGGGGGTGTACATTCTCTCAGGGTTGTGAAGCACCTTGTGTGTGGGTCACTTGAAGGTTTCCAAGCCAAAATATCTGGATGAAATCCAACCTTATGCCGATGTGTGAGGGAGCAGATTAGAAGTGGGAATTGCTTTGCTTTGGTTTTAGATCTGTGAGTTTTGTGAAAGAGGAGAAGTACATTCTGCAGTCCCCAAGGAAAGACCTGCTGTTGACTCCAAGATTCTGGTTCTGCCATGGGACTAGAAGGTTTCAGTGCCATCTGCCAAAGGGCAGAGGGATCTGTGCCTGCTGGCTGGGTCACCAGTGTGAGGTTGTACATGCACAAAATTCACAGAAAGTCTGGGAAAGGGCTTGAATGCAAATTGGTACAGGATTAATGTTTTTAGCATAAGCGTGAGGCTTTTCCTGAGTCTGGCAGGTGAAAAAAAAATCAGAGACATTTTTCTGTGCCTCCTGCTGTTGTTGTGTTTGGGTTATAAACATTAAAGAGAAAATTTAAAATCAGTTCCATGCCATCTCTTTTAGCCTCTCCCTTAGAAAGGTCATTTAAGGAGCAGATTTAAATGCAGTCTTTAAGGCAAGATAACTGCAGCTGCAGCAATAATGTCTCCCAAAATGCTCGAAGCAATCAGAAATCTCCATGTCCTTTTTTTACAATATCCCTGGACAAAAAATTGGTTGACTTTTGCAGCTATTCAGGCAGGGAAGGAAAGTTTCATGTCGAGATGGGAGCTGGAATCTTTGGGTTGATGAATCTGGTCATTCCGAGCTAAAATAAAAAAAGGTTCTGCAGCTCAGCCTCAGATGTTTTACAATCCCTTTCCTCTGAGGACAAGTGGGTTTCAAACAAGGATTGCAGGGAGTGGACAAGCTCCACTTCTGTAAGATTGATCCATTTTACTGCACAGGTTGTGTTGTCTGTGACAGATCCACTGTGCCTTTGCTCTGCACATGGAACAGAGATGAAGAAACAAAAACCCACTTTTCAGTGACTTGAAATAGCAA
>NW_016690200.1:6607892-6640365 GCF_001604755.1 Lepidothrix coronata
TGTTTGTTGGTTTGTTGTTTTTTTTTTTAAATTTAGGTCCCTCTCCATCTTCTCAGCACTGATGGGGCATATCTGGAGTGGTGGGTCCAATTCTGGACTCCCCAGTATGAGACAGACAGGAGCATACTGGAGCTAGTCCAGTGAACAGGATGAGCTTGGAGCACCTCTCATAAAAAGAGAGAGTGAAAGAGCTGTGTCTGTGCAGCCTGGAGAAGAGAAGATTGAGAGGGATCTTCTCCATATGTATAAATACCTGCTGGGAGGCAACAGGGGAGAAGGTGACAAAGTCTCCTCAGTGGTGCCCGGTGACAAGACAAAAAAAACTGGAACACAGAAAATTCCCTTTAAACACAAAAAGAAAAAAAACCTTTTTACTGATAGTGTGACCAGACACTAATTTGGAGAGATTGTGGACTTTCCATCCATGGAGATGTTCAAAACCCAGTCGAACACAGCCCCCAACAACTTGCTCGAGCCGACCCTGCTTGAGCAGTGGGATTTGAGGGGACCATCTCCAGAGGTGCCTCCAGCCTTTAGCAGTTTGAAACCGGGAAATTTTAACTGTTCTGACCAAAGGTTCTTCCACAGGTCCCTGAGTAGAGAAACATTTAATCCTTGAATCATCGTAACGAGGGTGACAATAAGATGACATAAGATGACATAAGACGACAATTGTAAGAAATTTTGAACTCTACAATGCAGGAAGGTGATGGACTTGATAAGCTCGAAGAGGCTTTGTCTGTCCAACAGAGAAGGACATAACTAGTCCAAAATTCCTTATCTAACAGTCACAAAGTGGAAAATTTGGCCTAATTTAGCTGTTTTCCAATGTTTCCTGTGGATTTGAGCAGCATATTCCAGTGGATTCAGCTGCTCAGTAACACTTTTCCCTCCACATTTGAAGGCACTTATCAAGCTGATTGCCAAAATCCGGCTATCACAGACAAACCCAGACTGCAAGAGTGTTCATGTTACTCTTAATTCATGAGTATTGTGAGTATTTATGAGTATTAATATGAGTGCTTCCTCATCAGGAGACTGAGGTTGATCTTCCTCATGATCTACTTCGGCTGGACTCATCCCACTGAATTACTGACTTCCCATCCGAGGAGAGAAGTGTCCATTCAGCTTGGATGATCCCATCCCAGCCCTCCAAAATCCCCACCCAGAAACAAACAAAGAGAATAAAAAAATACAAACCAAAAAAGTCCACCAAACCCCAGGCTGGTTTTGTCTAATATAAGACCATCTCCTTTCAGTGGTACCCTCAGCTACTGTGGGGTCCAGATTAAAGTTAATGGAAAAAAGCCCTGTCCCTTAATTTTATGGAGGAAACTACCTATCTTAATCCTGGGAACTTTTTGTTTTTTTAAATATTTTTTATTTTATTTGTTGGGGTTTTTTAAACCAACTTTAAAAAACCATTACGTTTTCACAATCACAGAAATATCATCCAGACTAAATTTGACCTCAGTATTTAAATGACCGTGTGTGGTATTTTTCCATTTCTGCCTTGACCACCTCTTTTTCCCTTGTGTTTTCATTCCAGGCCTCCTTTGTTCCACCTGATTTCTAATCTGATTCCTTTCCCCCTTTCCCCATGAACGCTGACTGCAGACTGCCCTGCTAAACAATCGAATTTATAAACCAATATATATTGTAATTACAACCTGAAGCTGATTTCCGGGATGTTATCTTTGCCCTGAGACTGCAATGCTGGAAAATAATGAGCAGGGAAGGTGAGTTAGGATGAATTCCAAGAGAAACTGGGAGAACTAACACAGAGTGACAACATTCAGATACTGGGAACTATCCTCCTAAATTAGTGGATTTGTTGCCCTCTCATTGTCTAGACAAGGAGTCTGGATAAGCGTTGCTGATCTGAGGAAACATCTTGCAAAGTTCTCAGCAAGACACAGGAATTTTATTCATCCAGTACTTTCCTGTCCGTTAGTTCAATGGCTCCAACCCTTTGGACTCTTGGACTGTGTCATGACTATTGAAATCTTTGTGCCTTGTCCACTGATCACTACAAGTTGATCTTGAAGGCCACATCATCTGATGCACACTATGGGCATCCTTAGGTCAGCCAGTAGAAGCCTAAAGATAACCAAGAAAAGCAGATTTTTTTTTTTCATTTTATTCTGTTCCTCTGACCCAGGACAGAGTCCATCCTGTCCTGGGGTTTGTACCTATAACCTGCTTTCATTAACCTTCAGTATCTCTCCACCTGTCAAAGGCATCTTCTTGAGCATTAAATATTCTCCCAATATCTGCCCTGCACTTCTCTCTTTGCCATTTAAGCTCATTTTTGTGTCTTCCATGGAGATCCACTGCCAAGATTTGATTGTAAAGGATCTTTTTGCCTGTTGAAGCCCATTACCAACTCACCCCTCAGTCATGTCTCCTTTACCAGCACTGACTTCCCCAGCAGGACCTATTTTTCTGAGCCCTTTTGTGGCCTTTCCCAGGCTCTCCAATTACCCCACATGTTTTAGGAGGAGCACAGCTCTTGCTGAAACCTTCTTCCTGCTGTATCAAGGGCGGTGATTTCATCCCATGGATTTCATCCCATATCTTCCAGAAACTCATCCTGTGATCATTCTGGAGCGCTGCTGCCCTGCCCTGTGTACACACAACATATTGCCCCAATAGATGCCCTGTCCCTCTGGAAATTGTTCCCACTTTTCATTTTCAGTTCACTTTCTCTGCTCCCTTATTTATTTATTTAGCACCAGGACAGAGTGATGTTGACTTTTAAAGCCGGTGGGGGTTGTAACAGCAACCAAGTGGATAATTGTGGCATAGAATAATAATTTGTCTCTCAGTTGATTGCAACTACTTTGAATTTGAAGCAAACCCTCCTGATGTTTCACTCAGTGGATTTTCATAAGTGCTTTCCTGAAATATGTCTGACATTCGACAGCTGAGCTGTGCAATTTTGAAGTAAGAAATTCCCATAGTCCAGCTCCAAAAATGGTCCCAGACTAAGGTGTTTTCCAAGCATCAATCTCTGCTTGAGTGGGGTTTCAACAAGGACTTTGTGGGTAGCTCTGAAATGTGCTCCCACCACTCTGGATGTGATGAGGAACTACTGCTCAGCTCCTCTGAGTTGTTCCATCTGTGATGATCTTGCAGCAGAGGATGTTTGGCTGGTTTTTTGCTGGAATGTCTGTGGACCATCTCCATGACTCTTCTGGGAGACTTCCTTTGCTTAAAGATGTGATTGCACTTGGTATTTTGCTCCTGTGTTTCCAATACTTGATCCAAAGCTCATCCAGACAGGCACAAACAGCCCTGTGGACTTCACATTCTGATATTCTGTGCCTAAAATTCAGTGGGCTGAATCCTCCCGGGAAAATGTACATCCAACTCCACTGATTATGAGAGAAATGAAACCATATCCTTAATTTAGACATCTGTGATCACCCAGGGTGAATCCTGCTTTGTGCACCACTCTTCCCTACAGGATTGGTGATGATACTATTTTTGGAAGCTCTTCCAGGGAATGGACTTGAGGAGCAGTTGGTGCCCTTGATTCCTTGGCAAGGGAAACCTTGATTAATCACTCAGCAAGTTAATTACTGTTACACATGAAATAAAAAGCAGCTTAATCAGTGGCAAATCCAAGTGTCTTCTTCCATGTGTGAGTCCTACTGCCTCGTTGGGAGGCCAGATGAGGCTTTTAATCCTGGTTAGGCCCGGATTTTAATCCCAGCTCAACCAATTTCCTTCCAGCAGAACGCCACATGCACATGACCCATTTTGGGGCAGCTTTCAGGTGACTTCTCCAGGGAGGATTGATCCCAGAAAACCTTGCATTCCCTGGCATCCACAGGAAGCACATTTTGGTCTCACAGGAACACATTTTGCGCTAAAAAGACCCAGAATTTCCTCAAATTTCTTCCTTGTGAAACCAGCACCTACTTGAAACTCCTGATCAAGGGTTTTAAGTGTTCACAGCAGGAGTGTGGTTTGAGGAACTCAGGAGGAGGTACCATGGGACAACTCAGTGCCAGTGATGCAGGTGAGGAGACCAAGACTCTGGGAGTTGTGAGTGACGGAGTGAGAACAGATTCCAGGGACCCAGGGTCTCTCGTGATGCCTTGGGATGATTTCAGAAACAGTACAAAAGGTTTTCAGAATAGGTTTAAATCACAGTCAGAATGAAATCAGGATAACTGGTAAAAACAAGCAAACAAATCCACTCAAACAAACTCCTGGAGTTCCCCCCTGCCCAGGACTAATGATGGTTTCTTTAGCAGGAAACAGCCAAGTACACAGGAACACAATCTTAAACTCATCTTGGAAGGGGGGAAAAAAATGAAGCTGCAGATGCAGAAAAAAAGAAAATTAATTGTGTTTTCTGATTAACAAACACAATTTAGGAAACAAAGCAAGAAAAAACACTGGCAGAGCTGGGGAAGGGTATTTTTATGTTACTCTGATTACATGAGACGGTCAGTGCTGGGTGACAGCTTTATTTGAGAGCTATTAGAGGGACAGAAGCAGATAACACTACAAACTAATTATTGCTGCAATCTGTAATTTCTCTGCAGGGAACTGGAATTGCAGGGGACCAGGGCGAGGAGCAGAAATAACCAATAACAACAACAACAACAAGTGCGGAATTGAGGGGATGAAGGAGGAAAGTGGAACCAATGGGGAAATTATTTTCATAAACCAGGAGTGAAAGGATGGGAAAGTTGTTAAGCTGATTTCATGGGCTAACACTGGCAGGTCTTTTAAGGTCAAAACAAAGATTAAAGAGTCCTGTACAAGGGAAACCAAACAAACCTTATTGGTGTTGGGAGAAAATAATACATGTCTGGGTTATCAGCAAAAGCCAACAACTATTGCTGCTATTCTTGGAGATTACATGGACCTTTTAAACTGTGAGGGAAACAGAGCCACACGCTCACTCCAGATGGGATTTGGATGATTAAGTGTAGGCAGTGATAGCTGAGCTGGTTGCCCTTGGATCCTTTCAGAGACAGTGGAGACTCCCCTAAATCCTGGTTCTTTTGGGCCAGTGTCTGCTTTAGGGTGACAGGACTGTCTTCCTGGTGATGGAGCAGGGCTGGTCAGCTTTGCCGGGGGCATCTCAAGGAAGAGAAACGACTCTGAAGTCATTTCCTACCCTTCTGCATCTGGATTAGGTATTAGGACGAAATTATTTACTCAGAGGGTGGTGAGGCCCTGGTACAGGTGTCCCAGAGAATCTGTAGCTGCCCCTGGATCCCTGGAAGTGTCCAAGGCTGGGTTGGACGGGGCTTGGAGCAACCTGGGATAGTGAAAGGTGTCCCTGCCCATGGCAGGGGCTTGGAATCAGATGGTCTTTAAGGCCCCTTCCAATCCAAACCATTCCATGATTCTGTGATTCTGTAACTCCTATCCTCAAGGGCTGTGTTGATATGGCTGTACAGGAGATAGGTAGATCTTCACTTCAAAAATTGCCTGTTTTCTTCCTGTAAAAAAATGGTGGGCCAAGGTTAAGCCAAGAATGTAATTCAGTTGCTTTTTCCCTTGTTAAAAAAGAAAAAAAAAAGGCCTTGAAATATTTAAAAGAAAAAAATCCAGCCAGCAGGGTCAAGCAAACAAAAATCCAGGATTATTTTTTTTTTCCTTTAGCCTCAGAATCAAAGCTGCTCAGTGTCCATGTCTGAAAGTATTAGATGGCAAATCCATCTTCCTCCTCCTGTCTGGGCTCATGGCAAGGGAAGAGAGGACAAAGAACCAGAAGAGACCTCCTGGGTGACCACAGCAGTCCCAAACTCCTGCTGTACCTCTTGGAAGTGGTCACAGAGAGGAGAGCTGCTCTCTGTGCTGTGATGCTGCAGTGGGCAATTCTTCACAGTGCAACAACTCCCAGGGTCAAAGATGGAACAGGAATGTATTAAATCAATAAAGAAGGCGGCTCCCAGAAGCTGAATTGGTAAAGGATGCATTGTGTTGATCTGTTGAAATTAGTTCCAGGTGTAAGAGGGACAAAGGAAAGGAGGAGGTGAGTTCCACCTCTGCTGAAACCACAGATATTCTGTGCTTTCTCTAATCCCACCAACAGGCCTTAGAGACAAGGCAAGATGACCTAAAAAATGGGACCACATGTCTTGTTCCATCATAATTCCAAAGTTCTCTCCTCTCCCCACTCCCCTTTTTCCTCTTGAGATCTCTCTGGGACATGAGAGCAGGGAAAACTAATGTCTGTGGCAACCTATATTGCTGTAAAAATAGAAGCCTGCACCTGATAAGATCATGAGTGACACCAGTTATAGGAGCTCAGACAGAATGTGCAGGTGACCCTTGGAACTTGTTATTCCCTCTCAGATAGAGGTGGATTTACTTCTTGTGCTGTGGAAGGTCAAACTACCACAATGTGTGGGTGCTGATGCAGATTTGTGAGATGGGAAGACATTTTGAAGGGAAAAGATTTATTTTTGTAGGTAGAACCATGGAATTGTTAAGGTTGATAAAGATCTTTAGGATCATCAAGTCTAACTGTAAACCCAGCACTGTGTTCACCACTAAACCATATTCCCAAGGGCCACATCCACACATCTTTTAAACACTTCCAAAGAGGGTGACTCCACCACTTCCCTGGTCAGCCCATTCCCAGGCCTGACCACCCTGTCAGTGAAGAAATTTCCCCTATTCACCAATCTAAACCTCTGAATATTTTCTGAGGTGTCAACTTTGTGGAATCAGGGAATATTAAAGGGATGAATCCCACGCAGGACTTGATAGGATCCCACTTCTTTTGGGATCACACACAATAAACTACAGTTTTCCCACTGAGCCTGGCATTTGACTCCCATGGATTTCCTGCTGTCCATGATTTCACACAGACCTTGCTCTAATGAAGGTGTCAGAAAATCCTACGGGCTGAGATTTGTGTTGTCTATCACACCTCCTGCTTTCCTTGGTCCAGGGGAAAGTTATGCTATAAAACACTGTTCATGGTACATGTGTGTGGTCACATGTTAAATATGACATATCACAGAATAATCCTATAGATGTTTGGGGCATAGTCTCTATGTAACCTATAATAGTCATATAAATAGTGACTATAATAGTCATATGCAACCCAAAATGATGATAATAATAATAATAACAATAACAATATTAATAATAACAATGCCATTGCTGTTATTATTATTGTTGTTATTATTGTTGTTATTATTATTGTTATTATTATTATTCCCTCCAAGATCTTCCCTGGCACTGAAATTAGGCTGACTGGTCTTTTGGTTTTTCTCTCACTGCTCTCCTGCCCTCTGGGGCTTCACTTGCCATCCCTGAATTACTGAATGAAATGTGTTACCTGCTCAGAGCCACTTCCTCAAGGCCTCCAGTTGATTCCATGAGGTCCCGATGGGTCAGATCCATCTGTGTTACCTCCACACCCCTTCACCTGGTCCTCTCTCAGGGCTCTTTCTTCTACATCAATTTTATAATTAATTTTATTATCTATGTGATCCCAGTTATCCTTTCTTTTTTTTAATGAGAAGATAGAAATTTCTTCCTCACTTTCTGAAAATATAATCCACCTTCTGCCATCTCTGCATCACAGGATATGTATTTTCCATCCCAGTGAAACAATGCACTTGCTCTTCCCTTTGTCACCCTCTTATTTTGAGTGATTTCCAGATCTTTCTTTTGTTGTTGTCAACTAATTTTTATTCACTCTCTGTATCAAACTTCTTGGTTTCATTGCTCCATAGTTGTGTCTTTCCTTTACACTTGTGTTAAATTTGCAGCCTTCTTTCCAAATTTATGTGTAATTTTGGGGGTTTATTTTCCCTGATGAAATATCCAGGCTCTTAAAGCATTCCTGCTACAACCATCTTGGTCTCTTGTTTTGTTTTTTTTCCTATGACACTGGAGTTTGCTGATATGTATTTGATAGACTCTTTCAGCAAGAGCCAATATTTATTTCATTGCTGCTGAGTCTGTCTACCAAGGAAGCAGCATTATTTCACATTTGTTTCCCACTTTGTCAAGCCTGTTTCTATTTTGCTGTTCTTACTCCTTCACCTCTTTAAAAAAGTGACAGTTACTGCCACTGATATTTCCTGGGAGAAGTTACCTTTCACCTTTACATTTTCAGCATTTTTTTCCTCTGTATTGCTTTTTCTCTCCTTTCTTAAATAAAATAAAAATGCCTGAAAATTTCAGCTATTACATGTCACTCTCAGCTATCAGGTCATTCCTTCTCCAATAAATATTCACATCCCCTGGGTCTTCCGTGGTCTTTTTCTCTGCTTCAGGTGCCCAGAGACCAGGGCTCCCTTTTCCCCCTGCACTGTGGAATTCAGTTGTTGTTTTTGGGGTCATTTGCCCTCCCTACTCCTTCAAGAGTGGCCTGGAATGGTCCTTGTGTTCCACCCAGAGTTTTGTTGTGTGGGAGATGGAGCAGAGCACGTGCAAAGGAAATAATAAATTATTGGTAGCCAATCTAACTACAACGTGGGAGTTAATTAACCCACACTCATAATCCAGGCTGACAGAGAGGAGATTCAATAGTTACACACACATATATATACATATGTATATATATAATAGTTATAATAACATTAAAACTGTTATATAAGGAAGTTTACCGGCATTTAGGTGTGACCACCCTGCCAGCATCCCTCTGCATCCAAGGATTGACAGATCCAGTGTCCTTTGAGCACAGTCAGAGGGAGGGTTATGATGAGCTGTCACCACCCTGAGATCTTTTCTGGGAGGTGTGTGATGTCCACGCTGGGGTTTCTTCCTCCTCGGTCTCGGGTATCTTCATTCCCACTCTCCCCATCACCTGCTCCCTTCTCCCTGGCCCCACTGCCCCATCCCACCACACCTGTAGCAGCTCAGAGCTCCTTCCAACCTCCGGGAAGCGCTGCAGGGATTTACATTCCCCAGGAAGCAACGCCCACCAGAGCACTTCTGGGCTGCTGCTTTTATATTCCTGCCTGGCTCTGGAAAGTCACACAGAGAAACGTGTTTGCAAACAGAACTTCAGGTAACCAATACTTCCCCGCAGTACAAAAGCTGGCAGAGAAGTAATTGCTGGAGGGGGGTACGTTCAGAGGGTTTCCAAACTTTGATGCCCTGTGATTTGCAACTCTCTGTAGTTGAAACTTGCAGTCTTGTCTTTGCAGCACTTATTCTTCAGGGGAAAGAAACCTGTCGAAAGGCTCTTGCTGATTTCAGTGGGGTTTTGACCAGATCCTCACTGAACTTTCAGGTGACTTTAAGTGAGCTAAAACTTCACACATCCTTCTTTACCCCATGCAGTGGCCGACTGCTCTAAAGTTTTTTAGTTCTCAGCTTGCTGAAGGATTCAAGAAACTGTGTCACCTTGCCTGGCTGAATGTTGTCCTTCCCTTTCAGTTCCCCGCTAGTTATTTTATAAATGAGATGAAAATATTTGCTGTGTTAGTGAACACATCTCAGTGTTTGAGTGTGAGACCGATGGGATTCTGATCCTGGATGCAACCTTGGGCACTGCTGAAAGGCAGATAATAAATAATCACAGCACAAAAGAGGAGGCAGGACTGATTTTCCAGCTGTGTGTCTGGTCACTTAAAGCTTTCTGTGTGAAGTTTCAGCCATACAAACCAGTTGGAATTGGTTTGGGCTCCCTCAATGGATGTTTGAAGGCTTGAGGGTTTTATAAAAATATAAATACTTTTATATTTAATAGAGAAATGATGGATCACAAGGAAGGAAGAGATCTGTGCCTGGTATGAACATTTAGGATCTTCTGACACTCTCCCTCCTTACCCTGTGATAATCATATGGCCCACCAGAAAAATTTAGCTGCGGGAATATCAGTGGCATTAACCTCCTAATTCTTTGATAATTAATTTTCCTTGCTCTGTCCTTGCTGATTAGAACACCCTGCACAGGACAGTCACCACATGTGTGTGGGTAATGTAAATCATTGCACAACTAATGGAAGGGGAAAAGTTGCTGTTTAAGGATAAATGAGGATCTTCTTGTCTAGATGAAGTTCGGATTGTTGTGGGAAGCATGGATTTCAATGTGCTGAAAGGCAACCTAAAGGGAGAAGGGTGGAAGGGAACTCCCTGGCCGTGGAGAAAAAGTGTGCAGAGAAATCCCAATAAAATTGAAAAGCCTAATCAAGTTGTGCTTCCAGGGAGGAACAGCTGGAATGGAATACACCACTGCTACTCTGAAAAGGGTCTGGGGCCAACACCAAGTTGGTCTGTGAGGGAAATATTTGTAGGCACATACAAGGAATGAACATCACCCTAATTTCAAATGAAATCAAAACAGCAAACAAAATATTTTATAGTGCAATTACTGGAAGGAACAGAATCTGCTCCCCAAAGCAATGGTCCAACCAGCAGGTGGCTATGTGGACTGGGATCCAGGCTGAGAACACATGCTGTCTCCTCAATTTACCTATCTAGGAGTTAAATATCTATATTTCTCAGCTCCTTCTGCAGTCAAAGCAGACACATTGGGTAGTTTGGTCCTCGCATCTCAAGGTGGCACAAATCTGGAAGTTTTGTCTCCATTGACTTACAATAATAAATTTGTTATGGGCTGAAGGGAACAAAACTGCATATCTGGAGCAAAAAATAGTGTTTATTATTAGCCTAATTAATACTTGAGCACTCCAATCATCCTGGTTACCACATTTCTAGAGAAAAGTATTGTTAATAACATGATCTACCTGATACTTCCCATTTTATCTGAGCTGCTCACAGGGACAGTGTCCTGCTGCATACCAGGGTTAAAGCTTTGGTTTGAGCACAGTCAGAGAGGGTTATGATGAATTATCACCACTTTGAGCTCTTCCCTGGAAGGATTGTGGTGTCCATAGTGAGGTTCCTTCCTCCTCCCTCATGGCTGTCCACAGGGACCTCTTCCCTCCCCCTCTTCCCACCACCTTCTCTACACTCCCTGCTCCCCAGAGCCAGTGGCAGAGCTGCCCAGCACTGGGATGGGCTGCAGGACTCCCTCTCTCCCCTTCAGGACTCAGGTAATTTTCCCAGGATACTCAAAGACATGGCTTATGTTCCACTTTTGCCTGAGAACATCCGTGTCCACCTCTGTGGCGTGCCAAAATGACACCTTAAACCCTCACGGTCATCAGCTTGAGGGGACTCAGGATGAGGCATTTTTCTCTCATTACTATGAAAAAAAAATGGAAAAAATCCTCCACTTCAACAAGTCATCTTCATTTATACTCTCTGTGTGCAACAGCAGAGAAGAGTTTGATTCAGGTGGAAGAGGAGCCATGATTTGGGCCTCCAGAGCCCAAAAGACTCTCTCAAGCTGTTGCATAGATGGAGGGAAGAAGGAGCTGCTTTATTTTAAAATAAACCAGCAGCAGCTCTGTCTCTGAGTGCCTGAGGCTGCCTCAGAACTGCTGATGGATAAAGGGATGCTCAGGGTAGGTAAACTAAAGAGCAGGGGGATTTCTGGTTAGGAGCTGCTCAGCTTTGCCATGACTGAGGATCTCCTGCACCTGCCTACAGGCAGAGCTTTAAAGGGGGGAAAATGGTACCTGTGTAGCTCAGGAACCTTTGGGATCAGGGGCTGGAGGAGTGGGGATTTTCAGGTTTGCTGTTTCAGAGTTAGGTGCCTAAATTCCCTTTAAATCCCCCTTTAGGTTTGTAAATCCTTTGTGAATGCTCTCGGTAAATAGGATTGCAGCCAAGAAATACCTGGATTCTGTCAGCCATTTCTCCCCTCCAGAAATTAATCCTGCAAAAGAGGGAACACCTGTTAGTCTGTGCTGAGTCTCATGCACTGTGTGTGCTCTCAGAGGAGGATGGAGCAGCCAAAGTGCTGCCTGGTCATTGCTCTTGGAAACACCTTGCTGGCTGTGCCCCTTCTGCCTCCTACTGAGAAGGGACAAAGGAGGAAAAAAGGAGATTTAAACCTCTCAAGCTCTGAATGGATCCCACTGTAAGCCAGACAAGGGAGAAGTGAGGTGAAGCCTGATTTATCCACAGTGTCACCATCAGTTTGTGGTGCTTTGAGTCCTCATTTGTAGGTCCTGTTTCCATCACAAGGGGACCCTCAGAGCAAGTGAAATTCATGCCTTCAGCTCAGAGCATCACTCCTGAATGCACAGGGACACCTGAGGTCCCTGCTTCTCCCTCCGGGTCCCTGGTCCTCCCTCCTGCCATATGAAAGAGGGCAGAGATAAAGGAGAGTTGGCCTCACACCACTGTGGCTTCCCCACATTCCCCAGCCCTGGCACACCTCCTTTCCCTGCCTTTTTCTTTTCCCATTTACATTTTTCATTCATTTACACGTGATATTAATCTTTCCTTAATCTCCAATTCCTTGGTGTGTGTGTGGGGGATGAATTCCATTTGTTTTTGTTCCACTCTATCAGACACAGCAGCTATAAGATTAAATGATAACTGTGGACCTAATAATAAAAATACAATATAATGTAATGAAAGTAATGTAGATCTAATCCTCTGTTTTATTGCATCCTGAGTGCCTTTGGTGCTATTATTTTTTTCCCTATGCCTCTGTCTTTGACTTAGCTGCATCTTTTCAAGGAAGCAAAGGCATTTGTAAAGATTATAGTATTATTCTGTTGAGCACAGACTTGCTGTGGGGCACCTTTAATTACAAAACACTATCACTGCTTATAGGGATGTGTGTTTATTATACATGTGTGGTGTGTGAGGAAGATATTCCAAGCCCCCCAAAGCACTAAGGCCAGCTCAGACAGCTGTACCTGGGTAATGCTGCTGTCTCTCCTTCTTCAGAGGGTATTTTGTGTGTGTGTTTTGCTGCAGTTCACACTTTCTTTCTGCATTGTTATTTTTATTGTTTTAATCCCTGTTCGGGGAGAAACTTCAGAAGTGTTTAAAGCAGGATCAGCCTCTGTGAAACCTCCCTCTCTGGTTTCATCTGTGGCTCTGGCTTGTCCCTGTCTTTGGGTAGAGATGCTTTAGAGGTCTCAGAGGTGCAGGATATCGTGCCCTTCCTGACCTCTGCTGCCCTCACTGTCTCCCTCTCTGTCTGGATCATGCCGGGAATGTTATTTTGAAGGCTTGAAAGGGACTTCACCTCAAAGGCATCCCTTAATGGCAAGGACACTTTGAAAGCAGTTCAGGTGAGGGTTGGGATGGGCAAACAGCTGGCCTGAGGTCTTTCAAGGAGTCACAACTCAAGTTTCATGTGTCCAGTTCTGCTGGGCCCAGGGAGGAGAGAGAAGGAGCAGGTGAAGTGCCTGATTTGTTGTCCCTGTGCTCTTGGGTGGGACATTGGGAGACCAGCATTACCCTGCTGCTGGGTTTAATCCTCTGATTAAACTGGGAGTGTGTGCAGCCCAGAGGGTCTCAGAGAGGCTCCCACCTTGTATTGTGTCTTCCCAGCCTGGGATCTCACTTTTAAAAGTCTTCCAGTTTTCTTCTCAGTTTCCCAATGCTCTGACACAGCTTGTTCTCCTCCTTTAATCCTCCTGCTCCGTGAAAGATTAAACCTGTTCCTACAAACTCAGGTACTCGGAAAGAACACGAACATCAAGCAGACAGAAATCAAGAATTTGTCTGTGCAAGAAAATAATTCAAGCATAAAATAAATTTTCATTCTGTACTGGGATGAGAACAAAGCCATTGAAATGCTCCCCAGAGAGCTTTGAAAGAGAAAAGAAACGTTTTCTACTCTAGATACCAAAGAACTCACCTGGGATGTGACATGGGCTGTCTTGGCCCAGGAAGGACCTGGATTTGGATCCCTCACAGCATCAGAGCAATGTCCTGTCTTCAGTTGTCATCTCCTGCAGCCACGCTTGGATTGTTGTGTCTTCCTTCTGCTTCCAGTATATTATTTTTCCACATGGAAACAGCCAAGCCAAAAATTGCATCAAGTGATTGTATTCACACCAAAAGCCTCCCAGCAGAGGTTCCTTCATTCAGACAGAGCCTTTGGGTGTAACCTGCAGCTTGGTCTAAAAAAGATGATCCTAAATCCAGTCTCCTTGATAAAAAGGGAGGGAATGGTGCTGTGATGTCTGAAGAAGCACAGACTGAAAATTGGAAAAGGGAACCTGTTACCACACTGACATATCCTGCATATCCCTGCAAATTCCCATCTCATCTCTCATTCCTGTTCTGCAGGAAGGGAACTGAGGCCCTGTGCAATCAGGTGCTTTGCTTAAGGCTTCACAGCAAAGACCAGGTGAGAATACAGGTCTGTGGGCTCCTGCTGCTTCCCCTCTGCCTTGAACATGGTGAAACAATCCCTCTGCATGAGCTCAAAGTAGGATTTATCAGAAATTCCTGTGTGTTCAGGACCCTACAGGTGCAATGCTTTGGGTAATTGTGAAGAAAGGGAATTACTGAGACAATAATCTCCACTCAGCAAGCAGTTTACACTTTCTCATTTCCCCTTTCTGCAGGACAATACTCCCCCCACACCGGGAAAATGCTCCTTAAATACAGATGTCATTTTTCCCGGCAGTGACATCCTGAGTGATTTTCTTATCAGTCTCACACCTGAATGTTGGTGTCACTTGTCCTGATCTGTGCTGCTCTGTCTCCAATCTGCCATCAAAACGTAAGGAGGCACTGAAGCAGAAGATGCACGACCCTGGATTGATGGAATTGTCAGGTGAGCTGAGCAGGATGCTATGGAATCATAAACCTTGGTCATGGCCGAAGCCTTGTTTTGTGGTGATCTTCTTGCAATGGGAAAACACATTAAGGGTTGCAATGATGTGTTTTCAATCTGTCTGCTGTGGTAGATGCAATATCTGGAGGGTTTTTGAGGACAATTTTGGTCTTGATGCAGCTGGATGATACTTGGAGATGCATCTCACAGCCACAGAAATCCACCTTTGCAATGATGGCACATCTTGCTTTCTGCAGGGCTTAGCAAAATCTTACTGCCTATCTTTGAATTTATCTGCTTCTGGGGAAGAAAGTTCATCCACCTCCACTTAAACAGTAGCAGAAGAGAAAAGTCTCTGCTTTACTTGGGCATAGAAGTTCCAGCGACAAAAACCAGCTGGATTGGTTGGCTTGCTTTTGGAGAACAGAGAAATTTTAAAAAATGACATTTTTGATGGGAAATATTTCTTCCAACTCTTACAGAAGTGTCATTCTAGAGTCAATGAGAGCTGCAACGTTGCTCCCTTCTGGTGATTCCAG
Source organism: Lepidothrix coronata (assembly GCF_001604755.1). Lineage (NCBI taxonomy): Eukaryota > Metazoa > Chordata > Aves > Passeriformes > Pipridae > Lepidothrix > Lepidothrix coronata. The sequence goes on from NW_016690200.1 coordinate 6,623,030, forward strand.
CAGATTTGCATCTCACAACCACAGAAATCCAGCTGTGAAACGAAGACACATCCTGCTTTTTACAGGGCTTAGCAAACTCTTAGTCCCCACCTTTGAGATTCATCTGCTTCTGGGAAAGAAAGTTTTGTTCACCTCCATTTACAACAGCAGCAGAAGAGAGAAATCTGTGCTCTACTTGGGCATAGAAGCTCCAGTGACATCAAACAGCTGGATTGGTTGACTTTCAGAGGCTTTTGGAGAATCTATAGATTAAAAAATATTTTACATATTTAATGGCAAATATTTCTGCCAAGTCTTTCACAAGTGTCATTCTAGAGTTAAATGGTGATGCTGAATGTCTCAGTCCCTCACAGCAGGGTGTGGAGGGAGTAGATGGGAAGTTGTGTGCTTTGGGAGAAGTGGAGAACAGGAGCTCACCTCCATTCTTGAGGACACACTGCTCTCCTGCAGGGACAGCAAGCACCTGTCAATCTATTTGTGCCAAAATAAATGGATGGTGGGACCATGGTACCTTCTCTGACCGTCCAGAAACAAGCAAAGATCTGTGTTAAAGCTCCATGGCAGGATGACCAGGGACAAACCCAAACCAGATATTCCCTTCTTGCTCTTTGCCGAGTTCAGGATGCCCCTGTTTCAAGCACTGGGTTTGTCAGCAGGACTCCACAGTTTTCCAGCAGTTCTGCCAAGAACCTCCTTGTCCAGTTTGTGGTTTGCACTTGCCAGGAATGTGGGCAAACAGCTCAGACTCTGATATCCTTCTCCAGCCACAGTTCCCATCAACAACCCCCTGACTCACTGGGTCAGCAGTGCAGGATTTATCCCCTCTCTCCCTCTGTGCTGGGATAGCTCCTGGTGCTTTAACCTGTGTTAACTTGTTCACTTATTCAGATCTTGGCATATCCAAGCAGGAGAAGCTGTTCTCTGCAAAAGCTGATTTCACTGACTTTGCAGCCCACGGAAGGAGCTGTCAGATGGGTTTCTCACTCTGTCCTATACTGAAAGACAGAGCTTGTGTGAGACCCCACAATGTGCACCTGTGAGACACTTCTGCCTCGACCTTTAAATATAATTACAGTAAAACAACTCTGTACCCCCCTGGATGGATAAAAGCACAAGATAAAAGCTATAATGAAGGTATTGCTACAGTAAAAAATGACCCAATGCAGACATAGGGTGTAATGTAATGAAAGACACTGGGAAAGGGCCAGGGAAAACTGCCCTCTGCATTCCCCACTCCTGTGCAAGATGCTGAAAGACCCTTAATGACCACAGAGTGGTTGGGTCTCTGTCTTACATCTCATTTGAAAGGCCATCTTACATAATTAGCCACCTATTACTGGTGGTTAATTGACTTCTAAAAGACACCAGGATTACAGTGAGAGCTAAAAGTCAATTAATGGCTCCCAGCTCTGCTCCAGCCGGTGTTAAAGTGTGGGAACACCCCCGGTCCCAGGGACATGCTGATTTGTTCCAGGTCCCCAAGCCAACTGCTCACTGCTTCTTTCCCCTCCTCCCTGGCAGAATCAGTCATTAGGATTGATGCTAAATGGCTGCGGTTTCCAATTATTGACAAATTTCCTCTTGATTTCCAAGGGGTTTCTCCCTCTTGCTGCAGTTCCAGCAGAAACTCATGGTGGAGGCCAGCAGAAAGGTTTGCTGGGAACCAGGCACTTCAGTCCCCAGGTTTTCCAGCTTCAGGGGCTGCACTGAGGCTCTCAGGGCACTCAGTCTGGAGGGTAGAGTGGCATGAGAAAGCCAGCCCAGGGAGGCACTTGGCTGCTCCAGCATGAAATCCCATATTCCTACTGTGTCACCTTGTGAGGTGTCCATCTTTGTGAGGAGGGCAGGACAACACCCAGACAGACAGCAGAATCCAGGGGACAGGGGAAAATCTGCCACAGAAGGACTTTTTACAGTGGCATTAGTGACAGGATGAGGAGGAATGGCTTTAAACCGACAGAGAGCAGGTTTAGTTCAGATATTGGGAAGAAATTCTTCCCCGTGAGGGTGGTGAGGGCCTGGCACAGGTTGTCCAGAGAAGCTGTGGCTGCTCCATCCCTGGAAGTGTTTAAGGCCAGGTTGGATGGAGCTTGGAGCAGCCTGGGATAGTGGAAGGTGTCCCTGCCCATGGCAGGGCATTGGAATGAAATGGTCTTTAAGGTCCCTTCCAACCCAAACCATTCTGTGATTCCCCCACACTCCTGAACTCAGGAAGCCTCAATTCCCCATGGACTGGCATCTTCACTTGGAGCAATGCCAGCATCTCAGAAGGTGAAAACTCCTGCCAAATCTCTCCCAGTGATGGGACCACTGAGATTCACTCATTCCCATGCGGATTCTCAGGTGGCTTGTAAGCCACCCATATTGCAAACCTTCTCTCAGAGCAAAGGCAGATTTGTGTCTTTTACCACCAGTCATTTCAAAACCCATCAGAACTCACCCTTTCCTTTTCCAGTGGCAGGAGCTGGTCAAAATTAGAGAAGAAATTGTTGAGAGCCAGGGGAGGGTGTACAAGAAGACATACACATGTCATATACATAAATAGACAGAGTGGTTTCCTCAGCCTTATTGTAAACACAAAGGTTCTTGTTTTGTCATTACAATTAAATTACCCTCGGATAATTTATACAAAATTCTCACCATGTAAAGCTCTGATCAGTTTTGAGCAGGATATTCTCTGTCTGGATCCTGCTTCCAAATATCACAAAGCCTCTGAGTACTCCACCTGGTTCTGGATTTATGCCTGGAGACAGGGAGGAGCAGGGAAGTGAAACAATCTTCGGTAGGTCCTCACTAGGAGAAAAACATTTTGTGTTGGAGTTTTCCCTGCTGCAACAAGGGGAGCCCTTACAGACTCCACTGGCACTGAGTTTCCTTAAGGATAATCACTTAATGCCATCTGAGATTCCCTGTGGTGCCCAGTCCAACCCCGTGGGACCAGCAGACATGACACTGGATCCACTGGTGATCCGAGCCCTTCGGAAACAAAGGCTGAAGGTAGAGTGGGGTATTTCTGGGCATCTCAAATTGCAAAGATATTTGACTCACACGGAGATACTTGTAAGTGGACACCTAATTCAGGTGCCTTGATCAGTGAGGTGAGTCCTATCCCTCCTTTAGGGAATGGGAATAGCCACTGGCATTCAGAGGGGCTGTTATCAAGTAATATGAACTCTCTCCAGAATACACAGAAACGGTCAATGGCTCAAACTGATCAACTCTCATCCCAGTATCACGTCTCCTGTCCTGACCAGCAGAGGTAAATATAAGATCAGGGCACATCAGGGTCACCATCCTCCAAGTTTAGCCCCTCATCTGAAGTGGTTTATGAGCCAGTATCACATTATAACCCCTGAAGACTAAATAAATTTACTTTTCCTCTGTTTTTATCCACAGTGACTTAAAAATCACGTGCACTGAGTCCCTTCTCCACTCTGTACTGGCACATCCCCTGCAGGGCAGAGCTGTCACCCCTCCATAGGACCAGGGAGAAGGTCAGACCCATCACACTTTGTGATGAAAATGAGTTGAATTCTTCCACTTCTCTGTTGCTTGTGGTGCCTCCACAGCGTTTCTATTCCAGTTGCAGGTTTGTAATTGAAATAATGTGGTCACCAGGTGTTCAAAAGCTGTTCCTCTCACGTTCTTCAAGGTCTTTCTCTCCATCAAGAAGCACATCCCTGCTGCTTGACTCTGGTCACAGGAAGGACACAAACTGTGCTCCCTGTTTTTTGTTTTTGTTTTTTTTTTCTGGAAAGGTAAATGAAGATAAACAAATCAATAAACAGTGGCAGCTGGTGAGCTGCCTTCACCCAGAAGGTTCAGTTATGTCTGTGTATTATTAAAAACACATCAAAACACAAGTGAAAAAAATATAACAGAAACAAAAACAACAAAAAAAGCACCAAACCTTTGCTTTGCACCTTTTCCACTGGGGAAGCCACCATTCAGATTGAGAGCATTATAAATGGGGCTGGTCATGGATGAAGAAGAATTTTAAATGGGATCAATTTGTTTTCTCCTTCTGAAAGACAGTCTCTGCTCCTCAAACAAGTTGTCTGATGAAGAAGGAAAAATAAACCCACCATGAGATTTCTCCCTATGAATAAGATACAGAGGAAGAGATGGGCTTGGGAGTTTGGGTTGAGGATCATGATTTTGCCTCTTTTTATTTTATGATGGGACAAGAACCATCATTTTTGCATTAGGCCCACAGAAGACCATGATGAAGGGCCAAGAAATGACCCTTTATCTGTAAAATACAGAGAAAACAGTGTGTTTTGTTTGCTTAATTATCGCGGAATCAAAGGATGGTTTGGGTTGGAAGGGACCTTAAAGCTCATCTCGTTCCAACCCCTCTGCCACAGGCAGGGACACCTTCCACTAGACCAGGTTGCTCAAATTGTGACAAATTATGACAGTTCTTTACCAGGTGAGGGTAGCTGGGTTCACATCAGCTGTCTCTGTCCATCACCATCTGATCTGTGGTGGGTCCCCCTAACAAGGGGCAGAGCTGAGAACAGAATGACTGAAGCGCAACAGGCTTGAACGTCACTTCGTTTTTCTCTTAGAGCCAAACCACACTGCAATAGCCATCATTAATGTGCTATGAATCTAATTATTATCCTCTCTCTTTCAGACATCCCCAAAATGCTTGAAAAGGCTGTCATCAAAAAACAGTTCTGGTTTCTGCTGGTGTGAATCGAGACATGACTTGCTTTGTCATTTCTGCTTGTGTATCCATCTAATGAGAACAGCCCTGAATGTTGGGAACTAAAGCAATAACTCCTCTGTCCAAAATGTTTTTAGCTTTGTTTTCGCTAAAACAATGATTAAATTCCTTTTTAGAGAACCAAGGTCAAAGAACCCTTTTTATTTGCCAATAAGTTTATGGAGAAGAGAGGAAGAGATTTATTCAGTGTTGTAAGAGCTTTAAAGGACTTTACATATAAGTCCTTCACACACTAGTGAAGAAACTGGTGTGACTCTAATTTCAGGCCAACTTATCTGTGAACACAATTTTTTTGTTGGGGATTTGGAGAGGGCAGATTTTTTCTGCCCCACCTCCATGGGAGGGTTCCTGAATTTTGGAGAGTCTTGCTGGTCATGTAGTGCCTGTGATAGGCAATGATTTGGATTTAGATCCTTTTCCTACCCATGCTGCCTGTGAAACTTGGCTGTGTTTTGTCTTGGCTCCCTCGGGATGGATTTTTCCACGAGGATGAATGTGTTACAGATGGGCTGTGGCATAACAGAAGGTTTAGAAATACAGACAAATTATCTGTTGGAGGTAAATTCAGTTTGAGCCTGTAACGTTTGCAAAAATTAGGGGTTCTCTCAAGAGCAAGGAAATAAGTTCACTCTGGAAAACTGTAATCACCTCCCCCAGTCCACCCAGTTTCCCAGTGCTGGGCAATGAATGAAGGCCAAGACCCAGCTGGGACCTCTCACTCCCCTCTTCCCTGACATTCCCTGTTTGTCTGGGAGGGTCACATAAATCTGACATGACTCCTTAGTGAATTATCTCATCATTACCAGTAATCCTATTTGCCTGATGGGGCTGCCTCAGGAATTGCCCCCCGTGGACTATTTCCCCATCTCTGTCTCTTCCATGTATCTTCTCTTAATGACAAGGACTCCATTTGGAGTTCATTTTCCCATCCCATGATGGATGCCACTCATGGATTGATGGCCAGCTGGGACCACGTCATCCCCCTCCCCACCAAAGGAGAGCATTGACTGCTTTCCAGATCACAGAGGGAGCTGTTCTTCCTTCTTATGTTGGACATTTAGGCCAGGCTTAAATGTTGGCAGGTGTGTCAGGTCCTTAGTGGCCAATACCTCATTGGCTAATTCTGCACCTCCAAAACATGATTTACAATCCCAGCCACATCTATTTTAGAAAGTGCAATGTCCAAGCACTGTTCTCTCCTTGCTGCTGGTATGGAATGGCTTGCACTGCCAGGACTGAACTCTCTTATCCCTAAAACATGGTCCCCAACTGTACCATCCCTGGAAAACCCACCTATTCAATGCCTAGGACTGGGCTATTCGGCATTAATCAAAAATCAGGAATATTCCAACAATTAAACTACATGGACAACAAAGGGACAGGGCTGTGGTCTGTTCCTAAATAAACCAGACCCGCGGTCATTGCTGTTGAAAAGCTCAGGAATGACATGGTGGGAGTCTTACTCACAATAAGGCTTTGGGATTAGGCTCAGCAGCAGGAGCCATGTCCAGTCAGGGAATAACTCACTGCTGGACATGTTCTTCCCAACACGAGGATGTCTCCACATTGTGGAGCCTGCTCTGGCTACAGGCTGGCAGGGACATGCATGTGCTTGATTTAAATGAATCAGTTGCTCAGCCACAGCATGGGACAGCTTTCTGCTGGGCAGTTTATGCCAAAATTCCTGCTGTTGAAGATGGACTGACATTTTGTAATTTCAAGAGCGCAGAAAAATCCAGTTTCAGGCTCACGGAGTGGAAAATACCTGCATTCCTTGCCTTGGGATCTGTAGCAGCATTGGAGGGGGTGGAGGCACAGACACATCATGTCTACAAGTGTGCAGGCTCTCTAATTAACTCTTTTGAGGGTCCCTGAGAGACACAAAATCCCCCTTCAATAATGGAACTTATTCAATATTTAATTGGATGCTAATAATTAAAATATACCTCCTTTCAGCCCAAACCTACTGAGCACACACGAGCTGCCACCTTAATTACGGAGCCGCGCTGATCGCTTCATTTCCATGGTCCTTGCTTTGTGAAAGGCAGCTCTGAGGGCGTGAAACACAGAAACACTGTACAATTCCTGGGAAAAGATGTCTTTGTAGTGGCAACAGGCATCCATCACTTCTCCCTGGCTTTTCCAGCCTTGTTTTCCAGACCTGTGTACAAATAACTGATGCGAAATACCAGGGGGAGCTTTGCTGTACCACAAAGAGGAGAGCAGCCACATCTTCTGCTGGTGTAACCTCCACCTAACAGACTATATCAGCTTAGGAAATGTTGTTGATGTTGTTTTTCATCTGTTTGCTCGGGTTTTGTTCTGGTTTAGCAGCAATTGGAGAGCTTCTTAAACTGCATTTTCAGATCAACATTTGTAATGAGCCCATTTTCAGACTTGAGGCATCAGACCACTGAGCTGAAGAAAGCAAATACTGTTTCTAAAGTGGAGGCCAAACAGGGAAGTTTCTGCCCAGATCTTGCCATGAGCATTTTGGGGGAGGACTGGAACTTGCAGAAGGAGGGAACACAAAGACTCAAGATGTGAAAACTCAATGCCTGGGGGTTCTTGTAAAATCGGTGAGAGCTGGACTTGCCTTGCAGCTGTTTGTGTGCAAGAGCTGGAATGGTGTGCTATTATTATTATTATTATTATTATTATTATTATTATTATTATTATTATTAATGTCCCACTTGAACTTAATGTAATTTTTAGTTAAAGGAAAACCAAGGAAATGTGCTGGTCCATTAGTTCAGTGTCTCAACAATGACCCCAGAGATCAATAACAGGAGAATTCATTGCACCTTGGCAGACAGGGCTCTTCAATCTGACCAAACCCGAGGGATTTCCCCCCCCCCTCCTTTTTTTAGCAATGTTATCTTAGTGCTAAGGTCACAAGAGCTCTTAAACTGGCAAAATTATTGCCTGGAAAGACAAACAGGTTTCCTGCCTGGGAAAAAGTGGTGCCATGTGCTCAACTCAAAGGCCCTGCCCAACCCGTTGTCTCTCCAGAAGCTGATTTTTGTGGATTTTGCTGCAGCCTCACAGAGAGTTTGGGCTGTTTCTGCTTTGCCACAGCCCTGCTGCAATGTTTGGGGCTGGGCCAAGCAGAGACTTAGCTCCTTCCTCCCAAGAGATTCTCTGATCCTTCTTGCATCCCCTTAGGATAACCTCACTCAATCTGCTCCATGTTGCACAATGTGCTGCTGGTTCTCATTGACTCTTTAAAGGCAGGAGCTGTGCAAGTGCCCTGTAAAACTGGCATGGGAATGGCAAACTTAGAGCTGGCATCACAGATATTATTTGTTTCATCTAATCTGTCCTTGAGAGTTTACAACTTCTATCCCCAAATCACCAGGGAACGAGCCCTGTTATTGCCCTGGATCAGCACGGTGCTCTTGGATGGTCATTAAACAGGGAATTGTCACAGAACTGGGCTGTTGAGGCTGTGTTTTCCCTATTTTTTTCCCTGGCAAGGACACCAGTGATATCACTAAACCTTCCTGTCCTGCTTCAGACTCAGTTATTTCCCAGACTTTATGCAAACAGTGATACCTGCTCTGCATCTGCTGTGGTGTTGTTCCAGTGAGCTTCTGAGGGGAGTTGTTGCATCAGGTCATGCCAAATTAACTTGGCTCTGGCTTTTATGGAATAAAGATGGTTTTAGCAGGAGTCTTCAGAAGATATAGAGTAGATCTACCAACAAGGCTATACATCCTCCCATTAATCACAAGGCAAGACAAACCTATCTGGAGTGATGGGAATAACCCAAATGACATTATTCTCACAGACAGGAATAACCCAGATGACATTATTCTCACAGACACTGTCATGGCTCTTCCTCTTAGACCTTCCAGCTTTAAGGAACAGCCCCTTTCCACCCTGAAAGAGTCCACAGAGCTGCCACTTTGCCTCATTGTGGGTACCCTTCATGATTTTTTAGTGGGTGAAACCTTGACCTGTTCTTGTCCTATTTTTCTGTATTTTTATCTTAACTCTTAGCCAAAAAAATCATCTCACACTGACCATCTGCCAAGCTCCCTGTGCACACCTTGCTTTGGGTTTTTAATGCACACAGGAGCAACTTTCCAGAGAGAGGCTTTGAGACCCACCTAAGTTAATTTGAGAAGGGAAAATCTAGTTTGCAATTTCTTCCCCTTCTTTTCTTCTTTCCCCTCTTCATTTGCCCTTGACTTGCTCAGCTCCTCTGTCACCAGTTTGCTGTCTGGCCAGGGCACTCTGCCAGCAATCCCTTGCCAGCCTTGAATAATAAATACCAGCTAAGTGATGGACTAATGCCAGGGTGAGCTGCTCAGAAATATTCCCTCTAGGTCTCAGATCAATAACACTTAGCTCTTGTTCTGTGATTGAAGACAGGCAAAAAACCCACATCATCTCCCCAGGAGCACAGGAGGAGCCTGGGAAGAAACCCATTTACCCCTCCTCAAGTCCCCAGGCATCCACATGTGCTTTAAAGATCAGAGTTCAGGTGTGTGTTTTCTGCCCAGAAATGCTTTAACTGGGACATGATGTGATGGCTGAAACCAGGGCCTGGCTTGTGGAGGGAAAGACGCCTGAGGAAAAATCCTGATGTTTTGGATCGAGGGACTTATCTCCCTCAACATGACTGGGGCAATAGACTGGCAGTGGTGCAGGGGAGGAGCACCTTGGATGCATCCAGAACTTCCAGCCCAGGTCCTCAGTGTGCTGGGATGTGGTCAAAGGTATCAGGATCAGACAGCAGAGCATCCCTGTGGTTCAGCAGCTTTAGTCAGGAGATAGTTTTCTCTGAGTTATCTAAGGGGTGTAGCCCCTGCCTGTCAGACATCAGATCAATAATTGCTGGGTGAGAAGCACCTTGTGGGGTGGGTGTGTGTGGAGAGGGAAGGGATGGGTCGAACCTCCTGGAGGTGGGGTGGCCTCATATCCCTCATGGCAGCCCCTGGAGCCCACATAGGGAAGCCCTGGAGAAGCTGCCAGTCACAAAGAGTCTGGGAAAACTGTTAACACCTCACAGCTCCTGCAGCCTCTGACCCAGCTCAGACTGGCAGGGACAGTGAGGACACTGCCCTATAACACCCCACAGCTCCTGCAGCCCCTGACCCAGCTCAGACTGGCAGGGACAGTGAGGACACTGCCCCTCACCCTGCCCTGGAAGCCCAGAGTGACTGGTGGGTCAGAGGTCCCACCTGGGAGGTGGCCATAGAGACCAGAGCAGACAAAACCAAAGGCACATGTTTGCCACATGTCACAGCCCTGCCACTGGATGTGTGAGAGCTGGTCTACAAGGTTCCAGTGGTAGCTGGATAATCTGTCTCTCCCTCTTCCTCCTCCTCTCTTATTGTTCCCTCCTCTTCTCTTTCTTTGCTCCTTTCTTGATGCTTTGGGTGGCTTAAAGGTGGAGGGATTGGATTTTGACTTAAGTGTTGTGGATTAGTCTGTGCTGGGTCAGTGTTGTGGTGGAACGTTTTGTCCAGCTTGTGTGGTGCCCTTTTGAGCTTTTGCTGAGTTCCCCTATTTTCTCCCCTAAATTATCAATAAAAGTACCTCTTGGGAACAAGTCTGTGGCTTATTCTTTTGATGCTACCTTGAAGTATTAAAGAACCATATATATATATTTTAAAGTAAAACTCCTGGCTGAGCCCGTGGCCTTGTGGCTCTGGGGCTGGAGTGTTCCACCACCACAGCACCATTTGGTATCTGGCATCCTCTTGACCATGAGAATTAGGGCATGGCAGTCCAAACTGGGGCTCTGCCAGTGACAGAACTGGTGTGGACTCATAATAACACAGCAAAGTTCCCAAAAGAGGCTTTAGCATCTTTTTGTGTAATTTTTAATGTGATTTTTTTCCTCCCCTTCCACAGGGGGGAACTTCTCCAACCTCCCTCTGCTGCTGCACCTGCTCTGCAGGCTGTGGTGGAACCAGCATCATGTCCCTCCTCGACACTGACTCAGAGTTTAACATGCCAGGCAGATCACGGAAATCTGATGGTTTTTAAATTACTCAAGTGCTGGAAAATAATACATTGCTCTTCCTGACAGGTTAATTGGAAAAGCCCATGTTCCCGAGCCGGTGTGAGAAGCGTGGCTGCTTGAAGCCCCTGGGGTGAGGGATGGATGTTGGGTAGTGACAGCAGGAGGGCAGCAGCCCAGCCCAAAATCAGAGTTTTAGGGCTATAATTCTCCTTTCCAGAGAGAGGGTGAAGTTCTATTCCCTCTCTGTAGTCTTGAGGAGACTTGTTCCCCACAAGGAAGATAAATCCTCCTCGCTGCTGTTTAGTTGTTGGCTCAAGGTTTATATCATTTTGATGTTGGCTGGAATGGCATCAAGGCCCACATTCCTGGAGTTCAATGGGAAAATGAGGAGAGCTCAAGGGGAAAACAAGGATGCAGAGCTGTGGTGTCTCTGGGGAACTCCGGCACTTTTGGGGCAGGAGCTGGAAGCGTATGGGAAATGTCCACACTCAGGGGTGATGAGATCAAGGTTATCACCCACAGGTGAGTAGAATAAGGTGTTTTAAGAGGTGAATTTACAATAATTTTCTTCAGGTGTGCAAACTCGGTCACCCAAGTTCTAATTTGTGCCTCAGGAACAACAAAGATCTGGAGTCAGAAAGCAGGACCCCATAATGCTCAGTGCCCTGTCAGTCTAAATAAAATAACTCCCTCTCCACATGGAGCATCTGATGGAAGAGCTGATTCTTCCTGTGGAGCTGCGTCCAAACGTCTAGAAAAATATTTATTTTATTTTAGTTATTCTATTTTATTTATTTTATTTTATGTAATTATTTTATTTTTATTTTATTTATTTTATTTTGTTTTATTTTATTTATTTTTATTAATTTTGTTTTATTCTATTTTAATGTTCCTCTTTAGGACCAGAGCATCCCGTTGTGCTCTGCTGTAAACCTCCAACTCTGGCACCCTCTGATGAACATCCAGGATGCACATACACCAGTACCCCTGACTGGAGACAGAGCTATATCCCTGTATTTCCAAGAGTCAAGAACCAGTGGAGACGTGTGTTTTATTCTCCACATGACTCCAGTGGATCTCAGGCATCTGTGGGACTGCCCAATCTTTTCTTTTGGTTCATTAAGTACCATTTTCCCCATCTAACACTTCTCCTTTCGGGGCTCTTCCGAAAATCTGAGTGTTATAGAACGTAAAGGAGAAATTAAAGTGTAAGCCCAGCAGTGGTTTTGTGCAGCTTGGACACAGAGTTGGGGGCAGAAGTTCTGGTAATGGAACTGTCCAGTGTAGACATGGCCATGGGCAGTTGAGGGAAACAGTTTCCCAATGGGATTTTTGATGGGAGCAGAGGTCATTCAGGGAGCATCAAGCCCCAACACAAAGTAGAAACCCAGAGCATGTAGAGAAAAAGACCATTAGTGAAGTGAGGTGAGTCCAGGTATCCTCCCTCATGCTGAGCTCTCACCTTCTCCACAGCCCCATCTTCTCTTTAATGGGGCAGATATTTCCATAATTCCAAGTGGCAGACAGTGCTGAGGGTGTAAAACAAGTTGTATCCCCCCTTCCCTGGTCACAGTCAGTCCCTAACAACATCAGAAAGGGGAAATCGTGCTTTGGTTATGGTGGCAAAGTGTGAATTATTGAGGGATGTCAAAAATGAGGTGCTACAGCCGAGAAAGCAGCAGTTGTGGAGCAAATAAACCAGTGCCTTTCTCATCCACCTGTAGATGAACATTTTCTTGCCCGTACCAGAGGAGAGCAAGTGTAATTCCCTGCATTCATCCTTGTCTACGCCTCTGCCTGGGGAAGATGTCTTGTATTAAAACAAAAACCAAGACAAAACCTGGATGAATTTGTCTTTGGGGTAGCATCCTCACAGCCTGCAGTTTAGGAGTACCACGGACAGAGAAATTATCTACAGAGGGAAGGGGGACTCATAAAAAGGGGGAATAAACCTTCATTTATTAAAACCTGGCAGGACATTCTTGAATTTTCTCCAGTCATTGCAGACCTTTCCCTGGAATGGCAGCAAAAGCAGTGTTTGCCCTGAAAAGCCTCTATCACACTGAAATGTTTCAGCTCTGAGCTGAGGTGATCACAGGAGGTGAGGGTAGAGACAGGAACGGCCTCTTCTCCTTGTTTGCACGGATATTTTCCACCTTGCCCCCAGGCTGAGGTGACTCCCCGGCACACACCACCTGTCCAGGTGATTTGCATCTCTGTGTCTTGCCTGGGGGATGTCACCTCAGAGCCTGCTCCTCACCAGGCCCGGGGAGCAGGGAGAGACAGGAGAAAAATGTGAGCTCTGTTTGTTTAACATGGAGAAGCAAGGACAGGGATTAGAAAGGATTTAAGATTCAACAAAAGGTGAATTCTAAATTGACACACGGGTGGTTTAGAATAGAAGTTATCTGAGGAGGATTAGCAATGCAAGGGCACTGGCACCACAGGGAAGGGAAAGGGATGGCAACAAGTAGATCCAATGTCTTGCAAAGCAGCTTCATCCTTGCACAGAAAGAGGTCATTTCTAATTGCAAATGGAGAGAGACATCACTGTCATGGGGACAGGATGGATCACATGCATGAGCCAGGGCCTTGAATGGGGGAATTCTCCATGGGAAATAAGTGACCAGGGGTCAGAGGGGAGAGAGAAGCCAGGCCTGTTTGTGAGACACATGAAGGTCTGAATCTCTGTCCATGTGATATAAATCAATAAATCATAGAATCCTAGAATTGTTTGGGTAGGAAGAGATCTTGAAGATCATCTTGTTCCAATCCCCTGCCATGGGCAGGGACATCTTCCACTAGCACCAGGTTGCTCCAAGCCCCATCCAGCCTGGCCTTGGACACTTCCAGGGATGCAGCAGCCACAGCTTCTCTGGGCAACCTGTGTCAGGGCCTCACCACCTCCACAGGAAAGAATTTCTTCCCAATATCCCATCTAACCCTGCCCTCTGTAAGTTTTTAGGCCATTCCCCCTTGTCCTGTCCCTCCATCCCTTGTCCCCAGTCCCTCTCCAGCTCTCCTGGAGCCCCTTTAGGCCCTGGAAGGGGCTCTCAGGTCTCCCTGGAGCCTTCTCTTCTCCAGGTGAACATTCCCAGCTCTCCCAGCCTGGCTCCAGAGCAGAGAGGCTCCAGCCCTCAGAGCATCTCCGTGGCCTCCTCTGGACCAACAGCTCCACATCCTTCTTGTTTTTGAGGCCTCAGAGCTGGAAGCAACACTGCATGTGGGGTCAAGAAACTAAAGAAGCCAGGGGAGGTCTGGGGTGGAGAGAAGCTGCAGATGGAGAGGCCATTTGTAGAGCACTAGGACATGGGTTTCTTCTCCCTCTTCTTTCTTTTCTTCCCTGGATTTCAACCCTTCTTGCCAAGCCTGGCTGCTTTGGCAACTCTTCTAGACCAGACTGAGCAGTGTGGAAGGCAGGATAACTCTCCCATGGTGGGTCTCACCTCTGCTGACCAGAAGGTCTCAAGAAGAGCTATTACATTTTCCATAACCAAGAGACTCTTCTGATTTGTAATGTCCTTTCCAGGGACCCAGTGATCAACAGGATCATGGTTTGTGGGTCAAAGAAACACACCAGTGGGGAGATATTCAGGTACGGTGGGTCTCAAGAGGCAGCTTTGCCCAACTCTCAACCAGCTGAGAGCCTGGAACACTGATAACCCTGTACTGCTTTTTGCATGGAAACCTGGGACCTGCTGTACAAAAACAAGGAAAAAAAGGGGAAAAGATAAAGAAGAAGGAGCAGCAGCATAATTCAATGTGCAGCAGACAAGAATCTGCCTATCCATTGACCTGAATTATCTTGTCATGGGCAGTTTGTTGGGCGTAAAATAACTTTGTATTTGAGTAAATATATAAATGTCTCTCATACATTAAAGAGCTGTTTCATCCAACACACAGGCTTGCAGCTCTCTGTAGTGTTACTCAGGGTCCTGCCTGCTACTGTCCCATCACAACAGCATCACAACAGCAGAAACATTTAAATCTATTTATTTCCATCTCCCAACATCCTCCTCCCTCACATGAACAACACACAAGATCCAAAGTTAATCCTACCCTGTCACTCTGCTTTTCCAGGCCGAGCTGGACTTGTTTCTTTTGAGTTGCTTGTGGTTTTTTTTCACTCCCAGTGTGGCTCAGCAGGAGAAAAAAGCATCCTCCAGTTACAGAGTGATTTGAAGGTTAACACAACGACCTTCATCGGGCTCCTAAGAGGGATAATGATCTCTCACTCTAATCAACAATGCAGACTCCTTTTGATACCAAAATAGCAACTGTTAAGTAAAGCCTCTTTTTCCCCTCTGTTTTTTTTTCTTCCTTCTTCTTATTTTTCCCTTTCTTTTTTTTTTTTTTTTTTTTTTAATTCTTTGCCTTTTTCCTAAAGCTGAACAGAAGCTCAGAAAAGCAAATTGGGAAATAATATGATCTTGAAATGGCTGTGAGATAGTCTTCAATTAGTCTGTTGATCATGCTCCAATTCAATTAGTCAGGAGCTGATGCTAAGTTTGTTCCAGGGTCCTGGGGAGGAAAGGTGCTGACCCTGTTAAGATGATCACTTGTTGGAGTGGTTCCTAAGTGGTGCTGGATATGGATATGCACACAGAGCAGGAGAGAGATAATGGCAAAGCTTTCCCTTCTGGTCCTGCTCTCAGGGCTGCCACTGGAAGGGTACCCAGTGCAGGAACCAGCTCTGTGATCTGAAGGTATTGAGGCTTAATTGCCATTTATCTGTGCATATCACACGTGACCTGCAGTGTCAACCACCAGTGATAGGTCCAGATTAACTGCCTATAAATTAAATATTCACACTCTGCACCTGTATGATATAATGTTTATCTGTATTTTTAACTGATAGTTGATACGTGACAGCTGATAAAGTGACACAAACACATGCCCACAGAAATACATATGATGATTCCATAGCCCTGTGGTATCTTTTTATTTAATGATGTCTTTTTTCTTTGCATGGAACAGGTTTTTGTCTCTTAAAAGCAGTACACCTTGCATTTGGATCCTCCACCTACCTGAGCATTACCCTCAGCAAATTTGGTTAGTCCAGCTGGTCTCTGTTTCACCATGGAAGTGTCCAAGACTAGGCTGGATGTGGTTCTGAGGAACCTGATCTGGTGAAAGGTGTCCCTGCCCATGGTAGGGGGTGAAATGAGATCATCTTTAAGGTCCCTTCCAACCCAAACCATTCTATGGTTATATGTCACCTCCAAATGAAAACTGAAAGCTGCACGGTGTCTTCTGGTGGCAACATCAGAAGCTTATTTATTTACTACTCTGCAGTAATATTAATCATAAAATCATAAAATATCCTGAGTTAAAAGGGACACACAAGGGTCACTGAGTCTAACTCCTAAAGTCACAACTCATCAAAAACTTGCAAGAGGTTTGTTCCTTATCTTTTATCCCTAATTTGACCAAAAATATAAGAAAAGTAAAATTCAGCACCACTGGGGGCAGATTTCATGCTGTAAGGATCCAAAATTCTAGTACAGGCAGGGCATGAACCCAGTGTGTTACTGGCTCAAGGGGAAATCTGCTGTTCAGTCTGCTGACCATTCCTATTTTCATGACTCCCTGAGATGTGGTGCCTGGGAGGGTCTTCCCAAGGTGTCTTTGCCGCTGGGTCACTGTTATGTCTGGTGCTGGGAGCACTGGAGTCTGTCTGATGTGCTGTCTTTGTCCCTTAGAAAATTTATGTAAAAATGTGTCAGAATTACTTGGGGGAAAATGGCACAGTGGCCACAGGGTGAGTTTTCTGCCTGGACAATTCCTGGCCTGGACTGCTGGGATGCAGGACGTCTGGAGTGAGGATTTTTGCAGCCTAATTTCCCATCCACAGACATGCTGGACTGGGAGGTCACCACAGAATATCCAAGACTGGATAGAAGCTGGCATGTTCTCAATCAGAGCTGCAATCCATGGAGTTGGGTCCTGTCTCCAGAAGTGACTCATGGCCAGCGGAAGAAAAGTAAGGCTGGTGTGTGGTGGCATTTTCTCACCTTCTGGGAGTAAGAGACCTGGCACTCACTGGGCCAGAAATTATATTTTCATGCTTAATAGCACTTTCTGTGTTTCTGTTTCATAAGTTTTGAACCATATCCATGTTCAGCAACCACAGTATCCAAAGACAAGGAGTTTCATAGATGAACCTCAGTGTGTGAAGCACCTCCATCTAATTATGCTGAATCTGACATCTGCTGATTCTTCCTTCTTTTGGGAGGATGAGGATTGAGACCCTGCTGCCCTTTCCTAGTATTTCACATTCATTAGCAACCAGACAACCAATGTCAAGGTGAGCAGGTCTCTGGATCCCAAACTCCACCACACAGGGAGTGATGTTTGCTGGAATGGTGTGAACCCACATCACTATGGGTTGCATTAATGAAGATGCTGCCAGAGACCGAACTGGGTGATGGCTCAAATGTTAAGATCACCAAAGAAACAGCTGCTCATCCAGCAAAGAGACCACCCCTCCCTGAATATGCCTACTGGGAAAGGACCTTCAGATCAGATAAGCTGGTGCCATCTCCAGCTACCCCAGGTGCACAAAGGTGTGCACACCTGAAGCTACAAACTGGATTTCCAGATAAGGGAAGAGGCTGATAAGAGGCA